>NC_055988.1:99632017-99941930 GCF_018446385.1 Zingiber officinale | reverse complement strand
ATCTCTCCGCATAATTTATTACATACCCAGTGATCGACTTTATAGTTCACCTTGTTACATGTGACGTTTACTGATACCGAAGTATATAACTCCTTATATAGGAAACCATAATGATTTCAGGTCTAAGGACTATTCATACCAATAGTAATTATGAGAATGCTTATGATACTCATATAATGGATCTATGAAAGATCTCATTATGGGTCAATTCAATACATATTCTCTAATATATACCTATATGTCAACGTGATATCTCATATCCATGACTTGTAGGGTTAAGTTATCAATTGACCTACATACTAGTCTCAATGTATTAATATTGTTTTTGCAAATTAATACTTGACCAGAAATAGTTAAGAGTAGTATCTATATATATATCTACAGGCTCCCAATATCAATTTAACCAATTGATATGCTGTAGACTAGAATTTACTATCCTAGAATATTATTATACATATTTATCTGGCATAGATCTGAAGTAAATATAATAATCATAACTTTTATCTTTTATTAATGAAATATGATACAATATGGCCTAAGTCAATCAACTTTTTGATTGGCTCTTAAGGCTTACACTAACAAAAACTTACTAGCTTTGGCTATGAAGTTTCTTCGAAATGAAGTAAGTTAGTGGAGAATGAAGTTATTGGATTGTGACGCATGTGAGAGGGGGGGGGGGGGGGGGGGGGAATCACGTGGTTTTTTAAAAATATGTTTTCTTTTAAAAATTAAAAGTAGAGTACGCATCGGAAAACAAAAAAAACCAAGACACAAGAAAACACAAGTTTTTTTAACTTGGTTCGGAGTCTTCGGCAACTCCTACTCCAAGGCCCAGGTCCCGCTGACCTATCGATGGACAATCCACTAAAACCTCTTCCAGTACCCCAGGAAGAGAGAATCGAGTACAAAAAGATTAAGTCAAGTGCAACACACTACACTTACCCTTTTATAGTAATTAAGTACAAAAAGTTACCAACACTGTTATAGATAAAAATTAGAGCTCTTCTTGTGTTGATGTTTGTCTGTCGGGCGCGATCTAAACTTCTCGGATCAGTCGTCGAGCTCAGTAGCTTCGTAGTAGAGTCGTAGCAGCAATTGGGAGCAGTCGGAGGTTTGAATGAACGCACAGTAGCTCGAATGTAGTTGTTGTATAAGTGCCTACTCAAAACTACCTTATAAAGGGATTGGAGGGCGCCTCCCATAAGCATGGAAGGCGCCTCCAATAAGGCACAACTTATCTCGAGCAAACCGACACTTATCTGCGACTATGTCAAAATCTATCCTGCGGAAGGCGCCTTCCATAGCCATGGAAGACGCCTTCTATGAACAGTACTAAGACGCCTTCCATAGCCATGGAAGGCGCCTTCGGGTACTGTTCACCCGAAGGTAGACTTGCTTTCTTGCTTGCTCTGCAGCAAATGTGTTAGTCCAAATACCCTGCAAGACAAGTGTTAGCACAAATATGATAAATAGAGTAATTAGTTCCTGTTCTCCCAAGTCTAGGAACTGGTCAAGGTCTCAGCTTAGAGATCCCAAATGGACCTAAACTGGATCGACGTCTACTGTCTCTCAACTGGGATGCATCCTCACAGTCACTCCCCTCTAGTGACTTACCTTTACTTACCTTTTGTCAGACATCTGGATAGTCCGTCGACCAGTCTGAACTTCGTGCCAGCTATCCGGTCAGCCCGTCGACCTAGCTGAACTTTCCTATAATACTGAGCTAACACAATAGATAAAATGGTAAAGTAAAACAGTGTTAACATAATTCAAGTATAACATAGGGTTATCTCCCCCTAGGGTTACCTAGCTTCACTCACTAGGACTTCCATTGCCTGACTTCACTCACCATAACTTCCTCCACGTAACTTCACTCGCTAGGACCTGGCTTCACTCACCAAGACTTCCTCCACCAAGCTTCACTTGCTAGGGCCCAGTTTCACTCATCAGGATTTCCACCACTTAGCTTCACTCACTAGGGTCTGACTTCACTCACCAGGAATTCCACCACCTAACTTCACTCACTAATGCCTGACTTCACTCACCAGGACTTCCACTTTGCCTAACATCCAGTTAGGACATCTCCTTGCAAGTCATCTAGTCCTAACTAAACTACTCTCTTTCAAACATCAAGTCCTATTTGGATTAACCCTTGGTCAAACTGACCAGACTTGGGTGCATTGTCAAATATCGAAACCCTAAAGGTCAATTGCACCAACAGAAGTGTCCGCTTAGTAAAGTAGGTTGAGTGGAGAATAAAGTGTCCACTTAGTAAAGTAGGTTGAGTGGAGAATATAGTATCCATTGAGCATGAGCATCTTTCAGCTAAGTAGTGTTTTTCTTCGTTATGACTTTTGTCTTGTGTTTGTGATGACATTAGTGCCTATGTCTCCATCATATTGTCAATATTTTGTTCACCAACCGAGTCTAGTGACGAGGCTTGGGAGTTAGTGACTCTATGTGCATAAGCAATCCTGGCTAAGTAGGCAAGCCAGTAGGCATTGGCTTGTCTTGTTGAGCTAGCTAATTTCTTAGACATCCATCGTTCATTCTTCTTTTTGTAATGGAGGCATAAAATATTATGCTATGTAGTAAAGTGAAATGGGAAGAATATAGTTTCTATATCTCGAGGCCCGTGGATCTTTTTTGTATAAGTTTTTCCAACAAGAAGATAAGAGTTTATTAGGAGTGATTTAGATATCTTTAAATCTATCGGCCATGCACTTTTGAAACTAAACTGATCGATGATTGTTGGTTGCAAAAGATTGTGTTACTGGTCTTCAGAAGATCAGCTCCTTATTATGCTCATGTCATCAAATATCATCGTGATATACTATATTGAACCTTTTTTTTTTTAAACTTGTTCCCGCCTTGAGAAATGATGTCGAAGCCTCATTGTAAACGATAAAACGATGATACTCACTATTCAATGCCACAAATGAGTTCATGGGACTCCTCTATGTCGGACAAAATTAAATTTATAATTTTTAAAATACCCTAGGTCTATCAGCCAGTTCCATCCCAAAAGTGACTAATAGACCTAGAGATGCCAAAATCACTCTAAACAAACTTGTATGTGTTCTACTCAATCTCCTTATTACACTCATACCATCAAACACCATCGCGATATACTATATTAAAATTAGCAATCTTTTCAACTCGATTTAAGTTTTATAAATGATGGCAAAAACACATTGTAATGGTTACGATAATTATACTCACTAACCAATACCACAAATGAATTCCTTGGACTTCCATTATTATAAAGATATTAAATTTTTAATTTTTTGAATAACGAAGGTCCATCAATTAGTTTCATGCAAAGATAGCTGATGGATCTAGAGATCTCAGAATAATTTCAAACAAAGATCTATGTATTCTTTTAACGCTCCTGAATATATCCATGTCCTCAAACAACAATGTGATATACTATATTAAGAGTAGTAATTTTTTCAATTTGATTAAAGCATGAGAAATGTTATCAAAAGCTCATTATTAGAGCCACGACGATCATACTCACTATTGACACCATAAATGAGTTCATTAATATGTCAAAACCAAGACCATTTTACAAAAGGACTCATCTAATAGTTTCTCAAATATCAATTTACAATAAGAATTTGAAACTAGCACAGATTGAGATAAGATATTTCTCAAATAAAAGAACAAGATTATTGTATAACATACCAAATATCAATTTACAATAGACAAATAACAATAGATCTCAAGTTGATAGTTTCATTTTCTTTCACACAACAATAGTACATCTTATATATAACATGCGTATTATTCTCAATGAAATGCATGTTTGAACAACGTTTAACATTTTGTTTTGCAATTTTCCTTTTTATATTTTAGTTTCTTGTCTGAATAGAAACAATAAGGTAATTTAAAATCCACTTTCAATCCTTTCTTTCTCTGTTCAATGTCTATGAACTTGAACAAAACAACTAGTTTAATGAAGTATACGACTGATTAACTTCTTGTTATCTTGATTCCAAATCTCTTATTTTAGATCCTTTCATTATCCTTAGTCTTTTACAAGAAGAAATAAATATTCTGCAAATAATAATTAAAGAACTTCCTATTAATTCAGAAGAAAAAGGAATAGAGCAAATTTAATGCTATTATAATTATAAAAAAAATAATCTCGTACAAGGTTATGATGTTTCATAATATAATTTATTCCACGGTCATGTTATTCTCCATATATTATTTTCAAAAGGTAGAACATTAGAATAACAACAATAAAATATAAAGATAACAAAAAACTAGAGCCTAACAATCGACATATTGTTAATGAAAGCTTTTGCATAAAATTAGTTTAGCCCAAGTAACTAGTTAGAAATCTAAAGTTTTGGCATCAAAATATCTTATCAAAGTGACAATAAAGGTCTAACAAACTAATTATTATATTAAAAAGGTTTGGCCAATTTAAAATATACTCTCGGAGCAAATCAATTAGAAGGTCATCTATAATTTTCAATCAACCTTAGGAAAATCATAAAATAAATAATGGAAGTTATCTGTCATAAAAAATCTTTGTAAATTTTAAATTGATTCTATCAAAACTATAAGTCATAGTACATATATGATCTTAGTCAAAACAAGAAAATATTACAAATCAAGATAATTTCATCTATAAAAAGGTATAAAACAAGAGAAAAACAAGTTAATTGAAGATGTGAGTTGTAATAGCTAAAAGTAGTCATCAATCAATCTTAAGTAATCAGAATATCACAGATAATATCTTTCTTATTTTTTTTTTTCAATATACAACAATTGGAAGGACATAATGACTTAGTTATATATCGTGTATATATATGAAAATTTAAGCATCTATCTTTCATCATCAAAAGATGTAAAATGAAAAAGAAGCACAACACATATCTGACTACTAAGTAGTATCTTTTTCAACACAAGATGTATAGTAATATTGAAAATTATTAAAAGATCACCAACCAACCAGGGTTGAGCATTTATAGAAGTTTATCTGTCTTGATTCTTGAATATGTTTCCTACCCTAATAAAAAGGAATGACCGAAAAATATTAAAATAGGATAACTCTCGACAATCCTCATGAAATCCAAGATTCAATTAGACAAGAACACATTAAACAAGAATTACTATAACCACCTATCCAATCATGAGATTAGATTATAACCATCTCATTTCTTTTCTTACTTGGATGGCACGACAGTAGTGTAGAGGGGTGGTGAGAGTGCTGAGGAGGGTCGATTGATGCATCTCCAACTCGTTTAACTACTGCTTATAACCCATCTCGATGATAAAAGGAACTACGAGGATTAGAAAGATGGTTCCGACTATCCACATGATCTTTCCAGCACTATGAAAAAGTTTCTTAGTCACAATGACAGCATCGGCGATGACAACCCTACTTCGCGCGACCATCACAGACTCTGAGATGGAGCTCGACATGCAGGAGAGCATGCCATCAGCCCGCTCCGGAAGTGAACTCTTTCAATGGAGACATAGAAGGAGATTAGGTTTTTTTTGGGGCAAAAAAAATAGAGTGGTTTAGAGTTTTTTTTTCCTCGGATGAACACCGTAAGAAACAGAGGAGTATTATGAGAAAAAGAACGAGAAGAGATACACGATTTGATCCATAAAAAATGAGCATGTGTTTTGGATAACATGCAAAACCAAGTATACGGTTTGAGAAATCGCTGTAGATTTATGATTTTTTAAAAATATATGTTTATATTTAGTAAAAGAATCAGTTTTTACCAAATATAGCAATTGATTAAACGAAACGAAGAAGGCAATCATGGCTGGGGTGGTTGGATTAGCACTTAGCAGTCGTGGTGCTCGCCCGTTGAAGCCCAACGCCCAGAAAAACCTTTTTAATTTCGATTCGATTCGCATATTCTCCGTCGGTTCACTCGAGTGCCGTGCGTCCACGAGTGTCGCTGGAGGAGCAGCAACGGCGTTCCCATGGCGGCGACGCTCTCGTTTGTTCGCTCCGCCGCCTGTTACCTCGTCTCCCTTTCCACACCCCGATGGGGCTCGGCGGCCGCAGAAAGCCCTCGGCACTTTCTGCATCTTCCGTCTCGGCCGCGCTTGCTCCCGCGCCGGATCTATTCCAGTAAGGACGGGTTCATTCATTTATTTACATTCTATTTTCTGTTCTATGTCGGTTATTGCATCACCTCTTTGAAGTTCTATTTAGTTTTTTTTATGTCGAATTGTTTATGAGAGTATTTCTTTCTTTCTTTCGTTTATGGTCTATGTTGTCTTCAAAAAGTTCATGATGATTAATGTAAAATCGATCTCCCTTTTCTTTTCTGTATTATGCAGTCGGATGCAAAATCCAGATTGAGAATTTCTGCAAATAGCTTATATTATTGGGTCTAATGAACGATTCTGGATCTATCATGCTCTATATGTATGCGTTCATATCCAAAACCTGGCAACAACGTTCGATTGCCCTAGGTTTTATATCCAAACATCTCAGAACACCGTGAGCTGACACTCAATTTCTATCAGATTGCTTATCCTGGTCATGAACCGGATGTCTCAAATTAGCTTCATAACTAGAACTGATATAACATATTGTTAGAATATGTTCCCCTACACGCTGTTAGAGTTAATGATGATTAAAAATGATAATTTTAAGTTTGGAGATAATATTCTCTTTTTCAATGGTCCTGTAATATCATTATAATGTTCATTGTTCGAGATTAAAGGCAGTATACATCAGCTGGTTACTAGTAACTTGCCTACAGCACCATTCACCAAGTTGGCTTGAGAGTGTATACTGAAAATGATAAAACCAGTCTCTTAGGATGAGGACAATTGTAGCCTTGGATGGGGAGTAGTGAATTGAGAAGGGGAGGGAAGAGACAGAGGAAGAGGATATAGAGGGAGTTAGTGCAGTTGGTACGAAGTGATGTCAGTTAGAATATTTCAGGTTTAACTTAGCTGAGAACCTAATATTGCCTAGCCCTTCCCTTGAGAATAGAATCCAAGTTTTTGGTTGAGTTGGTTAAATGATAGATTTTTTTTAGATAGCTGTAGTGTTGGCGTTTTCTTTTCCATGAATGTTAGATGATGATATGACATTCGTTTGTCACAAAAGAGCCACTTGTATATATATGAAGTCTTCTATCTTGTTTACGCGGACACTTTTTATGGTATAGAATCTTCAAAGTATTAGAAAAGATATTAGAATCAATTAAACCTTTTTTGTATCTAACCTCAACAGTTTGATGTTTTTAAAAAGGTAGATCCGCTACCTTAGACAGTTTGATGTTTTTAAGTTTGAATGTAGCATTGCTTCTTTTTTGGTTAGAAATTGCTGATGCTGAAACCAAGGTCCAAGCACACAAGGGTCAGTCAGAAATCATTTTTTTAGGCACAGGAACTAGTGAAGGGATACCTCGAGTGAGCTGCCTCACAGCTGAATCAAAAATATGTGAGGTATCACATCCTTCTATTACGTTTCTGCAAAGAATTTGCCAAGTCACCAGAGATATTCTCTCACCTCAACTCTTATTGTGGTCTGAGATTTTGCACCCATTTGTCTTTTTAGGTTTGCTCAAAAGCATCTGTGCCTGGAGACAAGAACAATAGACTTAATACAAGCATCCTTATATGCTATGTCAATTCTTTGGGAAGATATAACATTCTTGTAGATGCTGGCAAGTATGAATCAAATACAACTAGTTTCATTTCAAACACAAAAATGCACATATTTACTTTTTCCAAGCATATTTCACTTTGCTTTGAACTGAATTGTGATGGAAACTGTCGTGTGTATCTTCTTCCTTGTCTTTTGTTTTTTTAGTCCATTTGATGCTGCTTCACTTTATTTCTCTCCTTGAGTTATGACACTCGACTCTGCATCTGAGTAGATATTTTTAAATTTTACTATAGACCATCTTGAATGCCTATGTTGTTTGTGCATTCACATACGGAATTTTGCTCTTTAAGCATATAAAATATACAACACCAACAGGGAAAGATGCACGCCTTTTGGTTGTAGCATTGCTCCTAAATATGGACAGTTTTACATATACATTTATTTAAGAAAAATATATATTTTACAACCTTTTCATTTATTCAAGAAGAACATCTGTATAAATTGAATCTTACATTGTAATTTTATTATGCAGGTTTTTCTATCATAGCGCTCTTCGATGGTTTCCTACCTATGGGTAACAGTTAGTGATCTGTTCAAAATTTTGGCATTATTTTTAAGTAGGAATCAATTTGATTATTTGAACATGAAAATATCTTTAAAAATGTTTTATTAACCAGTTGTAGGATGCCTTATTGATAGCTTGACATGCATAACAATAAGTGGTTTTCATCAGTTCCAGCAGGAGAGATTGTTTGTAGTCTGGTTCATGTCATAGGAAAACATCAATTTCCCCTATCTTTTTCTGGTTCATGGTATAGGAAAGCATCAATATCCCTTAATTGTTTCTGGTTCATGGCATAGGATGATAGGAAAGCATCAATATCCCTTATCTTTTCTATCTCATGTACTCCAATATTACAAGAATATTTGGTTACTAGGATTTTTTTGTTGTTGAAAGTGCATCCTTAAATAATTGAAGATTGGGAAATTGATAACAGCTCCCTATGATATTAAGTCAATTTTCATTCACAATGGATACAGTTAGTGTATAATCTGGCGCCTAAATTTTGGATCTGTACTGTTTATAGTTAGTTCTGGCGATTAAAAGAGATAAACATTGTATAATCAAGTTTGTGTTGTGTTTCTTTGTGCTGCCATTATAGATTCACTTCCACTGTTACGTGAGGAGTCAAGAAGCATGGAATAGTATATTCCAGATGACATTAGAAGTAGTGACATTTTGACACGGCAAGATTGATTACTACTTCCAGACTTTCCCATTTTCCAAATATTAATCTGTTAGTTCACATGATAGACATGCCACTCAGATCAATGGACACTGTTTTTTTACGGCCATCTCATTTAAGGATTGTATATTTATTCTCCTAATCACTAGAAAAAATGATGTTAATAAATCTTTTAATGTTAGCATTTCACGTACATAGGTTATAATGATATCGCCTTTTTCGGAAATGCTAACCAACAATTGAGCTGCAAATACATATTACTGATGCTGCACTGTGTTATTCTTGTTTCTGTATTCTATCTTTAGAATACTTCAGTGTTCATGGTATAAGCTAGTGCTATCCACCCCCTTACACGCTTCTGGTTTTAATTATTTGTTTACTTTATCTTCTCAGGCTGAGAAAGATTGATGCAGTCATCATAACCCATTCACATGCCGATGCAATTGGAGGTTTATGCTTCATTCCAAACTCCTTATAGTGATAGCCATTCAAATTTTATTACCAAATCATTGCTAGTAGCAGTGCCTCAAATTTTTTTTTTTTTTTTCAAAACTTGGATTTTAAACTACTAGCAGTGCCTATATGTATAATTTTACCTTTAACTGCAGAAGGGCTAACCTAGTGGTTGTATATACTTGTTTTCTTGTTTTAGGTAGATTACATACAGGAGCTAAGCATTTCTCCATTGCAACAAGAAAAAAATTGGTTATTCTTGTTACTCTTATCAGTTCATTTATCTGAAATTTGGATGATTGTTGATGTAGGTCTTGATGATCTCCGAGATTGGACAAATAATGTCCAACCATCCATCCCTATTTATGTGGCACAACGTGATTTAGAGGTATGGTTCTCTATAATGATCCATTGATCCTATTGATAGTTCAGGACTAGTCTCTACATTGTGATTATAGGTATTTTGGTATGTCGATATAATAATCCTTCACTTGTTTGACAACATTGCAATAATTTTGGATTTGGTCATTTAATAGTCATTAGAAAGTTCTACCTCACTAGCAGTATCCCATCTTTTTCTTAAAAAAACAACTTAAATTTGCGTATCTCGAAGGTAATGTTAATGAAAAGCAAGTATCATTGGCATGGCTGTAAGCTAGTTTTTCATCCATTTGAAGATATTGGTAGTGTTATCATGCTGATGTATCACATCTGTTCTGCAAATCTGGAAATCGTTCTTTGGAACAAAAAATGTTTGGACCCAGCCAAGCCCTGATAAGAATTATTGTAACTGAGTAGGCCTATATTATCTGTTCCTAATTTAAAACTTGTTTAGATATAGTTTTGAGTTGGTTGTTTTCACAATTACTTTTACTAGTACGATTTTGTTCCCTTTCAGGTGCTCATATAGGTGGCCCTGTACACCTCTGCATGCCCAGCCCTTTCGGTTTCTATTGTAAACCTTGATGCTTAGCTCGATAAAGTGTTTATAAGCTTCCTTAATGATTTTCCTTCAACTTGTTTTAGGTGATGAAGAAGACTCATTATTACATAGTGGATACCAGTGGGCTGATTCCTGGTGCCGCTGTATCAAAATTGCATTTCAATGTGATTAAGGAGGAACCATTTGTGATTCACGATCTTAAGGTTTGTAAGCTTCAATACTCCAGGGTCGAACAACCTTTTTTTCTGTGTGGGTTTCAATTTTAAGGTCATTAAATCTTTGGTTGATTGTCTTGAGATGGATAATTGATCGTTGCCATTGCTATTGGACCGGCAATGGTTGTCTCATTTTGCTGACTACCCTTTAAACCAAAAGAAGATTTATACACTTTCAATTATTTTCTTTTGTGGAAAAATCCAATACTTTTATAGAGAACTATGAAGTTACACTTTGTACAAAACCATATACAATGAATTAGTATAATCCGAAATGTATGTTTTGACTTTTAAAGTGTGCTTCGATATCATTTACTCATGTCTTCCTAATTCCCTTCAGGTTACTCCTCTACCTGTTTGGCATGGAAAAGGTTACCGTTCTTTAGGTTTTCGTTTCGGAAATATTTGCTACATAAGGTAAACAATTCTAGCTTCCTATATTTTGGTTCGGTATAGGATTTGCTAATTTCTTTCTCATGTGCTCTGCATACTAACATCAGTAATACAGTGATGTTAGTGACATACCAGAAGAGACTTACATGCTCCTCAAAGACTGCGATCTTCTTATCCTGGTGAACTACCTTTCTTGCGTTTGCAATTTTTCTTTACACATCTCTTATCTGTTTTGCTGAATACTTCAAAAGCGATAATCTAGGATGCACTGAGGCCAGATCGTTCTTCTTCAACACACTTCGGACTACCAAGGGTAATTATCACTCACGTCTCTTCCAATGTTATCATCACTCTTATCGGATTATGAGCTTCACTTTGCAATACCTCTTGAACAGGCTCTAGATGAAGTACGCAAGATTCAACCGAGGCGGACTCTTTTTACGGGTACTCCACATTTTTAAACACCAGCAAAGATTAAACTAAGCCAAGTTTCTAATACCTTGATCTATTCACAAGGCATGATGCACTTGATGGACCACGAAAAGATAAATGAACAGCTCGCCAAGTTGCAGGATTCTGAAGGTCTGAATGTCCAATTAAGCTATGACGGACTCCGCATCCCAGTAAACCTATAGCTGATGCCACTACTCATCGCTGCATCTTGGCACCTAATCCTACCATACGAATCTGAGTCCCTTTAGGCTCTTCAGTAATGGTAGCGACCGCGGCTAGTCAATAATGAAGTGATGACGAGTTCTTCCAATTTAAATGCTCCAATGTCTTACCAATTGTATTCTTCAAAGGTCAGCACTAAATAATTAGAACAGGTACAGAGTTTTTGCACCGGTTTCACGCACATTAAATCAATGTGTATTTCTGATTAGAAATTTGCATCATGGAGTTGATTTGCTTTGTATACTCACAGAGATCTTCCATATGTGACCCGACATTGGGTGCTCAATAATTGCTTGAGAATTGATGTGTTTTTGGTTTATCAAAGAGTTGATTTGTTTTGTTAAGTTTGTTTAGGTGATGACGCTGGTGAGCATCTTTTTTTATTAAAGAAAACAAAAAAAAAAAATCCTCCAAGGCCTAATCGTGATTATACAATTTTGGTGATTGTAAATTAAAATAGAAAATATATCATTTCCCTTGGAATTCTAATGGCTCCATGGCCTTTATATTTTTTAGCCATTTATTTCACAATTCTTGAGAAACATATTCCTTGACACTTTTAATTTTTTTTTAATTGGTAACAAATATTAGTAGTTTATTCACATGGCCCATTTTTTTAGATTCATTATTTATTGGAGGAAAAATCTCTTATAATTCGTCGCAGTTAAGTCTCGAATATTCATGAGATCCACACTAGGTCTAACCATTACATGGTACCCCAATAGTATTTGAACATTCTAAGAATACTAAACCAAACAAAATAGGTTGAATCAGAGTAATTTGTATTGAAGAAAAAAGAACAATATGTAGCATAAAACTCCCTTCAATGTGAGATCATGAAGAAGGATTCCCTTTTGACTCCTATTTAAAAGAGAAGGAAAACTCAACATTTATGCAAAGCCAATCAGAAGCACCTCAAATGTTGTTTACATTTGATAACAGTATCATGGCCCAGAAAGCTATATTACAAATAGGATTGATATTACAAATAGGATTTCACAAGCTAGGATTGTAATCCACATCGTCCAGAAAATAGTACTGTTAATTTAACCAAAAGCATGAAAGCAATATACTATTTTGATGTTACATAACCAACTGTAGATTTGATGTACATCTTGTAACTCATCCTGCAACTAGCAACATGAAAGCGTATTGTCAAATTCTAGCTACAAATATGCATGTCGATAATTCAATGTTAAGTATATAATTACCACAAGAATTTTTTAATTTCTAACAAAACCTGAATCTTGTACTTTCCAAGCATGATCCAATAGAAGAAGCATAAAATGTCGCCACTCTTCAAAAAGGCAAGAAATCCACAGAGCTCAAGATAAATCTAACTTTTTGTCCAAGGTTGTACATTCAAATTGTATAGCGACATTATTGAAAAAGTATAACGGTATTTCAGAGTTAAAACAACAATAACAATTAAATCTTTTCTCACTAGATAAAGTCAATTCTATAAATTTTTTTACGCTATTAAATTTTATCTTCTATTATATCATCATCTATATTTAAATAAATATTATTTTATTTTATTGTTACTAACCAAGTCTTTTTTGATCTTCCTCTTCCTCATTTGACATGTATATTTATCATAATTTCACATCGCCTAACTGGAGTATTTATTGGTCGTCTAAGTACATGTCCGTACCATCTTAAATATAGCTCTCGGAGTTTTTCCTCAATAGATGCAACTCCGACTTTCTCTTTAATGATCTCATTTCTTATTTTGTCCATCCTCGTATGTCCACACATCCACCTTAGCATCTTCATCTCTGCAATTCTCATCTTCTGCTCATGTGCTTGAGTCATAGCCCAACATTCAGCTCTATATAACATAGCAGGTCTAACTGCGATTTTATAGAACTTACCTTTAAGTTTAAGAGGTACTTTACGATCACATAAAACACTTGACGCTCCCCTCTATTTTACCCATCCTGCTTGTATTCTATGTAAGACATCTCTCTCAATCCCTCTATCGTTTTACAAAAATAATCATAAATATTTAAATCTCTCGGTTCCGGGCAATTCGTCCTCTCCTATCTTAAAAATTGTTTCATTACTTCTAATATTCCTAAACTTAAATTCTGTATATTTTGTCTTTAATCTACTAAGTTTAAAACTTTTCCCTTCTAGTGTTTTCCTTCAAGATTATAATTTAGCATTTACTCCTTCATGTGTTTCATCTACCAAAATAATATCATCTGCAAACAACATACACCACGGTACTGTGTATTGAATGTGCATAGTGAGTTTGTGCATAATTAGTATAAAAATATAAGGGCTTAGAGTTGATCCTTGATGTAACCTTATCTTTATTAGAAATGCTTCAATTACTTCATCTGAAGTCTTTACTCGGGTCGTTACATCTTCATACATATCCTTTGTCACGCCCCCAAAGGGGTCCCTGTCAGAAGAAATTTCGGAAGCATCTCCCCTGTACGGGTGACAATCTGAAACATTACTACATACAAAATATACATCAGCCACACTCGGCTGGAATATATGCACAAATAGAAACAACATAACACGCAGTTTAATATACTCAGCCAACCTGGCTGGACATAAATGAAATAACACATAATCACTATCTATAACCATCAGCCTAAACGGCTGGAACAAAATAGAAACACACACAGCGGAAGACAGAACGATAAATACTCAGCCTACACGGCTGGATGTAAACGCAGCGGAAATCACAAAAAGAAAACAAATGTATGACCGACAAAGTCACTAACTAAATTACCTGCAACCGCCAGACTAGACTCCAAAATTCATATCGAAGCATATAATACCAAGTTCACAAAACCAAAACATAAATAGCGTTAGCAACCAAAACCAGAAAAGAAACTATCCTCGGGTGTGTCGTGGGACTGGCAGCTGGGACTCTCCAATCATCCATGACTCATCTACCTGTTACCTGGCGAAAGAAAACCATTTTTACGGGGTGGTGAGTATTGGAACTCAGCGGGTAAGGAAGAGATAGTGTATGAACATAACATATAACTAGAAAGTGAGCCAAGAGTATACAGTCTCATAAAAGAAATAGCAGATACTACAATAGAACCAAAATAAGCACTCATACCTGAAACCATATCCTAGGCTAGGTATAGTAGGATAGAACTGGTACTAATATGCTACAGTACTACTCATAACTACAGAGACAACAAGCAAGGTATACACAAGCAATAACAGCGTATGTAAACAACAGCAGTAAATAAGCAATAACAGCATATATAAACAACAGCAGCCCAAGCAAATATAATAACAGCGTATGCACGGATGGTCACTCCCGCCCACCTCTCTGCACCATGACCCCTGTATGGTCGAGAGGCCGGGTCAGTGACAGACTGTACACCACTCCAGCTACCACTCACACGAATGAACGAGGGGACAGTTGCATAGTAGCTAACTAGCTACATCTGCGACGGGGTCCCTGCTGCTCAGTAGCTAACACGATACATCTGCGACGGGGTCCCTGCTAACTCCAGCTACCACTCTCTCGAGTGGCCGAGGATGCGGCATGCATGCAATGACATGATGCGAACAATGCAACAGTCATCATATATATATATAAACAGAAACAGGTATACTACATGAAGCCAGCATGCTCAATATAATACATAAATAAACAACAGTCAAAGCATACAAACATGGTATCTAGTATCTGCTACTAATCATGGACAACAACAAGAGCCTGTATAGATATGGAACGAATTTCTCAAAGATTGCGTGGAAGTATCAAGCGCAGGAAAAATAAGAGTGGAGTCAAGGTAAACAGTCCTTATCCAAAATAATTCATGCACTAAGGTCAAAGTACTAGAAGAAAACAAAGCAAGAAATACCCGCCTTTATATGTCGATCGTGATAAGCTGTCTCTGTTGGTGCAACCTTAGGTCAAGGTTGACCTGGGTGACCCGACTCGAGTTGACCTGACTCGAGGTATATTTTGATGTTTGACAAGAATAGAGAAGTTATATTTTGATGTTTGACAAGAATAGGAACTTGGGGGGATTGTGGGTGCAACCTTTGGTCAAGGTTGACCTGGTTGACCCGACTTGTGTTGACCTGATTCGGGAAAAGTCCAAGTATGGAGACTTGGCACGGGAAAAGTCCAAGCAGGGAGCTTGGCACGGGAAAAGTCCAAGGATGGAGACTTGGCACAGAAAAGTCCAAGCAGGGAGCTTGGCACGGGAAAAGTCCAAGCAGGGAGCTTGGCACGGGGAAAAGTCCAAGTATGGAAGCTTGGCATGAGAGGTCGGAGAGGGCTCGGTAGCTCGTTCTCCGGACTAGGTCAAAGAGGGCTCGGTAGCTCATTCTCTGGACTAGATGGAGTCGGAGAGGGCTCGGTAGCTCATTCTCCGGACTAGGTCAGAGAGGGCTCGGTAGCTCGTTCTCTGGACCGGACGAAGTCGGAGAGGGCTCGGTAGCTCGTTCTCCGGACTAGGTCAGAGAGGGCTCGGTAGCTCGTTCTCTAGACCAGGAAGGCTTTAGGTTTAAGGCTGGGAAATTGGATCGGTCTGCTGACCGATCCAGTGATACACTGGGTCATCTGATCGATCTGGTGACCGATCAGAAACCAAACAGAGTGGGAGAAGGAATGGCCTGATCGGTCCACAGACCGATCAGGGCTCGGGCGACCAACTCTCTGTGAGTGTTGGGATCGGTCTGGGGACCGATCAGCCTAGGGCCTGATCGGTCCACAGACCAATCAGGGATCGAACAGAGAGTTGGGATCGGTCCCTGATCGGTCCCCAGACCGATCAGATCCATCCTGGACCGATCAGGGTGGAGCCTAATCAGTCCAGGTCTAGCCGTTGAGACACAACGGCTAGATTTCTTCTTTCTTCTTTCTTCTTCTTCGCAGGTTCATATAAATCAAGGGCTTCAACAGTGTTGTTGTGGGTTACTGTTTTTTCTGCTTGCTGCTTCTTGTTCCTTGCGATCAGAGCTTTGCTGAGCTCTTCATTACTGAAGCTTCGTGTGAGCTTCCTTCGGTTGGACTCCAACTGATCAGTTGTTGCTGTTGTTGGCGTGAAGTGGTTGCTTCATCACCAGTCGACGAGAAGGCAAGCAAACTAGTGTTTTTACATTCATATTGTTCTTGTCTTCTTGCTGTATTTCTTGTACGCTGATCTTGCTTTTGCAAGAGAGATTGTGGCGAGGTTTCTCCACCCAGAAGGAGTTGTTATTAGCCGGTTCTCCGGGGTCTCATCCACCGATGGATTGATAGGATTCGTCCACCTTACGGACACGCCGAGGAGTAGGAGTATCATCTCCGAACCTCATTATATCGTCGCGTTTGAGGTTTGATCTTCTCCATTTTCGTTTCTATCTTTTATTTCCGCTGCGCTAACTCAAATTGTAGGAAGAAACGTGAATTTGGGGTCGGCTATTCACACCCCCCCTCTCTAGCCGCGTCCGAAGGTCCTAACAAGTGGTATCAGAGCAAGGTCGCTCTTCGTCGGATTAACACCCGGGGGAGCACGAGCTAGAGAATGGATCAACTTGGAGAAGATATCACAATTCCACCCTTCTACGATCACGACGACTTCGCATATTGGAAGGTAAGAATGAAGTATTTTCTTATGACTAACCTAGTAAATTGGAATTGTATACAAGTAGATTTTATTCCTCCGGTGGATAAAGAAGGAGAACCTCTCGAGAAGAAGAAGTGGACGAAGGAACAAATCCACCAATCCATAATCAACGACGAGGTAACGAAAATCTTTGAATTTTCATTACCTAATGATATCTTGTGTAAGATAGGTAGATACAACAATACCAAGGAGTTGTGGAACAACTTGGCTAAGTTTCATGAGGAGAACTCCAATTCAAGTCATGAAGAGGAGTCAAGTGAGCCAAGTAGCTCACATCATGGAGGTATGGAATTAGAAGTTGAGGGCTACTCAACATCTAAGGAAGAAGAGGAGGAGAGTTCTTCTTCAAGACTGGAGCAAGAAGAAGAAGCCTCTACCTCCGGAAGGGATGAAGGAGAGAGCTTATATCCATCCTCAACCCTAGGTAACTCAAGCAACTTAATTTCAAGTAAATTACATATAATGTGCTTTGAGTGTAGGGAATATGGGCATTACAAAAGTAAATGTCCAAAGAGGATTAGGAAGACTCCACCGGCACCAAAAGTCAAGGAAGCCGGAGTCCCGATACGCAAGGGCAAGGAGCACGTGGTGTGCTTCCAATGCAAGCAAAGGGGACATTATAGGAGTCAATGTCCAAGGGGGAGGCAACCTCACAAGGACAAGAGACCAAGCACATCTATGGGGGGAGCTAAGGCAAACCCTAAGGTATCCTTTAAGGCACATTCTCGCAATTCTAATAAGACACATGCTAATAGTTTTATTGCAATTGTCCATAATGATAAGCATGATAACCATAGAAACCGATACATGTGCTTAGGTGCCAGACATGTTAGCCTAGATAAGGACAATGCTAGAAATGTCAACCCTAGAGTTAATTCATCTAAGGTTAAGGAAAACCTAGATAGGAATCCCAAAACAATTAGACATATGCCTAGGAATACCTCAAAGAAAAATGAAAATTTAAAGCTTGAGGTATTAACGAAGGAAAATCAAGTCTTGAGGTCAAGACTTGACACTTTAGAAAAGACTCTTAAGAATTTGGAGAAGTCAACTCTAGGGTCTAAGGGTCAAAAATCAAAGCCCAAGGACATGAGAGGTTTGGGTCACAAACCTAAGTCTCAAGTGGTCAAGCCCGCTTATCATAATGTTCCATTCGATTATGGAACAAGATCTAGGGCTAAGAAGACCATCACCAAGGTCACAAGGGGAGTCACCCCTAGAGTTGATCTTGATGAGTCCCAAATGACCAAGGCTTTAAAGCCTAGGAGGGTCATTAGGAGGGTTGCTAGGGAAGTCATCCCTAGTGAGTATTTAGTGAACCCAATGAGCTCAAATAGGTATTGGGTTCCTAGGAGCGTGATTCCTTCACGCTAGATGGTTTAGGGTGTGCCAACCTTGATTGGATAGGTAGTTAACTTACTCATGGCAAAAGGTGGCATTTTAGGAATTTTCAAGGTGTAATCAAGCCTTGAAAATGAAATTAAAAATTATTCCTAAGGTGATTAGGATGTGCCAACCATATTTGAGGAATTTTCTAGGGTCAATCTAATTGGCACATAGTGATCTAAAAATCTTTAGTATATGATTTTAGGTCTATTACACTTAGGAATATAGAATTTATGGTAAAATGATCAAAATTATCAAAAATGGCAACTAAGGCTAGAATTAGGTATTTTCTATACCTTTATATGTTATTTGCCATACATTGTTTGTCATATGTCATGTCATGACATCATATTTATTTTATTATCATTTGAAATGTCATGATAATGCTTAGGTTAGTTATATGTCATGCCTTATGTAAGTTTCATACTTGATGACATGACATCATGACATTGGCACATGTTTCCACTTATGATATTATTTTATGTCATGTCATCATCTCTTGCATTTATGATCAATTAATTTGATTTAAGGATAGAAACACAATTTGATATGGAGATCAAATTGTTGTTTAGAAAATGCATGAGAACTTAGCCTAAGATGACCTAAACCCATATCTCACATCAAAATTGACTTGGATGTGTTTGATACACCTTAGATGTGTGTGAGATATTAGGATTATGAGTTAGGATCAAGGTGCATAGTTCTTGTACCTAGATGAGCCTAATTCGAAATTGAGGATCATAGGGAAAGCTTGTGTACAAGTCATGTACATTTAGCCCTAAGATTGTGGTCCTAAATTGAATGATTTAAGATCATTTCAAAATTGATTTGAAAAACCTTGATGAAGCTTTTCTAGTGATAGCATTCATCATTGAGCAAGTTGATACAAAGATGGATTAACCTTGAGCTATTTCAAAGTCTTTCGAACTTTGTATCAAGATTAAAAAATGGGAGTTATTTTCATAGAAAACTATTTTTCCATGATAATATATGTTATGAGGAATGTATCCTCAAAATTTTACAATTTTTGGAATTTTCTATAATTTTTTAGGGATTTCTGAATTTCGGGAGGAAAAATCAGAAATCTTATCAAAGAGTCGTGGACCGATCAGAGGAGATCCTGATCGGTCCAGGGATGTCTGGATCGGTCTGGTGACCGATCCAGTGGAGTCTGATCGGTCTGGTGACCGATCAGAGCGTGCCAAAATGCTGATTTTTGACTGTTGTCTGAAATTTCAGCTGTGGAAGTTGGTGTTTTAGATTTCTAAAGGGTTGAAACTCTCCAAGACATTGTTGTTGCAATGGTCAAGGAGGAGTTGACCTTTAAGGGGAGTTTTACCTATTGGTCAAGGGGGAGTTGACTTTTAGGGGGAGTTTTTACTCGTCATGAGTGATATGGGATTATCACTAAGTTGATTGTTGACTTTAGTATCAAGGAGGAAATTAAGGGTTTCAATGAAAGGTATGGGACTTTCATTAGGAAGAAACTCTTGACCTTGATTCACTCTTTTTTATGTGTGTCAAAAAGGGGGAGAATGTCCAAAGAATGTTCAAGGAAGAACATTGGAGTTTGGGGTTCAAGGAAGAACATTGGAGTTTGGGGAGAATGCTCAGAGAATGTTCAAGGAAGAACATTGGAGAACTATTGGAAAACCTAAGTTATGTTATCGGGTTAACCTAACTTGATTATGGTTTTTGTCAAACATCAAAAAGGGGGAGATTGTTGGTGCAACCTTAGGTCTTGGTTGACCTGGGTGACCCGACTCGAGTTGACCTGACTCGAGGTATATTTTGATGTTTGACAAGAATAGAGAAGTTATATTTTGATGTTTGACAAGAATAGGAACTTAGGGGATTGTGGGTGCAACCTTTTGTCAAGGTTGACCTGGTTGACCCGACTTGTGTTGACCTGATTCGGGAAAAGTCCAAGTATGGAGACTTGGCACGGGAAAAGTCCAAGCAGGGAGCTTGGCACGGGAAAAGTCCAAGGATGGAGACTTGGCACGGAAAAGTCCAAGCAGGGAGCTTGGCACGGGAAAAGTCCAAGTAGGGAGCTTGGCACGGGAAAAGTCCAAGCAGGGAGCTTGGCACGGGGAAAAGTCCAAGTATGGAAGCTTGGCATGGGAGGTCGGAGAGGGCTCGGTAGCTCGTTCTCCGGACTAGGTCAGAGAGGGCTCGGTAGCTCGTTCTCTGGACTAGATGGAGTCGGAGAGGGCTCGGTAGCTCGTTCTCCGGACTAGCTCGTTCTCTGGACCGGACGAAGTCGGAGAGGGCTCGGTAGCTCGTTCTCCGGACTAGGTCAGAGAGGGCTCGGTAGCTCGTTCTCTGGACCGGACGAAGTCGGAGAGGGCTCGGCAGCTTGTTCTCCAGACTAGGTCAGAGAGGGCTCAGTAGCTCGTTCTCTGGACCGGACGTGGAAGTCAGAGAGGGCTCGGTAGCTTGCTCTCCGGACTAGGTCAGAGAGGGCTCGATAGCTCGTTCTCTAGACCGGGCTTAGAAGTCGGAGAGGGCTCGGTAGCTCGTTCTCCGGACTAGGTCAGTGAGGGCTCGGTAGCTCGTTCTCTAGACCAGGAAGGCTTTAGGTTTAAGGCTGGGAAATTGGATCGGTCTGCTGACCGATCCAGTGATACACTGGGTCATCTGATCGATCTGGTGACCGATCAGAAACCAAACAGAGTGGGAGAAGGAATGGCCTGATCGGTCCACAGACCGATCAGGGCTCGGGCGACCAACTCTCTGTGAGTGTTGGGATCGGTCTGGGGACCGATCAGCCTAGGGCCTGATCGGTCCACAGACCGATCAGGGATCGAACAGAGAGTTGGGATCGGTCCCTGATCGGTCCCCAGACCGATCAGATCCATCCTGGACTGATCAGGGTGGAGCCTGATCGGTCCAGGTCTAGCCGTTGAGACACAACGGCTAGATTTCTTCTTTCTTCTTTCTTCTTCTTCGCAGGTTCATATAAATCAAGGGCTTCAACAGTGTTGTTGTGGGTTACTGTTTTTTCTGCTTGCTGCTTCTTGTTCCTTGCGATCAGAGCTTTGCTGAGCTCTTCATTACTGAAGCTTCGTGTGAGCTTCCTTCGGCTGGACTCCAACTGATCAGTTGTTGCTGTTGTTGGCGTGAAGTGGTTGCTTCATCACCAGTCGACGAGAAGGCAAGCAAACTAGTGTTTTTACATTCATATTGTTCTTGTCTTCTTGCTGTATTTCTTGTACGCTGATCTTGCTTTTGCAAGAGAGATTGTGGCGAGGTTTCTCCACCCAGAAGGAGTTGTTATTAGCCGGTTCTCCGGGGTCTCATCCACCGATGGATTGATAGGATTCGTCTACCTTACGGACACGCCGAGGAGTAGGAGTATCATCTCCGAACCTCGTTATATCGTCGCGTTTGAGGTTTGATCTTCTCCATTTTCGTTTCTATCTTTTATTTCCGCTGCGCTAACTCAAATTGTAGGAAGAAACGTGAATTTGGGGTCGGCTATTCACACCCCCCCTCTCTAGCCGCGTCCGAAGGTCCTAACAGTCTCGACTTTGGAACACTTGGCTCGTAGCAATGTCCTGCAACAAATCATATGATTACAACCAAAACCCCTCATACCTCAACTCGTTACCTAAACCTAATTCAAATAGAAAACCCTAATTGAACCAAGCCATTTTACCATCTACAACACGCCATGAATCAACCCTACATAATTCATGCAAATAACCACTCACGACTAATCGTGTAATAGAACAAATCAACTAACATGGATAATAAATTAATCAAGTAAATCTCCAAATGAGTCCTCCATAAATCTACAAATCTATCGAGAAAATAGAACACGGCCGAGTTGACTTCATACAAATTCACCGTAACCTAACCCATCTTCTGGATCTCTACCATGAATCAAAAACCATAAACAGAACCCTTAAGAGAAGACAACACCAAACACCAAAAATCCATCAGAAATCTCAAAATTCTAGAGCAATAGTTGAAAAATCATTACGCTGAAACAACACATCCTTTAAATCTACAAGAGGAACCTCACCATACATCAAGATCGAACCACATGCAGAATCCCTTGAGAAGCTACACCAGAAAACAACAACTGAATTCAACAACACTCAATCCACCCAGAAGAACTCGGATATCCCAAAATCAATTGAGAATGCCCAAAATCCATGGCAACACTCGAGAGGAAACCCAGGATGAAAACACAACGTCACGAGAAACCACATCCCAATTCATTTAACCAATCACACCTCATAAAACAAGCAATTGAAGCCTCATAAGTGCCTATCCCTTACCTCACAGACCTTATATCAACATAGAGGGAAGGAACTTGCAGAAAATTTACACAAGCAAAGACGAATTTCCACTTTCCAAACTGGATCAGAGATCAAGAAAACAAAACCATCCTAATTAGCACAAATTTCCCAAATCAAAAACCACAATCTAGCTCCCTACAGCCCTAGAATCCAAAACGAAATGTCATACCAAAGCTTGTGTCCACAGCTTCCTCTCCGGCTGGAATGCTCGCGTGAGGAGAAGGATCGCCAACGGTGTGGTGCCCGCGTGAGAAGGAGGGTCCGCGAGAGGTTAGGGGTTCGGGAAGAGAGATCGCCGGCGGTTGTGGCTCGTTCGCGTGAGGAGGAGATCGGCGGCGTCCGGAAACTTGAGAAGGGGAAGGGAATCGCCGGCTAGGGTGCGGTGGCTCGCAAGAAGAGAGGAAGGAGGCGCGTCGCGAGGCAGGGGCTTAGGGGAGTTCGGCGAGGGAAATTAGGGAGGAGAAAGGAGAAGTTAGATTTATATAATTAAACCTAGGGTTTAATAAATTAACTTTAGGTTAATTTAATTAATCAACTCCCAATTTAATTGGGATTTCAAACAGACCTTTTCCAAAGCCTATAATTTTATCCCCTCAAAATACATCATACGAGCTCCAATTAAATCCCAGAAAATTTCTACAAATTTCTAAAAATTCCGTTAAGGTTTTTCGTCTATTAAACCTTATTATTTAACTATTATTTGTTGTCATATTTTACATCCTTAATTAGTTCAATATATGTTGCGCTAACACCTCTCTTTTCTAAAATTCTCCATATAATTTCTCTTAGAGACTCTATCATAAGTTTTTTCTAAGTCAATGAATACCATGTGTAAATCTTATTTTTGCTCCCGATATTTTTCAATTAATTGTCTAAGAAGATGTATAGCTTCTATTATCGACCTTCCAGGCATGAACCCAAATTGATTTTCTGTCACTGTGGTGTCCTTCTTTAATCTTTTTTCTATTATTTTTTCTCAAAATTTTATAGTATGACTCATTAGTTTAATACCCCTATAGTTTGCACAATTTTGTACGTCTCTCTTGTTTTTATATAAGAGAACTAGAGTACTTATCCTCCATTGATCAATCATTTTTTTCATTTTCAATATCATGTTAAATAATTTTGTAAGTCATTCAATACCTTGTTTCCCTGAGCACTTCCATACCTCTATTGAAATATCATCTGGTCCAATGACTTTTTCATTGTACATCTCATTTAAAGTTTATTTTACTTCTGAAGTTTAAATTCTACAATAAAAATTAAAATTTCTATGCTCATTTGACCTACTTAAATTACCTAAGTTAAGTTGGTCACCTAAACCTTCATTAAAAAGTTGGTGAAATACCTCTTCCACCGCTCTTTTATTTCTCCATCGTTTACTAATACCCTATTATATTCATCTTTAATATATTTTATTTGACTAAGATCTCTTGTTTTCCTTTCTCTCACTTTAGCTATTCTATAAATATCTCTTTCCTCTTTTTTTTATCTAATTTTTGATATAATCGTTCAAAAGTTTCATTTTTTGCTTCACTCGCTACTTTTTTAGCTTTTTTCTTGGCTATTATATATTTTTTTAAGTTTTCCTCGTTTTTACAAATATATAATTCCTTATAAACTATTCATTTTCCCTTAACTTTCTTTTATACTTTCTCATTCCACCATCAAGATTCTTTACTTAGTGGTGCATGTCCCTTTGACTCACCAAGTACATTCTTAGCTACTATTTTCAACTTTGATACCATCTTATCCCATGTTGTATTAGAGTCATCGTATATTTCACCTAATGCTTGTACTTCTATTTTCTCCTTAAATATATTTTGCTTTTCATCCTTTAACTTCCACCACTTAATTTTAGGAATCGTATATATTTTCTTTCTATTGATACTATGTTTGAGGCGTATATCCAACACTACTAATCTATGTTGGGTAGTTAAGCTTTCTCCAGGGATGACTTTGCAATCTTTATAAATCTTTCTATCCTTCCTAACTATAAGAAAGTCAATTTGTGATTTATTATTCCCACTTTTGAATGTGACTAAGTGTTCTTTTTTCTTAAAAAACGCATTAGCTAATATAAAGTCATATGCTATCGCAAAATATAATATAGTTTTCATTTCCTTATTCTTCGTTCCAAACCCATAACTCTTATGTACTCTCTTATATTCCTCATTTTTCACTCCGACATGTTTATTTAGATCACCTCCTATTAAAATCATTTCATTTGGTAGAATCTTTTATAATATTTCATCTAGGTCCTCCCAAAACCTTGATTTGATAACTTCATCTAATCCTACCTGTGGTGCATATACGTTAATTATGTTCATAGTTTCTTTCGTCATTATTATCTTAAGGGCTATAATTCTATCCCCTTTTCTAACTACTCCTACAACTTCATCCTTTAACAAATTATCTACAATAATGTCCACTTCATTTCTTTCTTTACTCTTTCCAGTGTATCATAACTTAAAACCCGAGTTCTCTATCATCTTTACCTTCTCGCCTATCCATTTTGTCTCTTGTACACACAAAATACTAATTCTTCTCATAATCATCATATCTACTACCTCCATTGATTTACCAGTGAGAGTTCCTATTTTCCATATTCCAAATCTTAGATTATTAATTTTCTTATCATATTTGTTCTTATCCAACCTATGGTGTGAAAACTCTTGTTTATTTAACACTACACCCAAATTCTCATGGAGATGTAGCGATCTTTACTGAGACGTTACAATCGGGCCCTGTAACGCGAACTCTTGCATATTTAGCACTACACCCGAGTTCTGAAGATGTAGCGATCTTTGTCGACATGTTATAGTCAGACCCTGCAATATGTTCCTTCCGGAGACAACCTAACATTAGCACAATAATTTAATAGATCTATTTATTGAATATTTATCATAATTTTGATATTGACTGACAACCTAATACAATCCTCCTCCTTTATTCGAACTTGAGACCGATCATGATCGATCGTCATGGACAGAGTTTATTTCAGTGTCAAAGATCAAAAATAATAAAATTGAAGCAACGAGGGAGAACCGACCAAAAGAACATCACAAACGCCAGTCCCCAAAAACATGCATACCAAATCCACCCTAAGTTTACGAGAAGCATTTTTACCTTCTTAGTCGATGATATTCTTCCCGAGGATTGCAGCGGTTGAGAAAAGTCTTTGAACTCAGTGTGTTAACTGACATGTCTCTTCAATTACCTTTGCTCAGTATGTGCTGCATATGAGATGAGTCCATCTGCTAAAGTTCATATTGTAGTGTTGACACGTGTATAACAACGCTCATCCAGAATCAATGTTTAGAAGGTCAACATCAAATAAGATTAAAGGTGTTAATGGCAACAATGATATAAAATACTGGATCGAATGGAATAAGTTAGCCACCAAAAACTTCATAGAGAAATAATAACAAATTGGATTTGATTTTAGTGACACAATTATCCATGGTGAATCATGATGTTTATAACAAATTGATAACCAGCAACAGATGACTAAAAAACAAGCCATGCTAGATCGATCAACAAGGAGATGCTTTAGCCCTTCTTGAAACAGAACATGCATGAATTGGGTTTTGACTAATTGCTACTCTCACTGGAAGTTTTTCACTTCCACACTGGAAAATCATGACTCCTCAGCCTTGATAACCAACTTGATTTTCTTGTTGTCAACCACAAAGCGAGAGCTTGAATTTATCTGGGAAAAAAGGAATACAAATGTGTTAATGCATCAACATATGGTATGAAAGGGCCAGGATAATATAATCTTTTGAAGGTTTTACCTTGTCCATTAACTTCGCCTGAAGTTGTTCCTCTTCTTCAGAGGCACCAGATTCTTGGGCCATCTTAATCACAATCCTTTGCAATTTTTTAATCTTCATCGTTTGATCTGGAATCTACAACGACCAAAACAACATTTCAGCTTTCCAAGAATTAAGGACTTTTTCTGTTATCCAACTGTTTAGTGGCAAGATAAGTGTAGCAATCTAATAAGTGCATACAGCACCAAGACACTAATTTCTTAAAAAGATAGAAGATGACAGAACTACTGAGTCAATACTCCACATAATAAAGACAAGATAGATAATGAACATGACCATATAATTCCTACAAAAAGAAGAATGCACATACCGACTTAAGGGTAGAAGTTACAAATTTCTTCCACTTGATTTTATGAGTGGAATCTTGTTTACTCTTAGATTGCTTATCTTGATCTCCAGGATGCTTCCTTTTCTTTGGTTGTTTATCTGCTTTTTCTGTTTCTCCTGCTTGTATTACTTCACCATTAGTAAATTCACTTGCATCATCTTTTATCTTTCTTTGCTCCAAACTTCCGTTTTTCACTTCTGCAACCAATTTGCAACTGACTGATTCATCCTCCGGTTTATCTTCATTTTTCATATTATTTGATCCATCAGAACTGGCAAATGGTTTGTCGCCAGACACCTCCTTGTTTGAAGCTGATACTACAGTCTGAGAAGATTGATTACGAGAAGCATGGTAAGCTTTTGCTTTTGCCCTGTGCTTCTTGCCATCAGCATGGAGCAGTAAAGTCTGCTTGCTGGTAGTAGTTGTATTGCAAAGGCTGTAGGGAGAGAAAATAATCTAATTTCACGTCTCAAAAATCATAAATATGGAGACAAATGTTTCAAATTGGTTGTGCATATATGGCAAATAAATGGAATGGGCCAACAATAGTTCATATACAGAACCAAAGTTGAAAGGTGTCATCTTCATCCTCAACGCTCAAACTACAAAAAACAATTAGAAACTTCAATGTTCCCATGTAATCTACTCTCGTCATTTAATTGGATCTCCATCAACTTAAATTCAGTACCAATAAAGGATGAAGTTCTATTATAGTTGGACATGGGAGATATTCTAATGAGAAAGAATTGCTCATGTTCTTAGCTGCCAAACAAAGTGAAATGGGAATAATCAGGCCACCTTTAAATCCAAGCTTATTTTATATGTCTAACACCTATCAACAAATAGGTACGTCATATACCAACTAGGGATAATTCTGAATTTTGGTTTGTTTTTTCAGTTTTGACAAGAATGTCAAGCGACGTATAAACTGAGAGAGTGAGAGTCAATAACAACTTAAATTTAACATGGAAAATCAAAAGTTGACTATGATGAATATATCAAAAATCTTGATGTGTGAAATACTAGTAACATGGAATGTGGAAATTTAGACCATCTGGTTCAGGCAATCAGGCCTTATACAAACTTGGTCAGCATAATCAAACTTGGCTAAGCAGAAGCCATAGGGCAAAACTTGTGATGTAAGAAATCATTCCATTTTCTCAAAGCCCAGTTGACTAGCTAAGGCCTTTCTTCATAAGCTTTTTAAAAACTTGTAAAAACCTCAAAACAAGGGGAAAACCAGGCATCTTAATGTTCAGCTGATAAATCGTATAATGCACCAATTAAATAGCTAATTACTTCACTATACATGTCACATTATCTTATAATCAATGAAGAAAATATTATCTATTTCTAATTTCTGCAGCTAGATTCTGTAATATGTATAATAAACACCAAAGAAGCACTTACAAAAGGTGTAGTCAAGAATCTGTTACTAGAGGAAATGATGAGCAGATCATCAACTAATGGCTAATGCCTTAATAGTCAAGTTTTTCCCAAGGTGTTCCAGGGAAGAGATGAACGAGCAAAGTAACTTTGGCCAAATAAAGCAGTGTTTATGATGATAATAACATACCTACAGAACCAAGGAGGACGGATTGACAAACCAACATTAACATCGACCTCTGCATTTCGCTTGGGCTTCTCAGGCTTAGCTGGTGTATTTTGTGAAGCTTTTCCCTGGTCTTTAGGACCGTATTTCTCCTGAAAGTTTCAGTATGAAAAAATCACAAAATTCTTAAAATTCCAAATGAATCTTTTGAAACATGTTGCATGAAAGATTAGGATATGAGCATGAAAGTGTAAAATTACGAATTTGAGCTTTAATACCCATGTTTGAAACCAATCTAAAATGTAATTTATGAGCATGTTCTACTATAAATCGAGAATAAACGATGTCATGGGCATACTGCTTCCGATATGCACTGCGTATGGCTCTGCACGCTGTTTTGGTCGAACGTCTTTCCGCAATCAATGCACGACAGCTGACAGAAAATATTTGGCAGGAAAAACAAAGTTAGATCGAGAAAACTGACAATGCATTCGTCAACAGAGAGAATGAGCGGATGACATCGATATGGGCGATCAACAACCTTGTAGGCGGAGCAGACTCGGAAGTGATTGGGCAGCTTAGGCTTCTTCAGATTTTCCCCGCAGTCCTCGCACTGAAACCAAACCATCTTCGCCGCACTCTCGATCTCTTCCTTCTCTGCTCTAAGCGGCGCCTTCTTCGTCCTCTGTTAGGGTTTAATGGAACCGGCGATGGAAGTTTCCAGAAAAGCACTCGTACAAGTTAATTTACTCAAAACCCCTCCATTTTGAACTCTTAAACACACAACCTCGTACGGCATCCGCTTTATAGGGTTAAATCGGTCATTTCAAGAATTAGTCGTTCAACAAAAGAAAATTAAATATAAACAAAAAACAAAACACTAAAATAAAAATATTATAAATATAAAGAATTAATTTCCAAAAACAAAATCTCTTAATATTTTTCAAAAATTTGATAATGTCTTCCTGCAGTTTAATAAATAATAAATAATAAATAATAAATGATAAATGGATAAAATCAAAGCGCGCTTTTTATCGTTATTAATAAAAAGACATCTCATATTAAAAATTTTAAAAATATTTTTAAATTAATTGTTCTTTCTAAATTATACTTTTTATTCAATTAATTCAAATAGTATAACAAATTAATTAAAAGTAAGGTGTAAGAGAAAAGTTTAATTGCAATGACTTTTTAATATTTTTAAGAAGTGTGTGTTCGTATTCGGAATCTGATTTAGATGAAGGTCGATAAAAATAATGTCTATGTTGATGAAGAGATGACTTTGACATATCTTATGTATGTACATCGAAAAAGTGAACCTCCACGTGGAACCAAATGTATGTAATAACGAAACCCGTGGTACTTAGGCTCTGTACATACTTAGACAAACACCTAGAGCGTTAGAGATAAGAAACCAGGGAAAAGGCCCCTAGCGCAGGTCCTTCGACGCTCAAGTTAGGTCCTTTTCCCCCGAAAAGTAGTGTATGAATGAAGGAAGGAAAAAAACTGTTGAAGATGTGTGCGAAAGTGTGTGTACCTTACTAATGAAGAGGATCTCCCTTTTTATACGACTCTGCATGTCTTTTGAACATGATCGTTGCTAGAGAATACTGGGTGTCAGGGCCTATTGGGTGAGTGAGGATGCTTGGCGACCTCCCCTTAGTAGGAGGAGGGTTCCATTAGTAGTGTGTTGCAGGACATTAGAATATTCCCTGACTTATAGCTGCTACTCTTGTTGGGATCGATTTGTAGCTGGAAGGGGGGTGAATAGCTTGTCGTGCTCGTTGCTTGTTTCTTGGTGATGATGTGCAACGAAAAATACAAGAAACAACACTACCACGCTAACACTAGGGACTTACTTGTTATCCACCTCAAGAGGAGGTGACTAATCCAAGGATCCACACACACACCCTCCACTATGAAAATACTCTACGGTAACTACCTGTTGGAACCCCAAGGCTGTTTTGGTGTGATCAACAAGTTAAGTTAGGTTTTGTGTGTTTTTAACCTTGTGTCTAAGTGTGCAGGAACTTAGGAGCACAGGTAATCGAGCGGAAGACGCAACTAGTGAGAAGGACGGCACGCGGTGCGTCCGAGGGACGAGGAGCTGCGGAAGAGTACGCCGGGGGACGAGAAGGAAGCGTGCGGTGGTTCCGAGGGATGAGAAGCCGGAGCGGAAGACTGCTCGAGGAGCAAGAGACGCAGCTAGCGAGAAGGTCGACACGGGGTGCGACCAAGGGACGAAACTGCGGATGAGTACGGTGGCGGACGAGAAGGAAGCGCGCGACGATTCCGAGGGACGAGAAGTCGGAGTGGAAGCCTGCTCGAGAAGATCGAAAATTGGGTTCGGGTGAGCCCTATTCCGGATGACAGAGATCACCCAAACGAGCGGAAGACTCGGTATGAGATGAACGGAGCCAGAGCAGAAGACCCGGGTGAAAAAGTCAACGAGGTTGACTTTTCCCTCCGGGGCGGACGGACCCCTGTGAGGGGCCCGGAAGGGTTCCGGGCGCCCGAAGTTGACTTTTTCACAAGATCGAGTTTTGACTTGATCTGAACGTTGGGGGATAAAGTTTATCCCCCCTAGGGCGCCCGGAACCCTCAGGGTGCCCCGACTAAGGCTATAAATATAGCCTTGGTTCAGAAGCTTTTTCAACAATCAGAACTCAAGCAATTCTTTCAACACTTATGTACTTCGTCTGTAGTTTAGCCTCTTTTTGTGTGCTTCATCGTTGTACGAGGCTTCTCCGCGCCGAAGGAGTTTTTAGTGCGATCATCTTTCTTGGATTAATAACCTCCCTGATTGTAACCAAGTCAATTCTGGTGTGCCTTGTCTTTTCTGATTTATTTTTTTTAGCTAATTTATGCAAGTGTTAGTTTAAGAATTCGAGAAGGGTTTGCGTTTGTAACAACCTAAATTTCCTCATTTCGAGTCCCAAAAATAATTTAAAATATTTTAAAATGCTATAGAAATATTCTAGAGATTTTTAAAAAATTTTAGAGTATTTTTATGTAATTTTTGGAGATCGTTTGGTATTTTTACTAAACAAAAGAAGTTTCGACAAAAAAATGTCCAAGCCGAGACCTCCGGCCGAGCCAAGCCTTAAGCGAATCCGGCTGACCAAGTGTGCAAGCAGTCATTACTGATCAAATAAAGGACGAATTATATTTATGTAATAGTAGCTAACGGAAATAATTAAATTAAGAGGAGAAGGAGATTAATCTCCCGTGACCTAACCTAATTCTTTTCTTCTCCTCTTCGTGTGCGACGTCGCTCCTCTTCTCGGGCGAAAACGCAGCAGGGGATCTAGGGCATCTCTCCGACGGCCGGCGAGGGGCTAACTCCGGGAGTTCTTCATCAATCCGAGGTCCCCTTGTCGAAGGGTAGCCATGAGCACAAGAAGGGACCGAGATTTGGAACTCACCCGAAACCCTAGAGCCTTCCCCTTCGGTTGCAAGTCCAAGAACACCTCGGTAAGTTGCTTCTCACCTGCGGTAAGGGTAGTTTCGAATTCGATTTGATGTTCCCTTGTTCCTCTTGATTTTTTTGAAGCATGTTGTGGAGTTTGTTCTTGTGAAGCTTGCTGCCGTGATTTGAGGATTTGGATTCTTGTTTCCTCCTTGAATTTTATTTCGAAGCATGCTGTAAGGAATAGGGTTTTTCGAAGTGTGCTGCCATGTGTAGGAAAAACCCTCTAGATGAGGATGCAGTAAAATGGTTTTGTGGCTAGTAGACCTTTAGAGGCTTATGAGTTGTTGTAGGTAAAGCAAGGTTAGTTTTGTTAGACCTTATGAGTTGTTGTAGGTAAATGCTGTGAAGTTGTTGTTTTTATGGAATTCTAGTAGATTTCAGTAGCTTGCTAGACCTTTGGTTTAAAATTGTTAACATGCTGTAGTATTCCTGTTGTTGTGAGCTGAAGCGAAGACATTTTTCTGTTTTTTTTTTCATTGTTGCTGTGGCACACAACAATAAGAATTTTATTATACAGCATGGGAATAGCTTTCAGATTTTATTGTACAGCATGAGAATAGCTAGAGGTTTAAGAGTAGCATGCGTTCTTTGTTTTCTCCTTTTTAGTTCGGCAGTAGCATGCTTGAAGAATTGTTGCTAGGGATATAAGAGATTTGCTTTCTCCTTTTTAATTTGGCAGTAGCATACTTAAAGAATTGATATGCATGTGTATCGAATTGAGCATGAGGAATTGATTTGCAGTTTATCTCTTTTAGAATTTTAGTTCCCTTTTAGCATCTAGTTCTTTTATGGTAGATCATGTTGTAACATGCTTGAAAATCTATAATGCTCTTTAAAGGTATAAGTTTTCGCAAGTCTTACATAGATTTTATAAAGCTATTATTATTGAACCTCTAAAAGCAAGTTTTATAGAAGTTAAAGTTTCTACAAGTTCAGTTCTTTTGGTGTTATGAGGTGGCACGTACAACCCTTAATCTAAGTACATAATGTTAGTTTTCCTTGCTATTTAATAACATGATCAGGTCTGTTTAATACCATTGTAAACTTAGTTTCTTTGTTATTCTATAAGCATGAGCAGTTAATTATGAATTCCAGATTTTTGGTTAAGTAGGTATGCAGATTTTATTAAGTTTAAAAATGCAGATTTTTATAAGTATAGTATGTAGATTTTATAAGTACAGTATGCAGATTTTTATAAGTATAGTATGCAGATTTTTGATTTGTTTAGCATTTCAGAATCTTGTTAGACAAAGTATGCAGACTTATTTCTGTTTAAACTGCGGTTTTGGAACTTCCCAACCACAGCAGTTCCAGTTGTTATAGCATTCAATTTTAGTTGTTTAAGTATTCAATTTTGGTTTGTTAAAGTATTTGAGATCAATCTTGTATGAGACATCCTTTTATTAGAGGTATTAACAAATATAAGAAAGATAAAGAAAAGAAAGAAAAAGGCCAAGGCCTTAAGTAGATCCCAAAGTCAAGACTTTAGGGATTTTGGCACACAAGGTGCTTGTAAAAATGCCAAGGCATTTAAAGAAGAAATAATTAAGATAATAAGATATTTTACTTTGAAGAGGCTAGTACCCGACTTCCAAAGTTGTCGTTAAACAAATCCAAGTGTCCAATTCCAAGGTCTTGACCCTGGTAGACCAAGGTATGCTCTTTTAGGATTGGTGACTCGCTACCCCAACCTATTAGGGAACGCACATAAGATGGTATTACGCCTGGGCCCAAGAGAAGTTGATTATTATTTTGAAGTATTAAAGTATAAGTTTTTAAACAAGTGAAATAAAAGAATAAGTTTTTAAGCAAGTGAAATAATATTCAGAAAGTGTTTAAGATTCAGCAAGTTTTAGTTTTCCTTATGCTAGCATGTTATTCTGATTAGTTTTACATGTTTAGTATTCTAGTATGTATTGTTATTTTACTATTAGAAGAGCATGAGTAGCTTTTATATGTTTAGCATTTCAGTTTGTTATGATTCCTTTACTATTAGAGGAGCATGAGTAGCTTTACATGTTTAACATTTCAGCCTATTTGATTCCTTTACTATTAGATGAGCATGAGTAGTTTTCAGTAAACATTCAGTTAGTTTATGTTATAGATATATGTACATGCATATCGAGATTTTGTGAGTTAGACAGCACTTACTAAGCATTCGCTTATAGTTTGCATTTCCTCTTACTGCAGATACAGGAAAGGAAAAGTTTTAGCAAAGGAAGGCGACAATGAGGTGTTCGATGATGTGTGATGCCAGGACTATGGGAGAGACTTGGGGCATTTTTAAGTTTCCGCATTTTAGTGATTAAGAAACATTTGAAATTATACTTTAAGATCCATGTCATTTGAGATTATTTTGTTTTAGATTGTATGCTGAGTTGAGTTGGACACTTATTTAATTGTGTGGTGTTTAATATATGTTCCAGCCACTTGTGGATGATGTATACTATGTATGTATTCCAGTTTATGGTCACCGGTACAGGGGAGATGTTGTCGAAATTTTTCGGTAGGAACTTCTCGTGGTTTCAATCATACCTGTTAAGTAGAGATAGTAGTTAAGTAACGATCACCCTTAGAGAGTAGTAGTAAGAAGGGTGGTCGTTACAGCGTTTTTATTTTTAGGCTATTCAACCCCCCTTCTAGCCGGCCGCCATGGTCCAACAAGTGGTATCAGAGCCGAGGCGCTGCAGGAGGACTAACCATCAATCGAAGCAAAGATAATGGTCGGACCAAGCATCTACCCACCAGCATTCAAGGAGGAGTTTGCTTTATAAAAGCAACGCATGAAGGTATATCTAAACACAGATTTTGGTATTTCATTAATTATGAAATTTGGTTATGAAGCACCAAAGACAACGAATGGAGAAGAAATCAAGAAATATCTCTAGAACGAGAAGCAACGTAACGAATCGATGGCAAACGCTCTGGCTGAATTTCATCTTCTAAGCATAATATCAGATGAAGATATCGACAGAGTCGGAGAATACAAAAGCACAAAAGAACTTTGGGAAAAGTTCTTAAAGATCTAAGAAGAACCAGTTGAAGTCGAATCCAACTCTTCCATGGATGCCAAGTCACCATCAGAACAGCCCGAGAATGAGGAAACTGTCAAGACAGCCGAACTCCATCCCGAGGACACAAAAAGCTCATCTCAGATGAGCATCGATGAAGGGGGAGAGACTTCGGAAGAAAGCAACACAACAGGGGGAGAATCAACAGCTGGCAAGGTAAGTCTGGTATGGTCTCTACCTTCTGAATAATTGGTTAAATCAATTGAAAAATTGCCTGAAGATTTTTGCAAATTCGAAATTGAATCGTCGAAAGAGTTTTTCGGATTAGAAAATCTTTTGTTAAAAGAATTTAGCAAATTAGAAGTATTGCTAAAAGATTCTTGTGAGTTACAAAATACTTTGTCGAACGAATCTTGCAAATTAGAAACATTGTCAAAAGATTGTTTACCAATTATGTTGTCGAAAGAATTTTCTGCATGCTTAATATTATTTGTTTTAAATCTGGAAAATTATGATTTGAGAAATTATGATAGACTAAAATGGAAATTTAGATATCATAATGATATTAAAGAAATGGCAATAACTTGAGAACGAATTTTGTTTAAATAAAAATAAATAAATAATTTTTTTTGCTTAAGTTAAAAGTTTTTCTGAAATTGAAAATTTCTATTTAAATTTTTACTTAGAATTTTCAAAAATAGTTTTACAAAATTGCCTAAGTCAGAATTGTTTTTACTTAAAGCGATACTTAGAAATTTTTTTAAGACGGCTTCTGTGAAAATTATTGTAAAAATTTTCAAAGCTCTTAAAATTTTCTAAGTCTTAACCCTTAGATTTTTTTCTTGTAACCCTATTTTTTTTATATGATCAAAGGGGGAGAGGAAAAGTATAAGTCTAGGGGGAGGTAGACCAAAAATAATTTTTCTATCTGTTTGCACTGAATTGCAAAAATTTAGTTAGTTTATTTACATGTCTATTTTACCCTAACTTAACTTGGGTTGCTCACATCAAAAAGGGGAAAATTGTTGGAACCCCAAGGTTGTTTTGATGTGATCAATAAGTTAAGTTAGGTCCTGTGTGTTTTTAACCTTGTGTCTAAGTGTGTAAAAACTTAGGAGCACAGGTAGTCGAGCGGAAGACGCAGCTAGTGAGAAAGACGGCACGCGGTGTGTCCGAGGGACGAGGCGCTGTGGAAGAGTACACTGACGGACAAAAAGGAAGCGTGCGGTGGTTCCGAGGGACGAGAAGCCGGAGCGGAAGACTGCTCGAGGAGCAAGAGACGCAGCTAGAGAGAAGGTCGGCACGGGGTGCGACCGAGGGACGAAGATTGTGGATGAGTACGGTGGCGGGCGAGAAGGAAGCACGCGTCAATTCCGAGGGACGAGAAGCTGGAGCGGAAGCCTGCTCGAGAAGACCGGAAGTTAGGTTCAGGTGAGCCCTATTTCGGATGACAGAGATCACCCAAACGAGCGGAAGACTCAATCTGAGGCGAACGGAGCCGGAGCAGAAGACCCGAGCGGAAAAAGTCAACGAGGTTGACTTTTCCCTCCGGGGCGCCCGGAGTCGTTTGGGGTGCCCGGACCCCTCCGGGACGCCCGGAACCCTTCCGGGCGCCCTGTTGGTACATCATACCTAGCGTCTGGTCACCCTCGACCCGCTAGGACTTTCTCACCAAGTGTTCGGTCACTCCCTTTGACTTTGTAATAAGAATCACATTGGTCAAATGTCTGTGTTTATGTTAAATGTAGTTGTCCATTTAATTTATATTATAGATAACATGGTGTGTGGTGTCACACAAAAGATCATGTTATCAGTTCCTTATAAATTATAAATAGTAGCTCACAACCAAAATGGATTGGGACAAACTATTGGAATGGTTGTAGTGTAATTTGGTATTAGTTTATCTTGACTATAAAATTACACTAGTACACTATGTGGGTATTGAGTAGGATCATTTGAGGTTGTTCCTTTTATATTAACTGCATAAAATAACATAACCTCTGTTATTATAGATATACGTACTATTAATCTCGATATAATAACAAGCACATATACTTAGTATTTATTTCTTTAATTTATCAATGAGCGAGATTTATTCGTTAAATCAATATGCCCGATAAATTAAGAAATAATATTATTTATATGGTGTATTGTTGATTATAGAAGGAAACTGTGCCCTACTTATCTAGGTTGATGATATCCCGTTGAGGAGCTCATAAGGATTGCCATGTAAACCCTACAGGTGGACTTAGTCCGACGTGACAATGAAGTTGAGTGGTACTACTCTTGGAGCTAGATATTAATTAAGTGAGTTGTCAGTAACTCATTTAATTAATAGACATTCGATATCTTAAACACAGGGAGACTAACACACTCATGATAAAAATGAGCACATAATGTAATATGGGATTGGTGCGGTAGTTCAATAATAATTCTTTAGTGGTATGAGTTATTATTGATGAACTTGAGTTGGGTGTTCGGGTCGAACACAGGAAGCTCAAGTTCATCGGGAGACCAAAACCAATTCCTCATCTCGGTCCCTATTGTAGCCTCTATAAAGTCTTATATCCACCAAGTCTACTTCTTACCCAAGTAATGGGCTGGACACATCCTTACTTGGTGCAAGGGGGTCGGGCCAAGCATTAGCTTGGTGCCCAAGAAGTGGCCGGCCAAAGCATGACTTGGTGCCCAAGCTAAGGGCCGACCACTAGGATTAAAAGGGAATTTTATTTTTATTAAAATCTTTCCTTTTATAGCCATCCACATGATTTTAAAAGAGAGTTTTAAATTTTAAAATTTTTCCTTTAATAGCTATCTACAAAGGATTAAAAGAGATATTTTAATTTTGTTAAAATCTTTCCTTATTTGTAGTGTTTAAAAGAGAAATTTTAATTTTGATAAAACTTTCCTTTTTGTAACCATGATTTAAAAGAAAAGTTTTAATTTTAATCTTTCCTTTTTTGTAGTCCTCTACAATGTTTAAAAGAGAGAGATTAATTTTAAAACTTTTCTTTTGTAACCATCAGTCCATCACAATAGGAAATTTAAAAGAGAGAGATTTTAATTATTATTAAAATTTTCTTTTTTGCCATGACCAAGGATTATAAAAGAGAGGTAGATAGTGCCTTATGGGTTAACACACAACCTAAGTCTCCTCTTCTATTCCTTGGTGGCCGACCCTTTTTCTCCCTTTCTCCCTTGAGGTCGGCTACACCTCTCTTCATCCTTGGTGGTCGGTTGTTTGGTGGAGAAGAAGAAGGAGGAGGAGGCCTCTTCACCTTGTTTTCTTCCTTAGGGTCGGCGACACATCAAGTGGCATCTTCTTGTAGCCGGTTGCTTGGAGAGGAAGAAGAAGAGAAGGAAGTTTCCTATTTTGGTTTCCCTTGGTGGCCGAATTTCTTGGAGGAGAAGAAGTTGTTTAGGTGGATTTTATCTTGGTAGATCGTCGCCCACACGACGTCCAAGAGGAGAAGAGGAATACAGCAGAAGATCAAGATGACTTTGTTTACAAAGAAAGGTATAACTAGTTCTTAATTCCGCAGCGAAACTAGTTTTTCTTTGTATGGATCCTGAAATACCAACACAAGAGGCTAGTGATTTCATGTTTCATTTTTTATGTTTCGATTTAGTGTTTAGATCTTGTGCTTCTATTGAGATCTTTGTAGTTAAACCTAGGGTTACTGTAAAAAGTTTAAATATTCAATTTCTTTGAAAGACTTTGTCCAGGAAGTGGTGGATGATCTCATACCTAAGAAGGCCGAGTGTCTCGCCATGTTTAATCTGGAAGTCAATCCTTGAAATAGATATTTAATCAATTTTTGTAACATAGGATGAACTTGGATTAATAATGTTAAGTATCGTTTGCAATCCAAGTTTTAACTACTGAAGAATACATGAGTTGAACTTGAAGTAAAAATATTAAGTTCTGTTTCCAATTCAAGTTTAACTCATGAGGAACACATAGGTTGTTAGGAAAGTTCTGTGTTTGTACAAATTTTTATACAAGGGAAGCAGAACGAAATTCCGAGTAGCATCCAACAGGCAAGAGGTCAAGACTGCAACGAAGAGTCAAGTGAGTCATAAGGGTGAGGGTCCGAGTGCTGAGTGACTGTACTCGGGTACCAGTCGACTGATGAAAATGGTAGTCGACTGGTATAGTCGACTGGGCAGTCGACTAGTAGCGAACAGAATATTTCTGTTCCCTCAATCAGTGTGGAGCAGTCGACTGGTACTTTAACCAGTCGACTGGTATCGAGTCATTGAGTTGTAATGGTCGAATCTCCACAGAGGGCAGTCGACTGGTAGGCGGAGTTTCCATCCCGTGGCCTATATAACCAAGGCTTGGAAGCTTGGTTAAGGTTAACGAAATAAATGTGATTAACCCCTATTAGTAGTCTGCCTGTGTCCTAGCATCTCAAGTGTTCTTGTGAGAGTTGTGATGAGGTTTCTCCACCCACAAGGAGTTACGTGAGCTAGCCAGAGTTTGCCGGAGAGTCATCCATCGATGGATCGAAATCATCCACCTTACAGACAGTCGTGGAGTAGGAGGAAGTTATCTCCGAACCACGTTACATCGAACATGTTAGCGGTTTATGTTCTTTACTTATTGCTTTCATTGATTTAGTTTATATTTTCGCTTGCGCACTAACCTTGTAGAGAAGAAACCGCATTGGGGGTGTCCAAACTATTCAACCCCCCTTCTAGTCGGCCACGAGATCCCCTACAAATGGTATTAGAGCAAGGCTGTTCTTTGTTAGACTAACCGCTGAGGAATCTAAGAAGATGACCGACTTGATTGATCCGCCGAACTGTGAAGGAGGAAGCTTATGGGGCATCACCTTTTGGATGGTGAAAATGAAGAACTTCTTTGAGATGGATTGGGGCATAATGATGGTCATTGAGAAACCATTTGAAGTCCCAAAAGACAATAAAAGGAAGAAACTCCGATGGCGATATTGGACGAAGGAGCAAACATCGCGGTCAAAGGCAAACTATATGGTAATATCAATGTTGATTGAAATTTTACCTTCTAACATTTTAAGTCGTGTAGGTAAATACAAGAACGCCCACTAGTTATGGAGCAAGGTAGAGATGGTTCTAGGAGAAGAACTCATGCCTACACAAGAAGAAGAAGAGCCCAAGGAAATGAGTTCAATTGCTCAAGGAGGGGAGGTGGAGCTACCGGAAGTTGAGCCATGCTCAACATCCGAGGAGGAGAAGGAGGACGAGGAAGTATCTTCTACATCCTCAAGAATTGAAGAAGATTCCAAGACAAGTGAAGAAGAAGAAGTCTTGGAAACCAACTTAGTGAGCATCTCCACCGACGAAGACAAGTTAAAGGATCACATTGTGTGCTTCGGTTGCAATGAGAAGGGGCATTATAAGAGTAGATGCCCCTTGCTCAAGAAGATAACTCCTAAACTCATTCAAGTTAATTTGAATACTAACAAGGGTTATAGGAATGAAGAAACTCAAGGAAGGAGATTGCGCATCGTATGCTTCACGTGTAGGAAGAAGGGATACTACCATACCAAATGCCCCAAGAAGGGAGAGATCAAAAAGCTAGCGCAATTGAAGATGTGGGAAAAGAAGTGGAGGAAGAATGGAGGCTCATGTCAATGGGGAGCTCCAAAGGTAAAAGGTAAGGTAAACCCTAGTTTAAATTTGAAGTCAAAAATTAAAATTACTTCATGCATACTAGGAAAAATAATGATAATCATTATATGCTCATACAAAATTTTGGATTTAAATATCATGATAGGAATAGAGTTAATGTAGATCAAAACCTTAGAAAATTTATGCATGATAAACCTAGACATGTTAGATTCTCATTACCTAAGGAAAATAAGGTAATGGAGAACTAAGGCATTAATCCCAAGAAAGGGAGACACATGCCTAGGAAGGGTAGGTCTAGGAATGTCCAATGTGAACAAGTCAATTCTAGGGTTAGAAACCTAGAAAGAGAAAATCAAACTTTGAAGGCAAAGCTTGATAGTTTGGAGAAAACCCCGGCTAGATTCACGGTTGAATCTAGAGGGCTAAGTATGGTGTTGGGTAGCCAAAGACCCAATAATGATAGATCAGGTTTGGGATACTGATCTAATGTCTCCAAGACTAAGGGAAAGTCTTATGCTAGGGTTGCATATGACTATGGTAAGGAGAAGACAACAAATGGCAAGGGAAAGTTATTTAATGGTAAGGAAAAGTCATTTAATGGTAAGGAAAAGTTAACCAAGGACAAAGTGTCTAAGGTTAAGAAGGTTATGTTTGTAGGTCAAGTGTCACTGGAGGTATACCAATGTGGCCTAGCAATTATGGATGAGTCACCTAAGGAGGTGGCTAAGGTTAAGAGCTCTAGGGGTAGCTCAAAGAGTCAGTTTGAGACTCATGGCCAATGGATCTCAAGTGAATTTTACTTGGGAGTCTAGATTGGATCACGAAATGTGCCAAAAGGTTTGGAGACGGATTTGAGTCTCAACCTTAGAGAATTGACATAATTGGGTTGTGTTTCATAGAAAGAAATATGACATTGGGGTTATATTGTATGATAATTGATTTTGGATGTATAAATGTCATATAAACCAATGCTAGGGATGTATTGTGGTTTAGTATAGGCAAATACATCAAGAGGAAGCCAAAACTAGGACTTTAGGTCAAGGTTCAATTGAACATTTTAGCTAGTTTTGAGTTTTGTGTCAATCTTAGGTTTGATGATAGATACATTTTTTTAATATATTTTTTCCAAGTAGACATGGGTAAAACAGACTTCTCCACAAAATTTAGAAATTTTTGGATATCTGTGAAATTTTTTATGCATTTCTGAAGTTAGATTCAGAATGTTATTTGGGCTGAAAACAGTGTGCCAGTCGACTGGTACAGTTACCAATTTATTAGTAACCATATTTATCGAACATAGAATGGTTCTGTGGGTTTGTTTTGATAAGGGCAGTCGGCTGGTGCTTTTGACAGTTGACTGATACCAGCTTGAAACTATTTTTCAGCATTGGTTGTGACCAAGTCAACTCATTTAGATGTATGAGATTTATGGGGGATAAATACATGAGTTTAGGATCAATTTGGATGATAAATTTTGATAATTGAGAGATTGTTGGAGCTTTTTGATATTAGGCAAAAGGAGAGATGTAAGGTTTAAGTGGAAAAAACCTGAAATACCTTTGTAGTGGTGAAAATCCTAGCTCAATGGGAAGCATATGTGTAGGGGGAGCCTTGTGATAGGTTCTTAAATAACCCTGAGGTAAAATTCCTACCTCAATGGAGAGCATAAGTGTATGAGGAGCCTTGGGAAAGGTTCCAATGCATGTTTGCATTTTTCATTCGGCGGTGTAAGTCCAAGTGTATATCCTTGGCAACGTAAGTCCATTCGGCAATGTAAGTCCAAGTGTATAGCCTTGGCAACGTAAGTCCATTCGGCGTTGTAAGTTCAAGTGTGTAGGCTTGACAACGTAAGTCCATTGTTTTTAGCATATTGTTTTGCTATTATGTTTTTCCTAACTTAAACGTATTGCCAAATATCAAAAAAGGGGAGATTGTTGGAGCAATCCCAATGGTCCATGCGACCCTGTGTTTTGGTGTTTGGGCAAAGGGTTTAAATTAGGTTCACCCTTGTATTTGATATGTGTATTTGAATTGTACAGGTATGTAGGATACACATATGACTCAAGTTGATGGCTTCGGATCTGATCAAGGATGGAGGATCCGAGAGACCGTGGACAATGCAACAAGGACAAGGGCAGAGGGAAGCGACTTCGATGCAAACGTGAAGGATGACATTAAGATAAGCAGCGGGCCTAGGTGCATACAAGGGATGAGAGCCAAAAGAAGTAGGCTTGAAGGCAAGAGGTTAAGGTTGCAACGAAGAGTCAAGTGAGTCATAAGGGTGAGGGTCCGAGTACTGAGAGATTGTACTTGGGGTACCAGTCGATTGATGGAAATGGCAGTCGATTGGGCAGCCGACTAGAAGCGAATAAAATGCTTCTGTTCGCTCGGCAAGTGTGGAGCAGTCGACTGGTACTTTAACCAGTCGACTGGTATCGAGTCGTTGGGTTGTAACAATCGAATCTCCACAGAGGGTAGTCGACTGTTAGACAGAGTTTTCCAACCCGTGGCCTATATAACCAAGGCTTGGAAGTTTGGTTAAGGTAGATGAAATAGAGGTGGTTAACCCCTATTAGTAGTCTACCTGTGCCCTAGCGTCTCAAGTGTTCTTGTGAGAGTTGTGGTGAGGTTTCTCCACCCACAAAGAGTTACGTGAGCTAGTTGAAGTTTGTCGATGAGTCATTTACCGACGGATTAAGATTGTCCACCTTACGGACAATAGTGGAATAAGAGCAAGTTATCTCCGAATCACATTATATTGAACGTGTTAGCGGTTTATGTTCCTACTTATTGCTTTCATTGATTTAGTTTGTATTTCCGCTTGCGCACAAACCTTGTAGAGAAGAAACCGGATTGGGGGTGTCCAAGCTATTCAACCTCCCTTCTAGCTGGCCACGAGATCCCTTACAGTGGAGTCTTTGAAAAAGTTGAACGCATACCATGAACAAACCCTCAGTGAGGCTCTATGGGCGACGCATTTCTTACAGCATGACAAGAAAAAATTTGAAGTCCTCCATCAAACAGCAGATGCCAAATATTGGGAGGAGCTTGCCCTTAAGGAGAAAGCTTTGTCAGAGCTAACTCAGCAAATCGCCGCCTTGAATAACTTCAAGCTTATACATAAGCAAGAGATGGAACATTGGACTAACGAACTCAATTCTAAAGGCATGCTTCTTATGGACTATCAAAAAGATTTGGAATCCCAGACCACCGAGCTGGGTTCCATTTAGATAGAGCTAGCTCAAGCCCAATCTGCCCTGTCCAATTCAGCCATCGCCCTGGAAGCTTATAAGGTGAGGGAGAGCGATCGCCTTCAGACAAGTCGAAAAGAGTACCTATGCTCTTTAGAGTTCGGCTCCCAAGTAGGAAACTGCTTTGTCCAATCGCTTGCCTATGGAGCAATAGGAGCAGTCCAGCAACTTAGAGGAGGGTACCTGCCGTCTGACCCTCCGGAGGACTTCCTGGACCACCATCAGATTATTAAAGAAATGTCCGATGATATTTTTTTAGAGTTCAAATAATTTTCTGTATAGTACATCTATTATTTATTTATAGCCACTGTTTATAAAAGCTCATTTCTGGCTCTGATGTCCCTGCTCTCCGCTTATGCCTCACGACTTCTTCATAGGCTGGATCCTGTCGCGAGGATGCTTTGGGTCATTGAGTGCGCGTGGGAGGGCGGAACTTGTTATGCTAAGAGCCTCCCGAGCTAATTGTGAATGAGATTTTTAGATCCGTACCTGACTAAACTCGGGCAGTCAGTCAGGATTCAGAGGAGTTCTACTTGTGGTTTGCACAAGGAGAGGGGTATTAGGACCCAACTAGGTCCTATGAATTGAGGACTTTAAGAGAACCTTGGTTTCGTGACTCTCTGGAAGGCTTAAGAATAATCCTGGCCAGTTTCTCTCGACCAGGTACCTTGTGCATATGCAGTAGTGCTTACTCCTCGACCTTGGATCTTTCTTCAAATAAGTGTTAGTACAAAGAATAACACATTCAGGCACAGTAAGGCTGAAGGTAATTAGCATTCCATGGGTGGTCCAACTTTCTACCTTGAGCATCCTGTAGGTAATAGAAACCTGAAGCGAGCTTTTTAATAATCTTATATGGACTGTCCCACTGATGTGCTAGCTTAGTTACCTTCCCCACCGGCTTTATCCTTTTCCATACCAAGTCCCTTTCTCCGAAGAAGCAGGGGATCACTCTCCTATCATAGTTTTACCGCATCCGCTATCTATACACGGTTAATCAAGGGGTCATTCTTTCCCTAGTCTCACTGATAAGATCTAGCTCTAAAAGTCATCGCTCAGTATTATCAAAGTCATATAGTAATCGACGGATGGATACGATCCTGACCTCGACCGGCATGATTGTTTCGCTACCGTAGACAAGGTGAAACTAAGTGAGTCCCATGCTTTCTCGTGAAGTCATTCGGTACACCCAAAGGATGTTGGGGAGCTCTTCAACCCAATCGCCGCCCACGTGGTCTAGCTTGATCTTGAGCCCCTTGACTATCTCTCTATTAGTGACATCGGTCTGCCTATTGCTTTGCGGATATGCCACGGAAGTGAAAGCTTGAGTTATGTCAAACCCTTGACACCATTCCTGAATCTTGCGCCCTTGGAACTGGCACCCATTATTCGAGACCAATTTATGGGGGATCCTAAATCGACATAGAATATTTGTCCATAGGAATTGGATGACAACTCTTCCATGATCCTGATCAGGGCCTCTACCTCCACTCATTTGGAAAAGTAATATACCGCTACAAGCAAGAATCATTTTTGGGCTTGGGCTACGAGAAACGGTTCCACAATGTTTATGCCCCATTGATCAAAGGGACAAGAGACTACTGAGATCTTCAAAATCTCGATCGGCCTATAAGAAAGGTTCTGATGGTTTTGGCAAGAGAGACAAGTGGCCACCAACTGCTGGGTATCTCTTTGCAAGGTGGGTCAGAAATATCCGGTCAACAATACTTTGTGAGCTAGCGTCCTTCCTCCCACATGATTGTCATAGCATCCTTGGTGAATTTCCTGCAGGATATACTCTGCCTCGTTCAGGCCTAGGCACTTGAGTAATGGATGAGAGAATGCCCACTAATACAACTGATCCCCGATTAGAGTATAGGCATGCACTATCTTCTTAGTCAATCTCGCTACTTCAACATCGTCTGGCAGGAAACCTCGCTGAAGATACAGGGTCATCAGAGCTCTCCAATCGATTGACTCTTACAAGTTATTTTACGAGTCAATCTGAGCTATTAGGAAACTCTGAGCTATCGACTTATTCAAGACTCAAGTAGTCAAAGAGCTGGTCATCTTGGCTAATTCATCTACCCTTTGATTGTTTGTCCAAAGTATTTTTGTTATTGTGACCCTCCTCTAAACCTTCCTTCATTTTCTCATACGTTTCTCTATAAAGTTATAGCTTCTCGTTATTGACCTCAAAAATGTCAGCCACTTGCTGAGCCACTAATTGGAACTCCGAGTGAATGATCACCCGTGTGGCCCCTACTTGCCGAGCTGCTTGCAGTCCAGCCAGTAGCGATTCATATTCTACTTTGTTGTTGGTAGATCAAAAATTTAGCCGAATGACTAGTTGCATGATATCTTCTTGAGGGCATATAAGGAGTATCCCCACTCTGCTCCCATGTTGAGTGGGCGATCCATCTACATATATCTTTCATGTTTCCTCGAAATCATGTTGATGGATTTCTGTTAGAAAGTCGGTCAGGTCTTGTGCTTTAATTGCTACCCGGGGTTGTACTGTATATCATACTCTCCTAGCTCAATTGCCCATTTGATGAGACGACTAGCTATTTCGGTGTTGGTAAGGACTTTCTCCATGGTATTATTGGTCAGCATGGTAATTGGATGTGCCAAAAAATAAGGCCTTAGGCGGCGAGCCATGAGGATCAACTCGTAAATCAACTTCTCAAGCGTTGTGTACCGAGACTCGACCACTTTTAATAGATGACTGAAGAAGTACACTGACCGTTGTGCATTGTTCTGCTCTTTCACCAAAATTGTCCCCACGGCTAGAGCGGCTCCCTCGCGATAGGCTTAAATAACGAGGGCAAGGTCTCCAAGTGCTACTTCAGTTCCTCATAAGCTTTGTTAGATTTTTCATCCTACTGCAACTTTGCAACTTTCTGAAACACTTTAAAGAAGGGGAGCGCTCGATCTGCAGACCGGGATATAAACCTAGAGAGTGCCATGATTCTACCCACCAGCTTCTGGGCTTCCTTTAGATTTTGAGGAGCCCACATATCTCAGAGCGCTTGGACTTTCTCCGGGTTGGTTTCGATTACCCGCTCTATGACGAGATATCCTAGGAACTTTCCCCCTCGAGCTCTAAACAGGTATTTCAGGGGATTTAGCTTTAGCCCATACTACCGCAATATGCCGTAAGTCTCCTTCATATCAGAAATCAGGTTTATTGCCACGGTGGGCTTGATAGGGATGTCGTCCACATAGACCTCCACATTCCCCCTTATTTGCTCTCGAAAGATCTTATCCATCATTCTTTGATAAGTGACCCCTACATTTCTTAATCCAAATGACATAACCGTATAACAGAAAGTATCGTCTGCTGTGGTGAAGCTAACCTTCTCCTGATCTTCCCAGGAGAGAGGAATCTGGTAGTATCCTTGGTAGGCATCGAGCATGCAGATCCTTTCACATCTTAAGGTTGAGTCCACCATTTGATCGATCATGGGTAGAGAGTAACAATCCTTGGGGTTGGCCCAGTTGAGGTCCCAAAAGTCGATGCAAATCCTCCACTTATTGTTAGGCTTGGACACTAGGACCACGTTAGAAAGCTAGGATGGGAATTGTACTTCTCTAACATGCCCTACTTTTAAGAGCTGGTCAACTTCAGCTCGAATGGTCTTATTATGCACGACCGAGAAATTTCTCTTTTTCTGGTTGACCGGCCAGGAATCGGGCAGGAAATGAAGCTTGTTCTCAGCTACGTCGAGCCTGACTCCCGGTAGCTCATTGGGGGATTAGGTGAAGATGTCCCTATTGCGCACCAGATATTTGATTATGTCTGACTTGATTTCTAGCGGCAGGTCACTCGATATGTGAATGATGCTTTCAGACCGGTCAGGATGAAGTTGGACCTCCTCCTAGGGAAGAGGTTCTTCTGCCATAGGCAAAGTCTCCTCTTGAATAGCATAGACTCCTCCATCTTAAGTTTTCTGAGCCTTGCGGGCCTCGACCTTTACCATGTCTACATAACACCTGCGCGAGACTAGCTGTTCGCCCCTAACTTCCCTGGCTTGGTCTCCACCGGGAATTTTATCTCCTGATGAAAGGTGGAGACTGCCACTCGGAATTCATGTAGGGTGGGTCTCCACAAGATGACGTTGTAAGAGGAGGGGGGATCCACCACAATGAAGGTGATGCTCTGAGCCCTCACTAATGGTTCGTTATCCAAAGATATGGCTAGCTTAATCTGACCTATTGGTCGTACTTCATTTCCTGTGAACTCGTACAAAGAGGTGGCTATGGGTTGAAGTTCACTAGCGTCGATCTGCATGCCATCAAATGCACTTTTGAACAACACGGCGTCGATGAAAACTCTAGCCATGCGACTGTTGGCGATGACATCTTTGATGATAAGTGCATCGTCGTGAGGGAGCTCCACTCCCTCCAGGTCTTGTAGCCCGAAATTGATCAAGGACTCGACAGCTTGTTCCTGGCTGCAACTTACCGCATGTATCTCTAAGCGACATTCATGGGACTTCCTAGCTCTAGAGGAATCCCCATCGTAGGTCATCCGGAGATCATGTTGATCTCTCGAATGACGATATTTCCCTTATTCTCTTCCTCAGGGGATTCCATCGGCTCCTTGCCCCGTCCTACATGCTGACTTCCTTGACCTCCTTTCTCGGGTAGGAGTTTGCTTTATTGTCTTGTGATAGTAGGCAGATTGTCCAACAGCCTTTGGAGTTTGAGCGTGATCTCAGGGGGAGGCAGGCCAAGTTCGACCGCCCGTCGAGAATCTAGGGTGAACTGGACACAATCTCCTATGTAATGGGTGTGAGACCTATGATAAGTGCAGTAACGGGGCCTCCACTGGCCGGGTTTAGGAGCTTGGACAGCTTCTACTCGTTGTACCACCCTGGATTCCTGAACGGGCTAAAAACCCGTTCGGGCATCTTTAGAGTGGGCAAAGGGTCGAGCGGGAGGTTGGGGCGGTCTTCTTTCCGCCTTGTTGATAGGAGCAGCCGCTTTGGTTTCTTTCCTCCAAGCTTCTTGAGCTTCCTCTACATTGATGTAGCTTGTGGCCTTCCCAAGCTTCTCATCAAAATTCTTCACAGACTCTCGAATGAGAGCTCAGAAGAAATCCTCCTCCACCAAACCTTGGGAGAAGGCGCTCATCAGGATATTAGAGGTAGCGGACGGGTGATGTGAGCTCGAGTGTTGTGCTACGAGAGCTTATCAAATTACAATTAAAGTTACCGAACCCCTCTACACTAAAGTAGTATAGAGAATGACTCGGGTCGTCTCCTAAAGAATGTAACGGTAAATGACAAAATTAGGATTGATTATTGCATTGAATTTTTAACATGAAAATGGAGGGGTTGGGTTTGAATTTTGAACTACGATATGAAATAACAAAACAAGTATGAAATTAAACCTAAGAAACAAAAGAGCAATGCAAATATGAAATTTATCCTAATTAATGAAAAACATCCTATCCATTCATTAATAGTGATATCATAACGCATTGTCACTCTACGCTACAATTTCACCATCAATGAAATTAAACTAAGGTATGAAATAGCAAGCATTAAATGAACCTAACCTAGTAAATGAAAGACGATGCAAATAAGAAAACCTAGTCTAACTTAAACTATGATTGAAAGGAAATTAAAGACATAAAGTAAGCATTGAATGAAATCTAGAGCATTTTAAGAAATCTAATCTAACATAACCTAATTGAATAAAATAAAAGACACATATCTAACTAACATTCAAATAAGCTGAAACATGACAAGATTAAACATTGCAAGAAGTTTAACAAACTCAAATGCAACAATTGAAATAACGAAAAGTGTTGGGACATTTAATCGAGCATGTTGCGTGCGAACATCAAATTAGCCAAAATGTATGCAATCTACGTATAGAGAGTTCAAATCAATACAAGCACATAACATTCACAATAACAATCCACAGAAATAAACCAATGCATAACCAAATCAACACAACCAACACATGACGATCAAATTAATGCTAGAAGGAAGCTGCTGTTGAAACCTAGGATCCGATGTGCTGTGGTGGATGATCGGTGAAGGTGCTGGCCAGATCTGTGTGAAGAAGTCAAAACTGTTGATGGAGATAGGATGTAGCTATGAGGCTCTGTCCAGATTTGATCCAGATGAAGAATCTTCCCCTCTTCTAACTCTCCCTGCTGTCACATGAAACGCCTAGCTCCAGAACCCCCGGAATTGATGAACAGCAATCAAGAACCGGTTGTGCTTGCTTCAACAACGGTGATGATGAACGGAAGCTTCCACCGAAGAACCCCCTCGATGGAAGATGAACGGAAGTAATGGAGGTGCTGTGGAATCGGATGAACCGCCGCCGCTTCTCTGCCTCTGCCGCCTGAACCCCAGTCGGAAGAAGTGAAGAAGAACGCCGACAGGTGAAGGATCTTGCCGGAGAACCCCTCCAACAAGGTGGAACTAGTCGGAACTCGCTGTCGAAGTTTACTGCCCCTGTCGGATTGCTGCCGCTGCTTGGATCTGAGCAGGTGATGGTAGAATGGAATTGAGAAGAAGAATAAGAGGAGAATGGGGATGTGCGCGGGATGATGGAGGAGAGACAAGCTCCGGCCGGCGGCAGTGAATGAGGAGAAGTGGTCGCCGGCCGTCGGTGCCCTAGCTCTGTCGCGAGGAGAAGAAGCGAACGGGAGAAATTGGAGATAGCCCACTGTGCCGTGTGCGTGAAGAAGAGGAATTTCTTAACGGGTTCGGGTTTGGGTTTTGGATCTTGCATTTAAGGTTAAAAGAAAAATCCGGATCCAATATGAGAGTAAGGATTGAAATTGGGCTTTTATAATTGGGCTTGAAGTGTGGAGCTCTACTTCTTTCTTGATCCAAATTGGAAGGAAATGAGCCAAGTTCTTCAAATTAGCTCATGCTCAACCTTAGCATTGGGTCCAATTAATTTGACTCTACTTATGTCTATGGCTCCTCTTTAATTCCCTACAAAAATCATGAAATAATAGTAAAATTAGAAAAAGAGTATAAAAAGCTCATAAATATATCCTAACTCATGAATCATAATATTAAGCAAGATTTAAATGAATGAGAGGATAAAAATGCTAAGTATGAGAGCTAAAATATTGTATAAAAATGCTAATTATCAACGGGACGTCCAGAGCTACATGGTTGAAGTGTTTTATATAGGCTCTTAGAGACTCGGTAGACCCTTGTTTGAGGGAAAATAGGCAGTGGTCCATCTTTTGGTACCTCCTACTGCTGGCGAAGTGGTGTAGAAAGGCGTTCTTGAAATCACGAAAGCAAGTGATGGATCTGACAGGCAATCTATCAAACCACCTTTGTGCCGAGCCCGATAGAGTGTTTAAGAACACTCGACACTTAATGACGTCGCTATATTGATGTAGCAACGCAACATTTTGAAATTTGTGAAGGTGATCCTCTAGGTCTTTACTGTCTTCGTACTTCCCAATAGTTGGGGATTTATACCCATTCGGCGACTTTTCCTTGAGCACCCTTGGAGAGAAAGGTACTTGTAGTTCCTCAGGTGCCTCCTTGGGCTCCTCCCGGATGACTATGGCCTTCCCTTTTTTTGAGTCTCTCAGCGGGGAGCTTCCGCCCGTAGAGGTCTGGTAGTATTCCTTCTTGTTGTTGCAATCCCAGCAGGGGTCGCGATAGAAAGCTCGGGGAAAGTCCTCTGGCCGCTTTCTCTTAGACCCTCTGTCTAAAGCATGGGTCTAGTCTCTCGAGGTCTCAGGTATCTTCTGTGGCTGTGAAGCAGTGGTATGCCTCTCAGAGGCTGCTAGTCTGTTGGCTTCCTTGAACAATTCGTACTCTCCTGCTGTCATAGTTACGTTGATCTTACTAGTGTCCTCCATCTTTACGTTTCAAAACAGGTTGAAAAGTTTTTCACAGACGACGCCAAGTTGATCCTATCCAGAATTTAAGTCAGACAAAGGCCGGTAAAGGTAGCGTCGGCGTTGATGAAGAGACGACTTTAGCGCACCCTGTGTATGTACGTCGAAAAAATGAACCCCCACGTGGAACCAAAGGTATGTAGTAACGAAACCAATGGTACTTAGGCTTTGCACACACTCAGACAAGCGTCCGGAGCGTTAGAGACTAAAATCCAGGAAAAAAGTCCCTGGCGCAGGCCCTCCGATGCTCAAGTCAGGTCCTTTTTCCCAGGAAAAGCAGTGTACGAATAAAGGAAGGAAAAAAAACTGTTGAAGATGCGTGTGGAAGTGTGCGTACCTTGCCAATGAAGAGGACCTTTCTTTTTATACGACTCTGCCTGCCTTTTGAGCCTGATCGCTGCCAGAGAATGTCGGGTGTCAGGACATGTTAGGTGAGGAAGGATGCTTAGCGACCTCCCCTTGGTAGGAGGAAGGTTCCATTCGCAGTGTGTGGTAGAACACTGAAATATTCCCTGACTTACAACAGTTACTCTCTGACAGGAGATTATGATTCTCTGATACTGTTGTCACCTAGCATTATCTGTCCCGCCCAGGTTAAACTGCAGACAGCTCGGGATGATTGCTCAAATGTGCTACAAGAACTGAGCCTTGATGAAGAGGATGAGCTGTGGCAAACTGGCCGGGGCTTATCTGAGATTGTGGCCAAGGACCCAACCTTCCTAATTTGGCTGCTGAAGAGCCGGTCGAGGATTGTCTGGTAAATGCACCGCGGCCATATATAAAACCTGAGCTAGGAAGATCCGATTAGTAGGGGCAGACTAGGAACTAGTCCAAATCTCATTCCAGGGCCTAGACCCAAGGACTCGCCTTGACTGTGATCGACCAAGACTTATATAGCCGGTGATGCGAGACGACCTAACTCCCATCTTCCATTGACTGTTAATTATCATGTCCTCTTGACTATTAACTATCACGTCCTCTTTATTATTAATTTTTTGATTTTAGCGGACTTTTCATTTACATATCATATCAATGTCAATTATGATTTTCATGAAAAGGATCTTTTTATATAAAATATCAAAGTGACTTACTAATATATTTCTCATTTTAAAACACTTTTTATTCTAACACAATATTAGCAATTATATTTCATTTGTTAACGTGTTAAAATAAATCAACTTAATTTAACCAAAATTAATACATAGAATATTATTATATTAAAAATATATTTTAATTAATTTAATTAAAATTATTTAAATTTAACTAGAATCATTTTAACTTACTCAAAATCATTCTTTAAGTGTTACAACATTATAATAATTATATTTACTCCTTTTTTTATATTTACCTATGCTTTATTTTATCTTATATTTTTCCATAAATAAAAAATTTTAAGGAAGAATGACCATTTTTGAATTTTTATTTTTTAAAGAGGGCCGAAAGAGTCTTTTTATTTTTGTCCAATTATTTTTAAGAGAAGGTGCAAAAGTAAAATTATTACAAAAATTTCTTCACTATCTGCGATAGAAGAATCTCACATAACAGGTGGGATTGACGGAAAACGTCATGTACTTATTTTTTTTAATATTTTATCTCTTTTATCTTTATCAGTAAAGTAAATTAAAGAAAAATTCACAATCATAATTTTAACTTTGTATGTAGTCTTTAATCATCAACAACTTTATTTCTATTTTTTACATATAAAATTTTATTTGTTTCAACTCCATCGTATAAATATTGTTATCTAATTATCTATTATATTTTTTAAGTACAAATAGTTTTAAAATGAGTATAATTTCTATTAAATTTAGTACTTTAACTAGAATGAGTATATATTTTATTAAATTGAATATGCCTTTTTTTCTTGCTTAATATAACTTCTCCTCTAAATTCAACATCATTTAAAGAAAATTTAATATATTTTCTATCCAATTAAGTATCATTTAAAAAAAAATTAATATATTTTCCATCTAATTGAGGTGAAAAAAGAATCATGCTTAATTTGATATAAAATATACTAAATTCTAATTTAATGTACTAAATTTTAAACCTTTTATACTTAAAAATATCAAGGAGAATTAGGTATATTTTTGACTAGAGAATGAAAATAAAAATTTTTACTACTGAAAACTACATGTAAAATTTTATTTGTCAATGGAGACTGCATGTAAATTTTTTCTATTTTTATCCTATCACTTACTTTTATCAACTCAACAATGCCATGAAGTGTTTAAGTAAGATTTTCCTCGTCTCAAGAAAAAACGAATAAATCCAACTAACCCTTACTATAACTAATCTAATCCTATAAAATTTTTCCACCCATCACTAAAATAAATCTAAAAATCCTCACAATAAACAATTCAAAAACTTAATATCCAATCACTAAAATAAATCTAAAAGTCCTCACAATAAACAATTCAAAAACTTAATATCCTATAATTATGCACCTCATTTAAAAAAAAAATCCTATAAATTCATCATAACTAAAAATCGAACTATGAATACTTGAATGATAACCTAAATATCCTACCACTACATCATAGCCCGAGGGCAAAATAATTTAGGATTATGCTATTGCAGAAATTGAATAAGAATGATTCATTCTCTTTATAATTTTAATCTAATACATTTCAAAGAATCATTCATTTAATTACATCTTATATTTCATAGTCCAGGGAATGAAACAGAATGATACTGATGGATCCATACAAGAAGTTCAGCCTTGTTTCTTCCCCGCCAGTTTTCTGAGTCTGCTGTGGCTCGAGTCAAGAGTTAAAGGCACAGAAGTACCTGCATTAGATTTTGCCAAGGCTAGAAATGTTCTATAAATATCTATAAGCATACAATCTTAAGGCCCCAAACAAAGAAAGTGAAGACCTGAGTATAGTGTTTCGGAATATTAACCGACTAAACTTAAGTCTAATGTACACATGCTTCTTTTCCGAAGTCGAATCGGCAATGTTAAGACCTGCTTTTGAACTTCCTTTGTGCTTTGAGATCCACCACGATAATGGTGATGTTGTCCTTGCTGCCCTTCTGGGAAGCAAGTCTCATTAGACAATCTGCGGCTGCTTGTGCTGCCGGATCAGCTGCTGTGCCACTTTGAGATGACGGCGACACGGGGCCATTCCTTTTGTGCCAGAGCAGAATCTGCTTGCGGGCGACATCACACACCTCTTCGTTAGACATGACATCCCACAAGCCATCACTAGCTAAAATGAGGCATTCATCCTCTCTTACTCGTGGGGTTATGGTAACTTCTGGCTCAGGAATTATCCATGGTTTCAAGTATCGATCACCTGTAAACATCAGATAAAAGTCATAATCATTACCTATCTTCTGAACCAGGGCAGCAGCCTAATTACAAGCTTTCTCAAATGGAAACACAAAATTTACTGTCATAACGCTGTACAAAGTATAACGACGAGTAAACAAACACATGACAATGGCCATGAGTATATGCTGTTCTACTCACGAATCCCGATTTCCTCTTTTCATTGATGCCGAGAAATTGTAGGCAGCTCACATGATCTCTCCCTATATAATGCTTCTGTGTGAATCCACTTTCCACATACTGCTATCACATGTAGGAATTACCGTTTCCATTACCGGCGTCACATTTTTCCTCTCCATATTTGGCAGCAAAAACTAATAGGCATGGATCATCCTACCTTTCACATGCTCTCTCACACCTATCATATCTTAAAAGTACCGACCTACTATGATACCATGTCAAATTGGAGAGGAGCCCATTTTATCCCAAAATGACTAATCATTTAAGAGGATAGCATCTTTCTCTCTAGATGAACCATAGTAGTTCAAAATCAAGTAAAGGGAGAGGTACCACAGTTGTTTTCACATCCACATTATAAGAGTTGCAAATGCATGAAATAGCATTATTGAGACTCAGAGTCTGTTAGTCCTACGTAAACAAATGTGATGATTCGTTATAGCTATACATTAGAAGGATATCTTCCTCACAGACAAGTTATTTTGGGATAGAGAACTAGGCCAGTACCCAGCCCCTTCTACATTCTACATACAACTTGTTTAAATTGACAAAAGATGCGTTTATTCTTTATGTTCTTTTGCAGAAGCAAATGACACTGGCAGTGCTCCTAGACATTTTGCAACTTAAAGGTTTTTATTGTGGACCTAAAGTATTGCTTTCCAAATCTAAACTTCTGGTTTTCTTTTAAATTATGTTGTGCTGCCAAGGCGTCTTACAAGTTACTTCTGTTACTTTGTTTTTGATATATACAGATTTGCTGAGGCATAGGTTGGATGGGTGGACAAGAACAGTTCGTTATTTGTGACACTTTGCATGATCCTGTTGATTACTTTCTTCTACTCAAATTAGTATTTTCTCTGTCCAGCACTTCTTTACTCTTTTTGATCACAAAACAAATTTGACATTGACTTCTTAGGTTACAATTGCAATGGTTGGAAAATATATCTGATTCTTACCCATCAGTCTCGAAGGTGATATATATATATCTATATATATACCATTTTATTTCTTCTCTAGATATATTGTCACGTGTATTATTTCATGTATTATGATTCTAGTATATGATTGTTTGTTAACTCATCTTTTGAAGAAAGCCGCATGTGCCTATTGGTGTGGGGAATAAGAATGGGGAGGAGAAGAGCTGTTATTTACTTTGTATGCCAGACTTTGAGAGAATATAATGTATTTGTACTCTTAATTGGATTTCCACTCTTAGTGGAAATATTTATAAACAGTAGCCTCTATCATATATAAAGTGATATTTCATAGGTGTCTTTTTGTTGATGGACCAATCAATTGTCATAGAGGCTAAAAATGTTAGGGAGCTATCCCAGTTCCTCTAGCATTACTCAAAGATCAACATTTAGCTTGACACTTGAAATTGGAAAATAAATGCTAGGATTGTGCCATGGACAGAATATAAAGTTTCATTTATATATAAACAAGTCGAGCTAGGGATAATACTATATGTTCCGCAGATCAAGGCAACAAGACCCGTTTATTCCTGCTGAACTAATTTGTCCTCTCCTGTATGCTTGTGTTAAGGGACTTTCTAGTTACTGAGGATATATGAGGTGGTGATCTCAATTCAAATTTTGAGATGGAATTCTTCGAAGAGGAATGTGTTAAGAACTCATGTCTGAGTCCAAAAAGTTATCAAGCAAGCAGTGTCAATCGACAGCGGAAGCTCTTATTGCTTGAAATTTTGGCAATGGAAAAATCAAATTGTTTTCAACAAAGAATTTCGACGCCCATTCGAACCAGCATTGTTGGCTTTCAATATGACCTCCAATTATGCTGTATCTCTCTCACCACTGTCATGGGCAGGAAAGAAGCAGCTTGACATGAATAGGTAGGGGTGTAATCGAACCGAGCCGAACTCTTGAATGTTTGAGCTTGTCTTGTTTATAATCGAGCCAAACTCGAGCTTTATTTAACGAATATATTCATGGCTCACGAGCTTATTTGAGCTTTTATCGAGCCTAAACGAACTTAATAAATATAAATAATAAATTTAAATATTTATTAAAAACTATATTATATATTTAGAGAAAATTATAATATTTTTATTAAAATTTATAATTTTATTCTAATAAATAAATTTAATATATTTGTTTATATGTTTTATAAGTAGGGTATAAAATCAATAAATTCAATATGAATATTATTATTATTTTTATTTAAAAGTTGATTCATGACCTTAACAAACATATTTACGAGCTAACGAGCCGAATATTGTGAAGCTTGTGCTTGGTTTGTTTATTTTAACGAGCCTCATTAAACGAGTTCAAACGAGTTTTTATCGAATCGAGCTTCGAATATCTCATGAGCAGCTTGGTTCATTTACACCCCTATGAATAGGTATTCCCTAGAACAAATGTAGTTGATATACCACTTCTAACTGAATTATCATTCCCTCCCAAACTTTCTTAGCTATTCATTTCATCAATCCCATAATACTTGTTCTAATATGTTGGAAATATTATTCCATCTCCTCCTTCTAAATTTTTAGAATAACTATACATGAATCATATATATTATAATCATAGAGAGATTCAGAGTATCAGAATCCATATTGGTGTTCTTGTGTACTATAATCCATCAGCAGCAGCATTTAAGTTGGAGAATAATGAGAAATAAGTGGACATTAAGTTCTTAGAAGTTCTAGAAACAACAAAGGAAAGAAGTTGCCACATCTAAGGAGCTCTCTATTCCAAAAGATTTTCTTACATATCTAGCAATGTGAACAAAATACAAAGAATAAAGTACTATTCAGAGCCTCAAAACTAAATGGTTTAATTTGTCTAGTTTTGAATGAACCATTTGACAAGGAATTACAAGAGAAATGCAAACATAGAGAACAGATGGCTGGATGTTTTTAAGGTGCAAGTACGTAGTCATCTAAGGGCATTTACATTAAGAGTGGGGTACTAGATGCAGCACTGTTTATTTGCAAAGGCTAGTTATTGATTTGTAATCCAACAATTACATAGGAACAAATATCATATGAGTAAATATTAGCTTTTATCATTTTCAACAATGTGCTATACTGACATTAGTTGATCATTTCTTTCTCTAGAAGTTACACGGTTTTTTATTTTTCAATGGGATTAAGACTTGAGTCTTTACAGAAGTTACATATTGCAACCAAAATAACATTATGTTGCTTTTACTGATAAGCATGATACAGATTTGAGATAAATGCAACTTAAGAAAAAGGAAAAATATTAATACCCAAGGTCATTCATGCCGAACAAGATGAGGAAATTTGAGGTTTCCTAAGTCAGCGAGGAGAGGAAATGAAAACAAAAATTTCACATGAACATAAGGCGGCTATTTTATCATTTTTAACTAGCAGCTTTGTGAGGAAATATTGAACTATTTGTATTAAAGGGTTTTGGAGCTATTCCCTAGGCCTATCATTGTCTGAATTCAAGGTTGCTCTCTAAACATAAACCAACTCATGGTAGATTCTTATCCAAGCAACAAGTGAACGATAGCTTCTTTGCTGTACTTGCATGATCATCATGTAACATAGGAACATTTTATTCAGATACTTTGCATCCAACAATTTCCTAAACATTATGTTGGCAGAAATAGCAGAGGTACACTACTTTCAAATTGGAAAAGCACCTTATCCTGTCTTGATTTTGTGTTTTTAGTACCTCAAGTTGTTAAATAATTGCCGGTCCCATATGATTCAGACTTGTGGCTTGTTGTTAAATAAATATCTAGTAAAAATGTAAAGAGTGTACATGATATTGTCATATGAAATATTTATTTTCAAAAATAGGCTCTAGAAATCAGCCATGTTAAAGTTCAGCATCTATGAAACAATAACAAAATTGAAACACATTCATAGGCAAAGTATCATGAAAGTTCCAGAGTGCTTGCTAGTATAAGAGAGAAGGATATATACCGATAGACCGTGACATTGCAAGAACACCAAATACACGATATCCATTCCAGTGTATGACCTTGCCACCCTGAGATTCAATCCTCAAATACTCATCTTCCCTGTTAGGCTGAAGGACGAAATAGACATTTTGGTTGTTCCAAACGTTCAAAGGAAAACTAATAGATTCTGTGGTAAAATCAAAAGGACAATGTTACCTTATGATCTACTGATAGAGGAATGGGTTGCTTGCCACGGCAAAGTACTGCCCTTGAATCCCCACAGTTTGCGACAATAATTTGTGTTGGGCAAACAACAGCAACCACAGCTGTAGATCCAACAGTTTCTGGTGCAATAGGTTCTGACAGTGCTCTTGAGTAATGATGATCGTCTTCATTGAATGTATCAACTGTGCTTCCCATAGTTCTGTTGCTTTCTTTCCCTCCAACCTCATCATCAATATTTTGAAAGCAAACAACAAAGGATTTCTCCCACAGTTTCTTCCAATCACTGCAACTTTTGCCTCCAATATTGTTAACCAGGTCTGTCAAAAGTTCTGTCAACACATGGTGGAGGCGCTCCCGGCAATAGTTGGCAACCTATAATATTAAAACAAAGGTACACATAACAATCACATAACAGTATTTATTAATACAGGTGAATGGTTTCAACCAAAATGTTGAGTACCTGAGCACCCCCATGACCATCATACACACCAAAGAAGTTCAATGACACACGAATGGTGTCAGGGTCTAAGCCATCCAAGACTTGATCACCAATAACAGCTCGAAGGGGTACTTCAAAGAACTTAGGCACCACAACCACTGCATCCTCCATTTCTGGCCTACGCCCACATATCGTTACGCATCCCCAAAGAGGCAAACTTTCTCTCAAATACACATTCCGTGAGCCTTTGCTACTTCCACTCAATTTTTTTCCAGTAGCTTCCGATTCAGCAGTAGGTCTGCCCGCACTATGGTCATTTAGCGGATTGTCAGATAGCTCTTCTAAAACTCGCACTGGTACAATCTTGCCAAGGTTGTTTCCTGCATCCGCAGATGTAGGTGTCCCGAGATCATAAGAAGAATCTGAAGACAATTCAGGCACACTGCTACCATCAATAATAACTGAACAAGAGCTTCCTGCAGACAATTCAGGATCGATTGACGTCAAATCCTCCTCATCACTCCCTGGAATTGTTCGAGTCTCTAGATCATCTGTATCCATATCTCCATCCTCTTCCAAGGAGGTTAGGGCCGCAGACTCTATTTGCTCAAGGCCAGCAGCCAAATCAGTAGCAGCCGACTCCATTGAATCAACTACCACATCCTTTTCTTCTGCAATTCTTTTGGGGCAAGTGACCTCCACTGAAGCAGGGTCACAGCTCGCACTACTTGGTTGAGATGAGAAAGCAAGCGCTGGAGACATCTCATCCATCAACCTCCCCTCCCGCCCCCCAAAGCGTAGTGAACTCGGTGAACCCAATGACCGTAGACACTCCTTGTGTGTGCACACTTCACGGTTCACGCGCACACCAACTTGGTTGGAGGTCGATCTTGTTCGCCGCGACCTTATCTCTCCCGAACGATCTCCAGCCGCGGAGTCTCACGGGTTCCACGGCGTCGCCTCCCGTGCCTCAAACAACTTGACAACAACATCCAGCCAACCCCTTGCATAGATGATAGATCTGAGGAACGAGGTAGCGAATCTGCGGGATTAAATTCATCTCCAACCAAAATTACAACTTTCATGTAATCCAAACCAAAAAAGCAAAAAACTACTGCTACATTAGCATTAACCAAAACAAAAGGAGGAACACAATTTCGAACAAAAAAGCAATTTTTAAGTAAAGGAAAGTGCTTTACGCTATTTTATTTGCGATGATCCAAACAATTTCACCAAACTGTACGAGAAAATAACTAGTATGGGAGTGAAGCTGAAACCTAGGAATTACCTTCTTATAGCCCCCAAATAGCCACTTTTTTTGGCGTAGGAGAAGGGATCTACGAAGAGAATGCTCGAGAATCAGAACAAAAGATGTGTCCTTCTTTTTCAACCTCTTTTCATCGCGCAATCTGGGTTACCTGGATCTTGTGGAACCTCCACCGCCTCAATAATTGAAAAAAAAAAAAGTCGATGGAAGCTTGAGGAGGAAGCCTAAGCACCCACGCCTCTCCTACTACTTCCCCCCTCTCTCACTGTATTTCTTCCCCAGAAGCGAGCGAGCCTGTATCAATTCTCCGCGCTTCCTAGTCTCGAAATAAATCGAGCAAAAAAAAAAACACAAGAGAGAGAGATCTGAAAGAGAAAAGCCTCGGCTTCCGCTTCGGACGCCTCACGCCGGGTGGGCGAATGGGACAGGTGTCGAGCGTAGGCGCGGTTGTGCGACGCGTCCCGCAGATTGGCTGCTTCGTTCCCGACACGTCACGGTCGTATGGACCAGTAGGAACAAGGCGCGTCGAGCAGGAATCTAACCACGTGAGTCCATTCCTTGGCCTGCCTCCCCGCGTCTCGACGCGTGCCCCCGCGGCGGGGCCCGCGGCTACGTGAGGCAGCTTCCCTACTCTCCCTTATGTGGTCCCCGCACCTAGGGGCCCCCCAATGGCGGACGTACCCGTCCTAACTTCGCCAGTCCGCTGCGGGCACGTGTCCCGGCTTCGCAATTATTGGTTCCCGAATCGGATCCGGTGCTCCGCTCCATCAATCGAAGCGAATTATCATTTTATTGGGGAAGGGAAGCCTTGCGGTCGGTGGTGGCTTACGCTCACAACTGGTGGCGGAGAGATGACAAGACGGCTCCGTCCAAAGTTAACGGTACCTGCTGCGGAGAGGACGGGGATGGCGGAGCGCCGGCACCGGCTGCCGTTACCGGACGACACGTCAGAGATCTTACGAGAATCGTTTCGAACGCAAACTGTGTTGACTCGAATTTGTCCCTCAGTTTTTATGCAAAATGACAGCATAGTCCTAAATCGCAGCCAGCGTTGGTTCTGACGTCATAGCATCATTATTGGCGTATAAATTATAATGAGCAAAAATTAAAATAATAGGAATTCCGTTTGTTTCTTTATTATTAAGAAGGGTTACTTCGCGAATTATGAGAATCAATTATCATAAATTAATAGATAAATTTTATTAATAGACGATTAATTTATGTATACTAGATTGATAGATAATATATTATGAATACTTTCCTATTTATTTTGATGAGCGATAGAAAAAATTTTATAGGATCGGATCAGTTTTCTTAAAATTAATCAGTGTAAGTTACATGCATGATGACAACTAAAACGAGATATTCTATATTTTACTTTTCAAAATTATTTTTATTTTTAATGTTATTATAACAACTATAAAATCATAATAGTTACGCAACTATACCAATTACGATTCTATAACTATACAATTATAATAACTATGATCTCGTAATTACTATAATATAATACTAACTAATAAATAAATTTTTAGGATACAATCAAAGTTTTATATTAGAAAGATATAGAAAAAATTATAGGGTTAAAATGATAAAAGATATCTCTATTGATATGAAATCTTTTAGTTGAAATCCAAAAATAAAGCTATAAGGGCTTAGACTCAAAGTAGACAATATTATGTCATTGTGGAGAGATGTGAATATCTTTTGGACATAACAATGGTATCAGAGTCATGGTTCAAACCAGATGTCATATAGGGTGACCTTGAACAAAGTTACGGGAGTCTCGGAGAAGGTCAAGAGTAATCGGATGTAAATACTTACGGGGATGCCTAAAGTAGATCAGGGTGACCAGATACTTAATTATGGGGAGGCCCGGAGGAGGTCAAGATGACTGAATGCTTGAGGGAAGACTCGGAGCAGGTCATGGTGACTAGATGCTTACAAGGAGGCCCGGAGCAGGTCAGATGATCGGATGCTTGCGAGAGACCCATGATAGGACCAAAAGATTTCAGATATCTCCACAATAATATGATATTGTCAAAGGGGCCCTAAGCCCTAATGAATTTATCTTTGGGATCTACTCAAAAGACCTCATACCAATAGAAATATCTTCATCTTATAAACCCATAATCTTTTTTATGTATTTCTAATATGGGACTTTGATTGTGATCCTGTCCGAATCGCCGAACCAAAGGACGCTGGGCACGTGGTGCGCTTCTAGTCGATGACGTAGGCCTCCGTCGGGTCACGCGAAGCTCCGGCGAACCTGCACAGAAGTCGGGCCGGGAAAGGTTCCCGGCGGCGACCCTCCGACGCTCAAGTCAGGCAAGCAAACAGTGTAAAAGGGTGGCTCCAGAGATGTTTCTTGCGCGTACCTGCGGCGAAGTAAGAGGCTCTATTTATAGAGCGAGGAGAGAACTAATGCACGTTCACCGAGGTGTAGACGTGTCAGCAACCCATACTTCGGTATGCGGTTGTCAGAGAGCTTACCTGACACCATACTGCTACAGTCCGAGCATGTCTTCGATGGGACAACAGGACACCCCGTTACCAGACTAGGAGTATGACGTAGCCATGCGACTTGACGGCTGTCAGAGGGTGTTCCCTTCCTTTACCCACCGCCCGGCTAGGACATCCGTCCGGCCGACCGGGCAAAGAACGGCGTCCGGACGGCCTTAATTCCCTTCGTCGGCCGGGCGGCACGTCCCTCCACTCGGTCATTATGTACTGTTTCATTGAGCGTCGGAACCCTGGTCCTTACCAGGGTGCTTTTTACTATCAGATGTCCCTTTCTTCCAAATCCGGTCGGCTCGTCCTTCTCCAGCGAGCCACTGGGCCCTTTGACCTCCCCGTGGCGTTGACCCCTCGTTATGGGGTTCCGGATTCTTACCACCGGATCACTTGCCTCCCCCTCGAGTCTAGTCGAAGGAGGCGAAGTCCGACTGACTGGACTGCCGATCTGACTGAGCAATGACCCTTGCCTTAGTCCGCTCGGCCAGGCATAAGGATACTCATCCGTTCAGCAGTGTCTTGCCCGTGCCTTGTGCTTCTCTCGGAATCCATGTCCCATGCTCCCCCCCCCCCACTATTTATCACGTGCACTGCACACGATAAGGGGAGCTCATTAAATGCGGCCAGTATCCAGTTGACACGTGGTGATCGTGCGCTTGTCAGCGTATGGCGGTGGCGTCACTTCCGATGGGACAACCGCCGTTCGAAATGAACGGCTGGATGATGATCTGGGTATCCGTGACCTGGATCGGACGGTGGACAATAATGGCGGCCGTCCATATAAAGCTCCCGACCCATGTTCCTCGCCGCATTTCATCCTCCTCATTTCCAGACACCCTGCTGCTCCTTCTTTCGCAGGCAACCTTGTGCTCAGGCTTTCCGGCGACCACAAGGCTTATTCTGACCATCTCCCTCGCTTGTAAGACCCTTTTTCTTACTCTCGACGTTTTCTTCTTTCTGTTATTCATCCCCTTCAGTTGGTTTCCTTCCATTCTCTGCTTGAACCCTCCTTTTCTATCCCGCATTCTTGTCTTTTGATCATGACCAGCACCTCGCAGTCGGCCGGCAGCGCTCCGGGTCTGTGGTATACGACCATGGAGAGCCGTTTTGACGAGGAAGACGCATTGCGTCTCGTTCGGACTTACGACCTGCCGACCGACCATCAAATAGTGCTAGCCACGCCGGCCGATCGGCCTCATGAACCGCCGTCCGGCACTGTTCTTTTCTTCCGAGACCAATTCCTGGCCGGACTGCGTTTTCCACCCCCTAAGTTTTTCTTAGAAGTTTGCAACTATTTTCGCATTCCGCTCGGCCAAGTGGTTCCTAACTCTATTAGGCTGCTGAGCGGAGTGATAGTTTTGTTCAAACTGAACGGCATCCCCTTAACCCCAAAAATTTTCCACTACTTCTACTATCCCAAGCAAGCCGAGTGGGGTACCTTTGTTTTCCAGTCTAGGATAGGCTTCGTCCTTTTTGATCATATGCCGAGCTCCAACAAACATTGGAAGGAGCATTTTTTCTATATACGTTTCCCAGAGCGGCCAACTTTCCGCACCAAGTGGCAGACGACCATGCCCGCGCAATCGGAGCTCGGCAAGTTTCGAGGCGACGCGGACTATCTCTATGCAGCCGAACGACTAATCGGTCAGCGCTATCATATTGACAAGATGCTCCTTCCGGGAGTAATGCATATATTGGCTTGTCTTCTACCCCAACCGATCTGCCCTGTAGCATGAGTAAGTTCCCTTATCTCCCCCTTTATTATGTTCTAACTAACTTATTTTCTGCTTCTGTAGCTGAAGTCATGTGGCGCGCCAAAGCTACCGAGAGGCTCAAATTGAAGGCCGCTCAGATTGAGGCGGTGACGAGCAAGGAGGCCGCCGAACGGGGCCTTGCTCCGGTTGATCCGGCCGGCGAAGAAGGTGCGGGGACACCAACTGTCCCTGAAGCTTCAGACGTCCCCGCTCCTCCTGATGAGGCCGCGGGCGGCATAGAACCTCCTACCGAAGCTGTGGTGGAGGACCGCTCGGCCGATGATGTGCCGCTACGCACTCGGAAACGTCGACGCCCGGATTCCACACCCGCCTCTACATTTGACGAGCCACAGCCCGAGCGGGGCGCGGATGTACCGGTGCTGTCCGGTACGGTTTCCCTCGAGAGTACCCCGATCCCTCAGGGTTCTCCGAGGGCCAGCTCGGAGGTGCCGCCCTCCAGCCCTTCAAGAACTTTGCACCGTATCAGGCGTTTGGGCGAGCTTCCTTCTTCGTCCACCGGCAAAGCCGGTACTTCCCAGAGCGAGCCGAGCGGCCAGAATTTAATAAAGACCGTTCTGCGCCTCCCCTCAGAGGTGTACATGGCTGCTGCTGATCGGCCAGTGGTCCCCGAGCAGCAGATTACTCTGACGGGCCCTCTTGCACAAGCTTGGATAGATGCTCGGCGTCGAATAGCCAAGATGACTCCCGGGCAGCTTGGTGACAGCAACCTACAACAGGCCACCGGGGTATGTTCTCCTTTTCTTGGTTGGCCTATTCGAATTATGTTTTTAACCTGCGCACATTTGCTGGCAGAACTGGGTGGAGCAGATCGCTATTAGCGATCGATTGGCCAAACTGGAGGACGAGTTGAAAAAAGCTGCGGGGGGCAACGGGCAGTCGACGACCGCTCTGGAGAAGGCCAAAAAACTACTGGACGCCGAACGGAAAAGGGCTAACGATTTGGCGAGCAAGGTCGTCCGGCTTGAAGCGATGATCAAGCAACGAGATAAAGATATCAAGACGGCGACCACCCGGAAGCTCCAGGCCATCAATGATATGGACCGGATGAAGGTGGAGATCAGGGGGCTGGAGCAACGCATCAAAGACTTGGACGCCTTGCTGACCACCGAGAAGGAGAGCCGCTCGGCGGATCTCCAAAGATTCGATGGAGACTTGAAAGAGCTCCAAGCCGCCAGTGACGCCGCTCACGCCACGCTCAAGGAATACAAAGAGGGGGAGTTGGCCCGCTCGGAAGAAGTGAGGAAGGCGTTCCTCCGCTCGGAAGACTTCGGAGAGAAGTTCACCGACAAGATATCCCTCACGTTCGAGGAGGCGATCAAGGCGGCGGTGGGCTATCTCAAGACCAAAGGTCACCTGCCTGCCGAGCTGACCATCCCCCCCGAGGATCTAGCGAGCGTGATGGACACCATCCCCAACGCTCTTTTTGATTTTGATGTGTGAAGAGCGTTTTTATAAACTTTTTTATATTCCCGCCGTTCGGCCCGGCTTATCTCTGTAATGACTTTTTTGGCTTGCATAATAGATAATCTTCTGTTCCTTTCACTTTTTATTTTAGCAAGAAATTTTTCCCCCATCACGACTGTGTTCCTTAAAAGTCTTCCGCTCGGAATCTCGCTATGCCAGACATGATCTGTCTTTAATGTCTTTCATCATGCGACTGAGCAGCCGCTCAGCGCGCAGACGTCGCTTGTTTGCCTTTTCCATTCCGATTAACCATCTTTTGCTTCGCGCCTCACCTCAAAGAGGTTTTCGCTGGATTTTCGCATGCGAGCCGCTCGGACGTTTATAGACGCCGGCTCGTCTCTCGATATTTAACGTCGGAGCTCGACGGCGCGGATATTTATGGCCGGTCGATGCGGCTCTCGATCTTTAACGACGGGACTCGTCGGCCTTCCGCTCGGACGTTTATAGACGCCGGCTCGTCTCTCGATATTTAACGTCGGAGCTCGACGGCGCGGATATTTATAGCCGGTCGGCGCGGCTCTCGATCTTTAACGACGGGACTCGTCGGCCTTCCGCTCGGACGTTTATAGACGCCGGCTCGTCTCTCGATATTTAACGTCGGAGCTCGACGACGCGGATATTTATAGCCGGTCGGTGCGGCTCTCGATCTTTAATGACGGGACTCGTCGACCTTCCGCTCGGACGTTTATAGACGCCGGCTCGTCTCTCGATATTTAACATCGGAGCTCGACGGCGCGGATATTTATAGCCGGTCGGCGCGGCTCTCGATCTTTAACGACGGGACTCGTCGGCCTTCCGCTCGGACGTTTATAGACGCCGGCTCGTCTCTCGATATTTAACGTCGGAGCTCGACGGCGCGGATATTTATAGCCGGTCGGCGCGGCTCTCAATCTTTAACGACGGGACTCGTCGGCCTTCCGCTCGGACGTTTATAGACGCCGGCTCGTCTCTCGATATTTAACGTCGGAGCTCGACGGCGCGGATATTTATAGCCGGTCGGCGCGGCTCTCGATCTTTAACGACGGGACTCGTCGGCCTTCCGCTCGGACGTTTATAGACGCCGGCTCGTCTCTCGATATTTAACGTCGGAGCTCGATGGCGCGGATATTTATAGCCGGTCGGCGCGGCTCTCGATCTTTAACGACGGGACTCGTCGGCCTTCCGCTCGGACGTTTATAGACGCCGGCTCGTCTCTCGATATTTAACGTCGGAGCTCGACGGCGCGGATATTTATAGCCGGTCGGCGCGGCTCTCGATCTTTAACGACGGGACTCATCGGCCTTTCAAGGCTAACTCCTTACTAGGTCAAGCGACCTTGGCCTTCGTATCATATCCCGCGCTAGAACAATATTTATGCCCGGCCGAACAGCACGGATCATTCTCTTACGAGTTTAAATATATAACCCTCCAGGCTGATCAGCTCGGGGGCCTTCATTCTCAAGCTCCTAGCTTGGATATAAACCTCCCGGCCGATCGGCTCGGGGTCTTCACGCAGTAAGCCGTTTGGCAGGGAATGCTCAATGCACTTTCATCTTTTTGCTTCCTGTATTACAAGTACATAGGCGACTAGCATATACACCAGAATAAATTACAATCGTGCACCTTTCATCCAGCTCGATAGGGCTGGAGATGATTTGCACTCCACGGTCGATCCAGCTGCCGCCCGTCCTCATCCTCCAAGTAGTAAGCGTCCGAGCGGAGTTTTTCAATAACCTTGAAGGTGTTGGTTGCTACTCGGAAACCTATAGGTTCCACTGTACAAAAATTTTGTACAAAGGTCTGAACCTTTTCCTAGCTACCATGTGTTCTTTTAAATTAAATTTTGGATCGCCTGCGGAACTTAACACGTTTGATCCAAAACTTAATCTATTTGTTCTTTTAGGTTTTGACTTGGATCTCCTGCGGAACTTAACACGTTCGACCCAAGTCTCCTTAAGTTATTAATTCCATTAAATATTAATTTCCATAATTGGTTCCCAGTACTGACGTGGCGAGGCACATGGCCTTCTTGGATATGGGAGCAACCACCACCGACTAGACAAAACCTTTTATAGAAAGCTAATATTTAATTTCCTAAAATAACTTTAGGTTAACCAAAGAGAACAATCAAATCACAAGGAAAAGAAAATACAAAAGAACACAACATCGAAAAACATATTCGAAATTCTAGAACGTAAGCCTCTTGTATTTGGTATTATTTCCATAAATAACTAGCATGATGCGGAAAGGAAAAATTACTAGTTATACCTTGTAGAAAAAAAACCTCTTGATCTTCTACCGTATTCCTCTTCTAACCTCGAACGTTGTGTGGGCAACGATCTTCCGAGATGAGAAACCACCAACCACCTTCTTCTCCTCCAAGCAAGGTTCGACCACAAAGGAAAAACTTCACCAAGGAGGAAAACCAAAATACTAACCAAGCTCCAAGAGATGCTAGCTTTCTCTCCTTCTTCTTCTTCTTCTCCGAGTAGTATCCGGCCACCACAAGAGCTCCAATGGAAGAGAAGGGTTCGGCCACCACAAGAGGAAGAGAGGGAGAGGATGGCCGGCCACACCAAGGAACAAAAGAGGGAGAGGAATAATAGATGTTGTGTCTCATGAAGGCACCCCTACCCCTTCTTTTATATTCCTTGGCCTAGGCAAATTAGGAAATTTAATTACAATAAAATTTCCTCAATTTCCTTGACATGATTTAATTGAGAAAAATAAAATAAAATTTCCCAAATTACAATCTCATGGCCGGCCACATCATTGGAGAACAAATTGGACAAGTTTTAATCAACAATTAAAACTTCCTAATTTGTTTCCGGAAATTTTAAAAAACAAAATTTCTCTTTAAAATCTCTTCATGGTTGATAAAAGGAAATTTCTATAATTTTAATTTTATCAACATGTGAATAATTTTAAAGAGAAAATAAAACATCTCTCCAATCTACAAATAAGGAAAGAGATCTAATCTCTTTCTTTAATCTTTTGTAGATCTTTTACAAGAGAGATATTTTAATTTTAATTCTCTTTAAATTATATCTTCCACATAATAATAAAAATTAAAATTAAATTTCTTTTTAAATTTAATTTGGCCGGCCCCACTAGCTTGGGTTCAAGTATACCTAGGCCGGCCCTAGCTTGGTTCCCAAGCTAGCTTGGCCGGCCCCTATTGGGTGGGTATAGAAGGTGGGTATAGGTGGGTATAGAACTCTATAAATAAGAGGCTATGATAGGGACCGAGAGGAGGAATTGGTTTTGGTCTCCCGATAAAATTAAGCATCCCGTGTTCGCCCCGAACACACAACTTAATTTTATCAATGATAATTCATTCCACTAGAGAACTATCATTGAACTACCGCACCAATCCCAAATTACATTTTTGGGCTCCTTCTTATAAATTTTCGGAAGCAAATTAGGAAGTTTTAATTCTTGTGTGAATTAAAATTTCCTTGATTAAAGGGATTAAGGTGGCCGGCCATTAACATGATGAAAAGAAAATTATTTTTAATTAAATAAATTTTCCTTTTCAATGGCAAAAGAATTAAGGAAGTTTTTATTAAATTTTCCTTATTTGCCAAGACCAAGGATTATAAAAGAGGGGGTAGAGGAGGCTTCAAGGCTAACGACTCTATTCTATTTTTCTCCCTCTTTTCTTCCTTGGGTGTGGCCGGCCCTTTGTTTTCTCTCCTCTCCTTTGTGTGGCCGAAACTTTCTCATGGTGGAGATAGCTTTGGTGGTCGGATCTAAGAAGAAGAAGAAGGAGAGAAAATAAGCCTCTTTTCTAGCATCCCTTGGAGCATGGTGGTGGTGGCCGAACCTCTTCATCCTAGAAGAAGTTTTGATGGCCGAAATTTGCAAGGAAGAAGAAGGTGCTTAGTGGTTCTCATCTCGGAAGATCGTTGCCCACACAACGTCCGAGGTTAGAAGAGGAATACGGTAGAAGATCAAGAGGTCTTTCTAAAAGGTATAACTAGTAATTTTTCTTTCCGCATCATACTAGTTATTTTTGGAAATAATACCAAATACAAGAGGCATGTGATTCTAGTATTTCGAATATATTTTTCGATGTTGTATTCTTTTGTTTTTTTTCTTTTCCCTTGTGATTTGATTGTTCTTTTCGGTTAACCTAAAGTTATTTTAGGAAATTAAATATTAGCTTTCCATAAAAGGTTTTGTCTAGTCGGTGGTGGTTGCTCCCATATCCAAGAAGGCCATGTGCCTCGCCACGTCAGTACTGGGAACCAATTATGGAAATTAATATTTAATGGAATTAATAACTTAAGGTGATTTGGGTCGAACGTGTTAAGTTCCGCAGGAGACCCAAGTCAAAACCTAAAAGAACGAATAGATTAAGTTTTGGATCAAACGTGTTAAGTTCCGCAGGCGATCCAAAATTTAATTTAAAAGAACACATGGTAGCTAGGAAAAGGTTCAGACCTTTGTACAAAATTTTTGTACAGTGGAACCTCTAGGTTTTCCGAGTAGCAACCAACAATTGGTATCAGAGCTAGGGTTTTGCCTCTGTGTATTTGGTATTAGTTTAATTATGCACATGTCATACATAATTTAGGCGGGGATAATAGTAGGATGTGCTCACTTCGTGGATGCAGGATCCAACTATTATGGATTATAGTTTTATGTGTGTGATTGGACCCTTGGACATGTCAAGGGCATTTATATGTGTGTGCATGATTGTATTATAAAATACAGCAGGAGCTGTATTTAGTTTTATTAGGATTTTATTTTTGATCTAGATACATGTACATTCCTTTTATGGAATATAGGATCAAAATTGTAAAATTCTATTTATGTCGCGGATCGAATCTTGCAAAGCGTGGAACCTTCTAAGGACCAGAGACACAGCGGAACAAGGAGCAAGATGTGACAGCTAGACCCGGTGGCGGTGGCCAAATATGGCAGCAGCTTGGGATGACAACACACGGAGGACAACTAGAGATAAAAGCCATAATAGTTGAAAATTAGATTTTCTATTTATTGCTTTTATATTGTGCTGTGTGTGCATGTTAGTTTACAAGTTTAGTAGGCTAGCATAGTTAAAATTCCTCATTAATAAATAACTAAGTGGGAGGGATTTTTAAGTAAATCCCATGGTCTCCATTACTGGTTTGTAAGTGATGCAAACAAGCTTGCGCGTTGGCTCTGAGTGCCTTCCTCCATAACGGATGAGCTTGTTTGCGGATCACTAGAACAGACTTCCATTTTTGGATGACTATAGGAAGTTAATTAAGAGCGTGTGATCTTCCCCAACGGAAGGGGCATAATCTTATTAATGGACTTAGTGTCAAGTAATGATATACACTTAGACACATCTAATAGTATCCTCCCCATCGGAGTCACTGTTATTATTTGTGTGACCAAATGAAACCAACTATTAATTTGTCATAGAACTAGGTTGACAAGATAATAAAATTAAAGAGTTAAAACCCCTCTTACAAATGATTGATTTTGTATACGTCCACACTAACGTGGCATACAAAATTAACGGTGTTTGAGATAATTTTATTTGTCATAAAGTTACGTTGACAAGATAGTTAATGGGTAAAACCCTCCTCTTACAAATGTTGATTTTGTATACGTCCACACTAACGTGGCATGCAAAATTCACGGTGTTTTGAGGTGTTGGTAAATTTAAATAGTATTGTTAGAGGAATCAATATTATTTTAAATTTAGAGTCTTGACCAAATATTTGATTAAAGATAGACCAACTATTAATTTTATTCGTCATAAAGTAAGGTTGACGAGATAATAAAATTAAATGATAAAATTTCCTCTTTGAATACGTCCACACTAACGTGGCATACAAAATTCATGGGTTTTTTTTAAGGAGTTGGTCTTAACCAAATATTTTTGTGATTCTTAGGAAGATGGTCAATCCCTAGCTGATATACTTTAGGATAGACTTAGTGGTCTCAATTATAATTGATTGGAAATAGAATTTGGACATTAAGGTAGACTGTCCTCTTAGAACTAAGAACAATATAGGTGTATTTTATTCATTAGTTGATACATGTTTAGTGGAGTTATCTACCGGTACCTGGTGTGTAGATATGGGAGCCACTGATCATGTCTGCAATTCATTGCAGGGTTCCAGGAAACCCGACAACTAAATGAAAATAAAAAACACCGTCCACATGGGCACTACTGCAAAAGTAGCAGCTGTTGCAGTGGGAGAGGTTTATTCTCTAATAGGAATAAAATTTGGATTATTAGGAATTACTTTTACATACTAAGTTTAGAAAGAACTTGATTTCAGTTTCTAAACTATTATAGAATAGATATTGTGTCTATTTTGATAACAAAGTTGTTATCAAGAAAAATAGGCAAGTTATCTATTCTGGTATGTTGGTTGACAATTTATAATCCAATAACTCCCATGATGCAACAAATGGAAATTAATAACACATCTTCTAACTTAAGAGAAAGCAATCTTCGAAAATGAACCAATTATATCTTTGACATCTAAGGCTAGGTTATATTAACTTAAGTAGGATTCATTGGTAGCTGATGAACTTTTGGGTTCATTAGTAGTGGAAATCTTTCCAACCTGCGAGTTTTACTTGGAAGGAAAATAACCAAGGAGCTTTTAAGTCTAAGGGGTATGGAGTCAAAGATATGTTGAAATTGGTTCATTCTGATTTGTGTGATCCTATGACTATCCAAGCAAGAGGTTGTTTCAAATTTTTTGTCTATTTTATAGACAACTATTTGATATACAAATACATTTACTTGATGTGCCACAAGTCTAAGTGCTTTGATTAGTTCAAAGAGTATGAGGCTGATGTGGAGAAATGTCAAGGTAAAAGTATCAAGACACTACGGTGAGATCGTAGTGGCAAGTACCTCTTGGGAAAATTTAGGAGTCACTTATCAGAAGTAGGGATTCAATCCCAACTAACTACACCTAGGTATATCCCAACAGAATGGTGTAGAAAAAGGAAGGTATAGGACTCTTATGGAAATAAGTAGATTGATGATGAGTTATTTAGAAAATTACCAAATTCATTTTAAGGATATACTCTGGAAACGGAAGTGAACAGAGTACCTTCCAAAGTCAGAACTCTCTACTCATATAGAATTGCTGAATAGGTGTAAGCCTATTTTGAAGCATATTCGGATCTGGGTAGTCCAGCACATATGCTGAAGAGAGACAATGATAAGTTGGACAGGAATTCACTTGTTTGTGGGTTATCCTAGATAAATGAAAATAGGTTTATAGTCTTAAAAATCAGAAGGTTATTGTTAGCATCAATGACCGATTTTTAGAAAAGGACTATGTAATAAACCTCATGCCCATAAGTAAATTTGTTCTTAAGGAAATAATAAAGGACATGTCTAATCTAGTACCAACTGTACAAGATGAAATATCACAAGAAACTGCAATACGTATCATAAATGATACACAATTACAGATAGTGCCTCATCGTAGTGGGAGGGTTGTTAGGCAACCTAAAAAGATTTATATTTTGGGAGAGTTTTTGGACTCGATCCCTGGAGGACATGAACCTGATCTCCGGACATATGACGAAGCACTTCGAGATAAAGATGCAATATCTTGGCAAAGAGTAATGAATAACAGAATTAGAATATATGTATTCTAATAAAATCTGGAAGCTTATAGAAACACCAAATGGTATAAAAGCCTTTGGGTGTAAAAAGGTCTATATTAGGAAAAGAGGGATAGACAGGAAGGTAGAAACTTTCAAAGCAAGGCTAGATAAAAAAGGAAACTTTTTCACTGGTAGCCATGCTTAAGTCTATCCGGATTCTTTTATCTATTTGGCAAGTGGATGTCAAGACAGCATTCCTTAATAGAAGTCTTGAAGAAAACATCCATATAAAGCAACCAGAAGGGTTCATTGCAAATGGCTAAGAGCATCTTGTGTGTAAGCTCAATCAGTCTATGGACTGAGGTAAAGCTTCAAGGTCTTGGAATATCCGGTTTATCAAAGTAATCCAGATCTATGGATTTAGTAACCGGATAAGTCTTGTGTATACAAAAGATGTGATGGAAACGTGGTGGTATTTTTTGTACTATACTTAGATAACATTTTTGGTAGTTGGAAACAATATCAAAATGTTGTCAGAAGTAAGGGTATGGTTGTCCAAACAATTCGATATAAAGGACTTGGGAGAATGTATATATTCTTGAGATCAAAGTAATAAGGGATCGCAAGAAAAGAATATTTTACTCATCCCAAGCTTCATATATCGAAAAAAAAATCCTTGCTCGTTTTAAGCATGCAAAACTCCAAGAAAGGTTTCTTACCTTTTTAGCATGGAGTAACTTTATCTAAAGAGATGTCTCTGTAGACATCAAAGGAGATAAAGGAAATAAAGGCAGTTCTTTATGCTACGGCTGTTGGAAGCCTAATGTATGCTATGCACGAGATCAGAAATCTGTTTTGCCAAAGGCATAGTTAGCAGATATCAAAGTAACCCTGGACAAGGACAGTGGACTGCAGTAAAGCATATATTGTAGTACCTTAGAGGCACTAGAGATTATATGCTAGCTTACAAGACAGTTAATTTAGTCCTTGTGGGTTGCATGGATTTTGACTTCCAATCGGATAGGGACAATAATAAGTCAACCTCTGGGTTTTGTGTTTACTTTATGAGGTAAAGTCATAACTATGGAAGAGTGATAAGCATAGGTGTTTTTCTGGACTCCACCATAGAAGCTTAGTATATGGCAAGCCTCTAAGGTAGCCATAAAAGCTGAATGACTCAATAACCTCAAGATAGACTTAGATATGATTTCTGGTTTGTCCAAAAATTATTACAATTTATTGTAATAATGTTGGTGCAGTAGCAAACTCGAAGAAACCATAAGTCTATAAGGCAAGTAAACGCAATAGAGCGCAAGTACCACCCGATACGAGGAATCGTATAAACGAGGAGAAGTTGTTGCCGCCTAGATTGCATCAGGTGATGACCTATAGATCCTTTCACTAAGGTCCTTAAGGCAAGAGCTTTTGATGGGTATGTTGAAGGGATGGGAATCAGATGTATGGCAGCAGATATGGCAGCTTAGTCTTTTAGTATAAGTGGGAGATTGTTAGAGTGTATACTAAAAGCCTAGCTTTTGGTATAAACATTTATCTAGAAATAAGAATCACATTGGTCAAATGTCTACATTTGTGATAAATGTAGTTGTTCAATTAATTTATATTGTAGATAACATGGTGTGTGGTGTCACACACAGAGGATCATGTTATCAGTACCTTATAAATTATAAACAGTAGCTCATGACCAATATGGAAAGGAACAAACCATTTGAAGGTCGTAGTGTAATTAGGTATTAGTTTATCTTAACTATATAATTACACTAGTACACTTAGAGTGTATTGAGTAGGACCATTAGAGGTCGTTTCTTTTATACTGACTTTATAAAGAAACAAAGACCTCAGTTATTATGGAAGTGTGTGCTCTTAATCCTAATATAATAACAAGCACATATATTTGATATTTATTTCTTTAATTTGTCAATGGGTGAGATTTAGTTCGATGAATCAATAAGCCCGATAAGTTGGGAAATGATATCACTTATAGTGTGTGTTGTTGATTATAGAAGGAAACTGTGTCCTAGAGATACTAGGTTGAGAATGTCCCCAAGAGGAGCTCAAAAGGATTGTCATGTTAAACCCTGTAGGTGGACTTAGTCCGACATGACGATGAAGTTGAGTGGTACTACTCTTGGAACTATATATTAATTAAGTGAGTTGTCAGTAACTTACTTAATTAGTGGACATTTGTTATCTTAAACATAGGGAGACTAACACACTCATAATAAGAAGGAGCCCAAAATGTAATTTGGGATTGGTGCGGTAGTTCAATAATAATTCTCTAGTGGAATGAATTATTATTGATAAAATTAAGTTGTGTGTTAAGGCGAACACGGGATGCTTAATTTTATCGGGAGACCAAAACCAATTCCTCCTCTCGGTCCCTATCGTAGCCTCTTAATTATAGAGTACTATACCCACTTATACCCACCTTCTTACCCATCCTATAGGGGGCCGGCCAAGCTAGCTTGGAGACCAAGCTAGGGCCGGCCATGTTTAGGTTCATGGGTGAATTCATGTGGCCGGCCCTAGCTTGAACTCAAGCTTAGGTGGCCGGCCCTATTAAAATAAAAAGGAATTTTATTTTTAAAATTTTTCTCATGTGGATAACATGATTTAAAAGAGAGTTTAAAAATTTAAATCTTTCCTTTTATAAGATTCTACAAAAGATTAAGAGAAGAGTTAAATCTCTTTCCTTATTTGTAGATTAAAAGGTTTATTTTAATTTTGGTAAAAACTTTCCTTTTAATCATGTTCATGATTTAAAAGAGAGTTTAAAAATTAAATATCTCTTTTATAAAGCTTCTACAAGGATTAAGAAAAGATTAGATATCTTTCCTTATTTGTAGATTGGAAGAGATTTTAATTTTTTAAAGATAACTTTCTTTTTATCCACATGTTTAAAAGAAATATTTTAATTTATAAAATTTCCTTTTTATTAACCACCATGAAGGGAAAAATTATTTGAGAATTTTTTATAAATTTTCGGAAGCAAATTAGGAAGTTTTAATTCTTGTGTGAATTAAAATTTCCTTGATTAAAGGAATTAAGGTGGCCGGCCATTAACATGATGAAAAGAAAATTATTTTTAATTAAATAAATTTTCCTTTTCAATGGCAAAAGAATTAAGGAAGTTTTTATTAAATTTTCCTTATTTGCCAAGACCAAGGATTATAAAAGAGGGGGTAGAGGAGGCTTCAAGGCTAACGACTCTATTCTATTTTTCTCCCTCTTTTCTTCCTTGGGTGTGGCCGGCCCTTTGTTTTCTCTCCTCTCCTTTGTGTGGCCGAAACTTTCTCATGGTGGAGATAGCTTTGGTGGTCGGATCTAAGAAGAAGAAGAAGGAGAGAAAAGAAGCCTCTTTTCTAGCATCCCTTGGAGCATGGTGGTGGTGGCCGAACCTCTTCATCCTAGAAGAAGTTTTGATGGCCAAAATTTGCAAGGAAGAAGAAGGTGCTTGGTGGTTCTCATCTCGGAAGATCGTTGCCCACACAACGTCCGAGGTTAGAAGAGGAATACGGTAGAAGATCAAGAGGTCTTTTTAAAAGGTATAACTAGTAATTTTTCTTTCCGTATCATACTAGTTATTTTTGGAAATAATACCAAATACAAGAGGCATGTGATTCTAGTATTTCGAATATGTTTTTCGATGTTGTGTTCTTTTGTTTTTTTTCTTTTCCCTTGTGATTTGATTGTTCTTTTCGGTTAACCTAAAGTTATTTTAGGAAATTAAATATTAGCTTTCCATAAAAGGTTTTGTCTAGTCGGTGGTGGTTGCTCCCATATCCAAGAAGGCCATGTGCCTCGCCACGTCAGTACTGGGAACCAATTATGGAAATTAATATTTAATGGAATTAATAACTTAAGGTGATTTGGGTCGAACGTGTTAAGTTCCGCAGGAGACCCAAGTCAAAACCTAAAAGAACGAATAGATTAAGTTTTGGATCAAACGTGTTAAGTTCCGCAGGCGATCCAAAATTTAATTTAAAAGAACACATGGTAGCTAGGAAAAGGTTCAGACCTTTGTACAAAATTTTTGTACAGTGGAACCTCTAGGTTTTCCGAGTAGCAACCAACAATTGGTATCAGAGCTAGGGTTTTGCCTCTGTGTATTTGGTATTAGTTTAATTATGCACATGTCATACATAATTTAGGCAGGATAATAGTAGGATGTGCTAACTTTGTGGATGCAGGATCCAACTATTATGGATTATAGTTTTATGTGTGTGATTGGACCCTTGGACATGTCAAGGACATTTATATGTGTGTGCATGATTGTATTATAAAATACTGCAGGAGCTGTATTTAGTTTTATTAGGATTTTATTTTTGATCTAGATACATGTACATTCCTTTTATGGAATATAAGATCAAAATTGTAAAATTCTATTTATGTATCGATCGAATCTTACATGGAACCTTCTAAGGACCAGAGACACAGCGGAACAAGGAGCAAGATGGATGCGACAGCTAGACCCGGTGGCGGTGGCCAAATATGGCAGCAGCTTGGGATGACAACACACGGAGGACAACTAGAGATAAAAGCCATAATAGTTGAAAATTAGATTTTCTATTTATTGCTTTTATATTGTGCTGTGTGTGCATGTTAGTTTACAAGTTTAGTAGGCTAGCATAGTTAAAATTCCTCATTAATAAATAACTAAGTGGGAGGGATTTTTAAGTAAATCCCATGGTCTCCATTACTGGTTTGTAAGTGATGCAAACAAGCTTGCGCGTTGGCTCTGAGTGCCTTCCTCCATAACGGATGAGCTTGTTTGCGGATCACTAGAACAGACTTCCATTTTTGGATGACTATAGGAAGTTAATTAAGAGCGTGTGATCTTCCCCAACGGAAGGGGCATAATCTTATTAATGGACTTAGTGTCAAGTAATGATATACACTTAGACACATCTAATAGTATCCTCCCCATCGGAGTCACTGTTATTATTTGTGTGACCAAATGAAACCAACTATTAATTTGTCATAGAACTAGGTTGACAAGATAATAAAATTAAAGAGTTAAAACCCCTCTTACAAATGATTGATTTTGTATACGTCCACACTAACGTGGCATACAAAATTAACGGTGTTTGAGATAATTTTATTTGTCATAAAGTTACGTTGACAAGATAGTTAATGGGTAAAACCCTCCTCTTACAAATGTTGATTTTGTATACGTCCACACTAACGTGGCATGCAAAATTCACGGTGTTTTGAGGTGTTGGTAAATTTAAATAGTATTGTTAGAGGAATCAATATTATTTTAAATTTAGAGTCTTGACCAAATATTTGATTAAAGATAGACCAACTATTAATTTTATTCGTCATAAAGTAAGGTTGACGAGATAATAAAATTAAATGTTAAAATTTCCTCTTTGAATTTGTATACGTCCACACTAACGTGGCATACAAAATTCATGGGTTTTTAAGGAGTTGGTCTTAACCAAATATTTTGTGATTCTTAGGAAGATGGTCAATCCCTAGTGATATACTTTAGGATAGACTTAGTGGTCCCAATTATAATTGATTGGAAATAGAATTTGGACATTAAGGTAGATCCTCTTAGAACTAAGAACAATATAGGTGTATTTTATTCATTAGTTGATACATGTTTAGTGGAGTTATCTACCGGTACCTGGTGTGTAGATATCGGTGCCCCCCATCACATCAACAATTCATTGCAGGGTTCCAGGAAACCCGACAACTAAATGAAAATAAAAAACACCGTCCACATGGGCACTACTGCAAAAGTAGCAGCTGTTGCAGTGGGAGAGGTTTATTCTCTAATAGGAATAAAATTTGGATTATTAGGAATTACCTTTACATACTAAGTTTAGAAAGAACCTGATTTCAGTTTCTAAACTATTATAGAATAGATATTGTGTCTATTTTGATAACAAAGTTGTTATCAAGAAAAATAGGCAAGTTATCTATTCTGGTATGTTGGTTGACAATTTATAATCCAATAACTCCCATGATGCAACAAATGGAAATTAATAACACATCTTCTAACTTAAGAGAAAGCAATCTTCGAAAATGAACCAATTATATCTTTGACATCTAAGGCTAGGTTATATTAACTTAAGTAGGATTCATTGGTAGCTGATGAACTTTTGGGTTCATTAGTAGTGGAAATCTTTCCAACCTGCGAGTTTTACTTGGAAGGAAAATAACCAAGGAGCTTTTAAGTCTAAGGGGTATGGAGTCAAAGATATGTTGAAATTGGTTCATTCTGATTTGTGTGATCCTATGACTATCCAAGCAAGAGGTTGTTTCAAATTTTTTGTCTATTTTATAGACAACTATTTGATATACAAATACATTTACTTGATGTGCCACAAGTCTAAGTGCTTTGATTAGTTCAAAGAGTATGAGGCTGATGTGGAGAAATGTCAAGGTAAAAGTATCAAGACACTACGGTGAGATCGTAGTGGCAAGTACCTCTTGGGAAAATTTAGGAGTCACTTATCAGAAGTAGGGATTCAATCCCAACTAACTACACCTAGGTATATCCCAACAGAATGGTGTAGAAAAAGGAAGGTATAGGACTCTTATGGAAATAAGTAGATTGATGATGAGTTATTTAGAAAATTACCAAATTCATTTTAAGGATATACTCTGGAAACGGAAGTGAACAGAGTACCTTCCAAAGTCAGAACTCTCTACTCATATAGAATTGCTGAATAGGTGTAAGCCTATTTTGAAGCATATTCGGATCTGGGTAGTCCAGCACATATGCTGAAGAGAGACAATGATAAGTTGGACAGGAATTCACTTGTTTGTGGGTTATCCTAGATAAATGAAAATAGGTTTATAGTCTTAAAAATCAGAAGGTTATTGTTAGCATCAATGATCGATTTTTAGAAAAGGACTATGTAATAAACCTCATGCCCATAAGTAAATTTGTTCTTAAGGAAATAATAAAGGACATGTCTAATCTAGTACCAACTGTACAAGATGAAATATCACAAGAAACTGCAATACGTATCATAAATGATACACAATTACAGATAGTGTCTCATCGTAGTGGGAGGGTTGTTAGGCAACCTAAAAAGATTTATATTTTGGGAGAGTTTTTGGACTCGATCCCTGGAGGACATGAACCTGATCTCCGGACATATGACGAAGCACTTCGAGATAAAGATGCAATATCTTGGCAAAGAGTAATGAATAATGTAATTAGAATATATGTATTCTAATAAAACTGAAGCTTATAGAACCACCAAATGGTATAAAAGCCTTTGGGTGTAAAAGGTCTATATTAGGAAAAGAGGAATGCAGGAAGGTAGAAACTTTCAAAGCAAGGCTAGATAAAAAGGAAACTTTTCACCGTAGCCATGCTTAAGTCTATCCGGATTCTTTTATCTATTTGGCAAGTGGATGTCAAGACAGCATTCCTTAATAGAAGTCTTGAAGAAAACATCCATATAAAGCAACCAGAAGGGTTCATTGCAAATGGCTAAGAGCATCTTGTGTGTAAGCTCAATCAGTCTATGGACTGAGGTAAAGCTTCAAGGTCTTGGAATATCCGGTTTATCAAAGTAATCCAGATCTATGGATTTAGTAACCGGATAAGTCTTGTGTATACAAAAGATGTGATGGAAACGTGGTGGTATTTTTTGTACTATACTTAGATAACATTTTTGGTAGTTGGAAACAATATCAAAATGTTGTCAGAAGTAAGGGTATGGTTGTCCAAACAATTCGATATAAAGGACTTGGGAGAATGTATATATTCTTGAGATCAAAGTAATAAGGGATCGCAAGAAAAGAATATTTTACTTATCCCAAGCTTCATACATCGGAAAAATCCTTGTTCGTTTTAAGCATACAAAACTCCAAGAAAGATTTCTTACCTTTTCAGGATGGAGTAACTTTATCTAAAGATATGTCTCTGTAGACATCAAAGGAGATAAAGGAAATAAAGGCAGTTCTTTATGCTACGGCTGTTGGAAGCCTAATGTATGCTATGCACGAGATCAGAAATCTGTTTTGCCAAAGGCATAGTTAGCAGATATCAAAGTAACCCTGGCAGTGGACTGCAGTAAAGCATATATTGTAGTACCTTAGAGGCACTAGAGATTATATGCTAGCTTACAAGACAGTTAATTTAGTCCTTGTGGGTTGCATGGATTTTGACTTCCAATCGGATAGGGACAATAATAAGTCAACCTCTGGGTTTTGTGTTTACTTTATGAGGTAAAGTCATAACTATGGAAGAGTGATAAGCATAGGTGTTTTTCTGGACTCCACCATAGAAGCTTAGTATATGGCAAGCCTCTAAGGTAGCCATAAAAGCTGAATGACTCAATAACCTCAAGATAGACTTAGATATGATTTCTGGTTTGTCCAAAGATTATTACAATTTATTGTAATAATGTTGGTGCAGTAGCAAACTCGAAGAAACCATAAGTCTATAAGGCAAGTAAACGCAATAGAGCGCAAGTACCACCCGATACGAGGAATCGTATAAACGAGGAGAAGTTGTTGCCGCCTAGATTGCATCAGGTGATGACCTATAGATCCTTTCACTAAGGTCCTTAAGGCAAGAGCTTTTGATGGGTATGTTGAAGGGATGGGAATCAGATGTATGGCAGCAGATATGGCAGCTTAGTCTTTTAGTATAAGTGGGAGATTGTTAGAGTGTATACTAAAAGCCTAGCTTTTGGTATAAACATTTATCTAGAAATAAGAATCACATTGGTCAAATGTCTACATTTGTGATAAATGTAGTTGTTCAATTAATTTATATTGTAGATAACATGGTGTGTGGTATCACACACAGAGGATCATGTTATCAGTACCTTATAAATTATAAACAGTAGCTCACGACCAATATGGAAAGGAACAAACCATTTGAAGGTCGTAGTGTAATTAGGTATTAGTTTATCTTAACTATATAATTACACTAGTACACTTAGAGTGTATTGAGTAGGACCATTAGAGGTCGTTTCTTTTATATCGACTTTATAAAGAAACCTAAGCTATTATGGAAGTGTGTGCTCTTAATCCTAATATAATAACAAGCACATATATTTGATATTTATTTCTTTAATTTGTCAATGGGTGAGATTTAGTTCGATGAATCAATAAGCCCGATAAGTTGGGAAATGATATCACTTATAGTGTGTGTTGTTGATTATAGAAGGAAACTGTGTCCTAGAGATACTAGGTTGAGAATGTCCCCAAGAGGAGCTCAAAAGGATTGTCATGTTAAACCCTGTAGGTGGACTTAGTCCGACATGACGATGAAGTTGAGTGGTACTACTCTTGGAACTATATATTAATTAAGTGAGTTGTCTGACTTTACAATTAGTGGACTGTTATAGGAGACTAACACACTCATAATAAGAAGGAGCCCAAAATGTAATTTGGGATTGGTGCGGTAGTTCAATAATAATTCTCTAGTGGAATGAATTATTATTGATAAAATTAAGTTGTGTGTTCGGGGCGAACACGGGATGCTTAATTTTATCGGGAGACCAAAACCAATTCCTCCTCTCGGTCCCTATCGTAGCCTCTTAATTATAGAGTACTATACCCACTTATACCCACCTTCTTACCCATCCTATAGGGGGCCGGCCAAGCTAGCTTGGAGACCAAGCTAGGGCCGGCCATGTTTTGGTTCATGGGTGAATTCATGTGGCCGGCCCTAGCTTGAACTCAAGCTTAGGTGGTCGGCCCTATTAAAATAAAAAGGAATTTTATTTTTAAAATTTTTCTCATGTGGATAACATGATTTAAAAGAGAGTTTAAAAATTTAAATCTTTCCTTTTATAAGATTCTACAAAAGATTAAGAGAAGAGTTAAATCTCTTTCCTTATTTGTAGATTAAAAGGTTGATTTTAATTTTGGTAAAAACTTTCCTTTTAATCATGTTCATGATTTAAAAGAGAGTTTAAAAATTAAATATCTCTTTTATAAAGCTTCTACAAGGATTAAGAAAAGATTAGATATCTTTCCTTATTTGTAGATTGGAAGAGATTTTAATTTTTAAAGATAACTTTCTTTTTATCCACATGTTTAAAAGAAATATTTTAATTTATAAAATTTCCTTTTTATTAACCACCATGAAGGGAAAAATTATTTGAGAATTTTTTATAAATTTTCGGAAGCAAATTAGGAAGTTTTAATTCTTGTGTGAATTAAAATTTCCTTGATTAAAGGGATTAAGGTGGCCGGCCATTAACATGATGAAAAGAAAATTATTTTTAATTAAATAAATTTTCCTTTTCAATGGCAAAAGAATTAAGGAAGTTTTTATTAAATTTTCCTTATTTGCCAAGACCAAGGATTATAAAAGAGGGGGTAGAGGAGGCTTCAAGGCTAACGACTCTATTCTATTTTTCTCCCTCTTTTCTTCCTTGGGTGTGGCCGGCCCTTTGTTTTCTCTCCTCTCCTTTGTGTGGCCGAAACTTTCTCATGGTGGAGATAGCTTTGGTGGCCGGATCTAAGAAGGAGAAGAAGGAGAGAAAAGAAGCCTATTTTCTAGCATCCCTTGGAGTATGGTGGTGGTGGCCGAACCTCTTCATCCTAGAAGAAGTTTTGATGGCCGAAATTTGCAAGGAAGAAGAAGGTGCTTGGTGGTTCTCATCTCGGAAGATCGTTGCCCACACAACGCCCGAGGTTAGAAGAGGAATACGGTAGAAGATCAAGAGGTCTTTCTAAAAGGTATAACTAGTAATTTTTCTTTCCGCATCATACTAGTTATTTTTGGAAATAATACCAAATACAAGAGGCATGTGATTCTAGTATTTCGAATATATTTTTCGATGTTGTGTTCTTTTGTTTTTTTTTTCTTTTCCCTTGTGATTTGATTGTTCTTTTCGGTTAACCTAAAGTTATTTTAGGAAATTAAATATTAGCTTTCCATAAAAGGTTTTGTCTAGTTGGTGGTGGTTGCTCCCATATCCAAGAAGGTCATGTGCCTCGCCACGTCAGTACTGGGAACCAATTATGGAAATTAATATTTAATGGAATTAATAACTTAAGGTGATTTGGGTCGAACGTGTTAAGTTCCGCAGGAGACCCAAGTCAAAACCTAAAAGAACGAATAGATTAAGTTTTGGATCAAACGTGTTAAGTTCCGCAGGCGATCCAAAATTTAATTTAAAAGAACACATGGTAGCTAGGAAAAGGTTCAGACCTTTGTACAAAATTTTTGTACAGTGGAACCTCTAGGTTTTCTGAGTAGCAACCAACAGTCCCATTATACTCGCCGATCGTCGGAGGCATGTAGTGCTTGGGCAAAGGGTCTCGTAGAATAGCCTCTGAAAATTGGCGATTGATCCGCTCAGGAGAGGCGTCCGCTCGAGGGGCTTTCCCCTTCCTGTCATCTCGTCTAGGTATTTCATCCGAAGAAGACCCCCTATCTCTGTGAGTTGGTACGGCTTCAGGGGTGCGGAACAGGGCCCGATGAAATGCGACGGTGGCAGGTGGGGCTTCCGCTCGGCCACCAGATGCTGATGTTGCTTGCTGCTCCGGCCGCTCGGATGCTGCTTTCTGTTTTTGCTCTACGAGCTTGGCGGCCCTTGTCTCGACCAGAGCGTCGAGTTCCTCGTTTGAAAGCGTCACCATGTGTTGTCGTCCAGCTTCGTCCATTGTTTCCGATCGGATGCAGGAGCGTTCCCACAGACGGCGCCAAATTGATCCTGTCCGAATCGCCGAACCAAAGGACGCTGGGCACGTGGCGCGCTTCTAGTCGATGACGTAGGCCTCCGTCGGGTCACGCGAAGCTCCGGCGAACCTGCACAGAAGTCGGGCCGGGAAAGGTTCCCGGCGGCGACCCTCCGACGCTCAAGTCAGGCAAGCAAACAGTGTAAAAGGGTGGCTCCAGAGATGTTTCTTGCGCGTACCTGCGGCGAAGTAAGAGGCTCTATTTATAGAGCGAGGAGAGAACTAATGCACGTTCACCGAGGTGTAGACGTGTCAGCAACCCATACTTCGGTATGCAGTTGTCAAAGAGCTTACCTGACACCATACTGCTACAGTCCGAGCATGTCTTCGATGGGACAACAGGACACCCCGTTACCAGACTAGGAGTATGACGTAGCCATGCGACTTGACGGCTGTCAGAGGGTGTTCCCTTCCTTTACCCACCGCCCGGCTAGGACATCCGTCCGGCCGACCGGGCAAAGAACGGCGTCCGGACGGCCTTAATTCCCTTCGTCGGCCGGGCGGCACGTCCCTCCACTCGGTCATTATGTACTGTTTCATTGAGCGTCAGAACCCTGGTCCTTACCAGGGTGCTTTTTACTACCAGATGTCCCTTTCTTCCAAATCCGGTCGGCTCGTCCTTCTCCAGCGAGCCACTGGGCCCTTTGACCTCCCTGTGGCGTTGACCCCTCGTTATGGGGTTCCGGATTCTTACCACCGGATCAGATTGTATTCCCAACAATCATCCCCTTAAACGAAAGACCACTATTATTCTCATGGTCCAGGTCTCCCCTCAAGTATCAGGTCACTCTTGACTTATTCATGGCCTCCCCTCGAGCATCAGGTCACTCTTAATCTGCTCAGGCCTCCCCTCAAGTATCAGATCACTTTTGACTTACTCTGGGCCTCCCCTCAAGCATCAGGTCATTGACCTACTCAGGGCCTCCCCTACTTCATTCAAGGTTCCACCCACATGGTTCAATTTGGATAATGGCTCCAGCTCATGCTTTTTCCTGTTGTTAGTTCGGTGAAAAATGACCTCGTTTTGATACCAATTATTATACCTAATTGATGTTCATGTATCTCTACAATAACATGATATTGTCCACTTTGGGCCTAGGATTTCATGATATGTTTTTCCAATATAAGACTTTGATTGTATCCCCAACAATCCTCCCCTTAAGCATATGTCAAAATAAGAAAATAAAAAAATACATAAGAACATAATACAAAGAAAGTAAGTAGCAAAATAAGAGTCAAAATAGCAATGCATAACTACATGTAATATGAATCCAGAAGCTATGAACAAAAAGTACAACTCAGAATGTCTACTAAGAGAAGGATGATGGACGATGGGCTCACCCCCATGGTCGGAGTATCTCTAGAATCTGGTGTTGTCTAGCCTGTGCATCTTAATGTTAGTCCTCGCCTCCTCCTGAAGATCATATACCTCCTGTCGTAAGTTAGTCATAGATGCCTCTAGGTGAGTGATTCTCTTTGGAAGAGTGGGATCAATTGGAGGTGGAGGTATCGGTAGATACTCAAGCAACAAATCTACCTCTAGATCATCTTGAGGCTGCTCCTCAGGGACAGGGGGATGCTGGATAGGCTGATGTTGGTCTCACTTATGTTGGGCCCCCCTCCAAGACACGACACCCTGATCATCTATATGTATGGAGGCTAATGACAGATTCCTAGCACCTATCATACAGAACTTATTTAGGGGTGTGACACCACCTAGTCATATCAATACCTAATGAGTGTAAGTAGGCGGTCAGAATATGACAGTAGGGCATGTTGACTCTATAAGTATCGTATGGTAGTTTTGATATGATCAACCGAGTTAATTTAGATCATGTTTGTATTTGATATCTTGTGTCTAAGTGTGCAGGAACTTAGGAGCACAAGAAGTCAAGCAAAGATGCAGGGGACTAGAAAGATGGCACGAGAAGCGAGTCGACTGGCTCAGTACATTCAAGGGACAAGAAGTTGCAGGAGAGTACACTAGTGAACGAGAAGGACGTGTGCGACGTTCGAGGAACGATAAGCCAGGGAGAAAGTTTGCTCGAGGAGAAGGTAGGAGTTGGGTTTGGGTGAGTTCAACTCAAGTTAACCGGAGCATCACTTACGCGAACAAGATCAACTTGGAGGTCGATCTGCTTCATGAAAGGCACCTCCAAGAGGCTTGGAGATGCCCTTGTGCCTTTGTCTGAAAGCCTGATTTGCTTCAGGAAGGCATCTCCAATAGCTTGTGAGGCACCTCGCATGAACAGTGCAAAGGCGCCTTTGAGCTCATTGAAGGCGCCTTCAACCAAGCATATCTATTAGTAGCGACCATTGAGTTAAAGATAAAAGTTTATCCTCTTGGAGGCACTTCCAAGCAATAGATGGGTTTTTCCAGGGGCTATAAAAAGATTCTTGGAGTTAGGAATTCAAGAACAACTGAATTGCAAATCTTCTAATCACTTCCTAGTCTTTCTTGTGAGCTGTCAACGTCTGTAAGAGGCTACTCTGCCTTCAATAAAGTATTTTTTTCTAGTAGAGCACTTTTCAAAGCCTTGGATTAACAACAACATAGGCTGTAACCAAGTAATTCCCCACCTCTTCTTTATTTTAGTTGTTCAGTTTATTTTTTAAATTAATTGTGCTTACTCATCGAAGTTCAAATAATGAAAAAGGGATTATTTTATTTCCGTAGGCAATTCACCCCTTCTTGCTGGCCATACCGGGACCAACAATTGGTATCAAAGCGAGGACACTTCAGAAGGACTAATCGTCGATTGAAGTAAACAAGATGATGACTGGACCAAGTATCTATCCGTCGAAGTTTAAGGGGAAGATTCCCCTATAGAAAAAAGTGAATGGAGGTATTTTTTTTAAACCTAACTTTAAGGTTTTATTAATAATCAAATATAGTTTTGTAGCTCTAAAAGATCAAAAAGGTGAAGAAAAAGAATAATACCTTTGGACAAAGAATGAGCAAACAGACTTTTGCGACAAATAGACGAGCTGAATTCTATCTGCTAAGCGTGATGTCACCTCAAGAAGTCAGCAAGATCGACACTTACAAATTTGCAAAGGAACTTTGCGAGAAGTTCTTGGAACTACACAAAGGAACGTCCAAAATAAAGCTCACGAGCTGGGACCTGCTCCGAAACCAACTAACGAATCTTCGGTTGAAAGAAGGAGAGTCAATAACGCAACTGCACACCAACTGAAGGAGATAATCACTGGACTCATGAATCTCGGAGAAAAGATAATAAGTCAAGATTTACTAAGGTATGCTTTGAATGCTTTCCCTAGAACACAAGAATGGACGCCCATAGTTGACTCCTACTACATTTCTAAGGATCTAGAGGTAAGTTCATTAGAAAGTTTGTTTTCAACCTTAGAACTTTATGAATCTAGATGTGCAGAATTAAAGAAGGAGCCAAGTCAGATAATTGCCCTGAAGGCAAGAACGGGCGATCTAGACTCTGAAGCATCAATAGACGAAGACGAGGCAACCTTAATAGTAAGAAATTTTAATAAATTTCTTAAAGCTAATAAATTTAATAAGTCGTAGGCAAAAAAGCACCTTCAGAGTAAAAGAAAAGTAAGGGAACATCAAGGACGACTGCTCTAAATCAAAGAACAAGGAGAAAGATAAGGGCAAAAGACCAATAAGATCGAAGTGCAAGACCCTGAAGGCGACATGGGATGAATTGTTGTCATCAGAATCGGAGTTAAAAGAGTACGCCAGATTAACCCTGATGGCAGACCACCAAAAGAATGACGAAAGTTTCTCAAAAATGAGCATCGATGAAAGAGAAGGATCTTCAAAAGAAAGCAACAATAAAGATAAAGCATTAATGCACGAGGTAAGCGAGGTACGAGCATTACTTCTTGAAGAATCTTTTAAATTTATTAAAATGCTTTCCAAAAATATGTTAAAATTAGAAAATAAAAATGCTAAACTAAAATTAAACTTAACAAATTCATGTCCTTTAGTAATATATGATAAATTTAAAATGAAAAATGAAAAACTAAAAGCATAAATAAAAAAACTAAAAAATGACTATGCATATTCAAATGTGTTTCAAAAATCAAGGTTTAGAAATTATGGTAGAATTAACAGATACATTAAAAATTATGAGGGACAAATAAGAAAAATCCCTAGGAATTATGTACCACCAAAATTTCTCGTGAATCTAATAGGTAGGAACCTATATTGGGTTCTGAAATCCTTTCTAAATCGAATTCTCAATTTTTGTTAGGATAGAAATTGTTTGACTTAGAATTTTTTTTATAATCCTCTATATGAATTTTCTATTGAAAATTTCTAGACTAATAGAACGTAGTGTCTCTATTTAGGAAAATTTTATTTGGAATTTTTTGATAAATAATAAAAATTTTATGAATTATTTTTTAAAAAGTTAATTTTTAATATTAAAAATTCAAAAAAAAGAAACTTGGAAACTTTAATTTTTTTATTATTAAACAATCTATTTTACATATTCAGGAAAATTAGTAGAACTTTTAGAGTTGAAAATATATATTGAAAGATTTATTTTTAAAAATTAGATCGTTCTACTTAAATAAATCATTTCTATTAGATTAAATAATATCTTTCTGTGAAAAGTTTTCTACTGATCTATCTTATTGGTTTTAATTTAGACAAAAAATTTTAGAATTTTTTGAAGTTGAAAAGTAATTTTTAAATTAATTTTGTCAAAACAAAAGATTAATCAGCAAAAATAGAATATTTTTAAAAATTATTTCTAAAAAATATTAGCCTAGTACTTCTTGTTATGTACCCCTAGAAATTTTTTTAATTTTTCTAACTATTTATTTTATTTTTTTGTATGATCAAAGGGGAAGAAATATGTATAAGTTAAAGAGGAAGTGTGATAATTGAAAATTTATTCCTATACTTATTTGCAAAATAAGTAATGTCATTACAATTTTCTTCACTTATTTATTATACTGTATTTTTTTTAACCCTAACTTTAACTCGGGTTGATGCATATCAAAAAGAGAGAAATTGTAAGTACCCGTGATAGTTTTGATATGACCAACCGAGTTAAGTTAGGTTCTGTTTATATTTGATTTTTGTATTTAAGTGTGTAAGAACATAGGAGCATAAGAAGTCGAGCGAAAGACGCAGCTGACGAGAATGATGGTGCGAGAAGCGAGTCGACAGGCTCGGTACATCCGAGGGATGAGAAGCTGCGGAAGACAACATCGGTGGACGAGAAAAACGTGTGCGACGTTTGAGGGATGAGAAGTCGGGGAGGAAGACTGTTCCAGCAGAAGGTCAGAGTTAGGTTTGGATGACCTCAACTCCAGTTAACCGAAGCATTTACCTACGTGAACAAGACCAGCTTGGAGGTTAATCTACTTCATGGAAAGCACCTCCAAGAGGCTTGGAGGCATCATCGCGCCTTGGTCTGAAAGGCTGATCTACTTCATGGAAGACACCTCCAATGGCTTAGAAGGTGTCTCACATAAACAGTGTGAAGGAGCCTTTGAACTCATTGAAGGCACCTTCAACTGAGTATATCCGTTAGCATAGACCGTTAAGTTAAGGATAAAAGTTTAACCTCTTGGAAACGTCCTAGATCCTCTTGGAGGCGCCTCCAAGCAAAGGATATGTTTTTCCAGGGGTTATAAAAAGACCCCTGGAGCTAAGAATCTTGTAATCACTTCCTATCCTTTCTTGTGAGCTGGCAACGTTTGTAAGAGATTACACCGCCTTTAACAAAGAAGTTTTTTCTAGTAGAGCACTTTTCAAAATCTTAGATTAATAACTTGTAACCAAGTAATTCCTCATCTTTTCTTTATTTTAGTTGTTCAGTTTATTTTTTAAATTAATTGTGCTTGCTAATCAAAGTCTAAAGAATAAGAAAGAGATTATTTTATTTCTGCAGACAATTCACCCCTCTTACTGGTCGCACTGAGACTAACAGACTCGTCTGCTAGTGCATATGCTAGTTGAGTAGATAATGGTACGGAACGTGTGAAGGCTAATATCTATATCTAGCCTTCGACAGAATGCATACAGGAGGAAGGAGTGAAAAGGTCGCATCATAGCGACGTCTCTAGTGGTGAGTGGCAAGATGCACTTTAGTAGGACACTATAGAGAATGCAATGTTGAACACTAAGTATGACTGATCTAAACTGGGTGACTATCGGTACCCTCTCACCTTAAAAAAAATACAAATATATAGTATCCCAAGTGATGTGCGAGTAGGGATCATCAAATGGTAAATCCCTAGGATGTAACATATAAAAGGCACTGATGAGGGTCACAGACCTAGGAAGTCTCTAAGGGTGGTGGGAGATAATGTGAGTTCCTTAGTGGCGACCCTAGAGGTGTATGTAAAATTGTCTACTTTGACTAAGTTATTGTATAATTCAGCACACAAACCTGAGTTAACCGAACTTGAACAATAAACTAGTCTATGTAAGTGATAATACCCAATAACTTCTATACTAGGAATGCATGAACGCTAAAAGAAAGTCCTACATAAGTACCGACTAGGTAAAGTCACATAAGAAATAGATGAAAATCTAGCCTTATATTCTTCAGTGGGAAACCTAGGGTCAGTGCTAGGAGTCCTAGAGGGGTCAGCACCAACATCTGTTATTTTCTTCCTACTCTGCGAAATAAAAATTAAAGGCTAAACTATTAGTAAAATATTAAAAATAAAAAAAATTAAGTTCCGATTATTACCGAGGTATTTTTGAATATTTATTAAATAAATAACGACCTTGATTGAGCCTCAGTAATGCGTCTTGTGAACCAATGGAGAAACAGTTTAAGGTTTTGTGGATTTTTTTTTAATTTTATTTTTCCTTTTTTTTTTTTTTTTTTGCTTTTAAGGGTTAAGTGAAGAACCTTTGCAAAAGAAAAGAGGAGAATGGAGAGTAAAAGGGGTGCCCTGTGGCCCTCTTATATAGCACCATCCGGGTGTCTCGATCCACCCCCGGACACCTGGAGTATGCTGACGTCGATGTACCTCGTTGAAAGTCTATCCCATAAACTTTATCGACCTCCAGGCACACTACAAAAAAATAAACTTTTAGAAGCGGTTTTAAGATACCTATAGCAACGGTTTTCAACCGCTGCTAAATCTATTGCACCGGTTCAAAACCGTTGCGGATGTTGGCGACGCTAAAGCCAACAGGTGCAGTAAAGCTAACCGGTGGTTCAGGACTAAGAGCCGATTCTGATGGATACCTATAGAAGCGGTTAATGACCGATTCTGATGGATACCTATAGAAGCGGTTAATGACCGATCCTGAAACATACCTATAGAAATGGTGAATGACCGATCCTGATGGATACCTATAGAAGCGGTTAATAACCGATCCTGATACATACCTATAGAAGTGGTTAATGATCGCCTCTATAGAATTTTTCAATCTAAAAAACTGCCCTTTAGAAGCGGTTGTAACCGATTTAGAGGTCTAACTATAGGAACGGTTAAAACCGCTGCTATTATTGAATTACCAATTTTATAGAAAAAATCTTATTTTCAAATACTCAAATTAAATCAATTGACAATATTCATATTTTATTTCACAAACCTAATTTATTTCCACAACACATAAATATAAATTGGATTACCAAATTAACACATACAATTTGTATTTCATTTCAAAATATTCATAACATATAACATTTAACTCCACACTATAACACAAACACAATATTTTCTTCAATCTCCAAAATATATACAACCTTCAATAACAAATTTTCTCCACCAAAAAAACATCAAAAGACATGTGCTCCAAACAACAAAAGGCATGTGCTCCAAACGACAAAAGACATTTGCTCCAACCTTCAATAGCAACCTTCAATAGGACCACCAAATTATAGTCTATCAACATATTTCAATATTTAATGAAAAAAATATTTAACAAAAGCTTGTATCAAATTAAAAAGGTTGAATTAAAAAGGTGCTCCTCCCCACCTACAACACCAGCCCACAACTTCCATAAATGCGATAATCTTGTTTGATAATGCATTAATGGCACATCAGTTTAGTCCCCCCCATTGCAAGTTGATGCTTTATAAAAAACACCTTACATTTTTCTTCATTGTATAGACAGAAAACATTAAACAAAGGTCCTGGCTATCGAAAATGCATCAGAAAATAATGCATTGCACCATATGTTAGCTTGTACATGGAACAATTATTGCACATCTTTAGCAAAGTACTTCCAAATACCACTATGTAGCAATTTGTGATGGTCATACCTTCATGGATTTGAAACAATAACCAAATAGAGCAGTTGCAGCTCTGATGACATTAAAAGATATTTCGTTTATGGCATCTTGTCATTTTCAACTTCAAACAAGTAATAAAGAGAAAAGATTATATAGGTGTACTACACGCTATTAGCCAGATGTATATATGCTCTTTCATACAGTGAACTTGCTTACATGAAAGAAAAAACATGGCAACAAAACAATGGCCGGATTATATGAAGTTCAAAGAAACATAGCAACTTAGAGAGTGTTGAAACTAGATGCAACAGGCAATTGGCTGTATGATTTTTTTAACTTTGAAAGGAAAGAATGGAAAATCACATATCAAAGAAAGCACATACATTTTTGCTTCATCCAAGCTTCGACAAAATCTTGCCTTCTTGCACTTCAGATGCAAAGAGGAAAAGACAAATACAAAATTATGATATTCATGATAGTAGTCCCAACTGTTGGTATTTCAATCTAGCAATCAAATGTGAAGCAATGTATTAGAAGCTACTTAGATCAAGAAAAAAGTTGGCCTCATAATTCATTAACGCAAAAGCATATCTGTATTGTGCTCCAGTTTGAGCAAACGTATCCAAATCCTACCAGTGGCAGATTTAAAATGTTCAAGCACAGGTGACTAAGATAAATATGAAGTAATCACACATATTTATTATAGTCTAGCTTCCTCCATGAAACTACATTATAAGAATAGCATATTCAATCATGTTAGAAATTCCTATTATAAAACAAGAATGAAATACTCAATGTTGTGCCTTCATGGCAACTGGTCCTTTTTTAGTACATTATTTCAACTAAATATTACTAGCACCAAAATGTGGATTTAATAAATAATGTCAAAGATAGATTTGAGAACAGATGGTCATAGGGTGAGAGCAAGAGAAAACACAAAAAGACTATGTTGATGGATCTTGCAGCATCTTGATGGATCTTGCAATATTCAGTCTCAAGATAAATTGAGGATATAGTAAGTTTTTACACAATTTTCATGGTTGTAGCCACTAGCTACAAAGCATGTAACGCAACAAAGTAAAGTATTAAATAATAAATTTACATTACTATCATATTAAATCTTCAAATAGTGTCGAGAACTTTCATCAAATTTAATCCCAACATCTACAATACTAACATTTTAAATAATTATGAAGATAATCATAACGAAAATATTTTCAAAGTTCAATCAATTTACTGCACATAAAAATACCTAATTTGTCATCAGCAAGAAACATATAAGATAACTACACCATAAATTTACACATACCTATAAGTTTTGCCCATACAAGTTCACCTGGTTCAAGACCTTGACAATCATGAAAGTTAAGTGATAAAGGCAGCAATTCATTGTAATTGAGGCCTTTCTTCTCTAAGTTGGGGACACCACATTTCCAACATAAATCCTTCATTTCTACACAAGATAAATGAAACTTTATTTTTTCATTTGAGAGAATCAAATGCTCGACATCATCATCCACATATTTAACCTGCACTAAGTTGAGTTTGTTTGAGTTAAAAGATAAGGCATAATGTGTATTGAGTAACGATTTAGGGATACGTAGGAAAATACATATTAACTGTTAACATATCAACAACTAATCATGAAAAAAAGAAAATCAGAAGAACGAAAGAATATAAGCAAATGAGCTTTCAAACTTCCATAAGCGAACTAGAACATATAACAAGCTCCTTATTTCATTTAACGGAATACCACGAAAGAACTAAACAAGAGAAATGATGTACAGCAAGCAAAAGGTGAAGCTTCCAAACTGATGGTTTTTGAGAGGTGTTAGGAGATTAATGAACGATTGACCAGACAAAATTCAATACATACTCTATGATGCTTGGTGTCTGAATTGTACTCCGTGATGGAACCCTTGTACCAATCATCATCTATAGGCCAGAGAACCTGAAAAGGCTCAGTTAAAAGATGATATCCACAGAAGATCATTTAGTCGGATACTCGCAGTCATGGGAATTACTTGCCTTGCATTCCAACCCAATCAATGCATGCGGATCTACGCCTTCAATTTCCAACCTACAAGAACAGAGGAAGCACCTAACTTAGCTTCCAATTACTCAGCATCTTTCAATTCCATTATACCAAGTTCTGTTCAAACATTCCCTTGCCAGTAGCATGAACTAACTTAGCTTCCAATATCAGTCATCATCTTTCAAATTTACTTAACAAAGCTACATCAACAAACTGACCCAACATTTAAGCTAGCCATGCATACATTGTTAGGATCCTTCGTACGGAGGCTAGAGAGGGGGTGTGAATAGTCGACCCCAAATCGTCGCGTTTCTATAAACCGTGTTAGCGCAGCGGAAAATAAACACAGAAACGAAAGGGAAAGAAGACAAACCTCAAACAAACCGATGTAACGAGGTTCGGAGATAAACTCCTACTCCTCGGCGTGTCCGTAAGGTGGACGAAGCCTATCAATCCGTCGGTGGATGAGTCCCCGGAGAACCGGCTAATAGATGCTCCTTGTGGGTGGAGAAACCTCGCCACAATACTTGTAACAACAAGAAAGGAGTACAAGGAAAGCAAGAAGCAAATACAAACAACAATATGAATGCAACACTCGCTTGCCTTCTCTGTCGATCGGAGGCGATGAAGCAGCAACTTCCCAACCCAACGCAAAAACCAGCTCGAAGCTCACGCGAAGCTTCGAAGCGAGCTCAACAAAACTCAATCAAAGAAGCAGAAGCTTCAATCCAATGGAAGAAGAAGAAGAAGAAGAAGAAGAAGGCTCGCAGCAGCAAACCTGCGAAGAAAGCGAAGAAACACAGAAGAAATCTGGCCGTTGCGTCGCAACGGCTAGTGCTGGATCGGTCTACGGACCGATCAGGCATGGATCGGTCCACCGATCCATTCCCTACCGTTATGTTAGTCTCGATCGGTCCATGGACCGATCAGAACCTCCTGATCGTGGACCGATCAGGAACCTCCGATCGGTCCGTAGACCGATCAGCTTCTCTCCGAACTTCTGCGCCTCTTGATCGTTGCGATCGGTCTCGGGCCGATCGGATAACCCTGATGAAACTCTTGGATGGTTCGATCGGTCCGATGGCCGATCGGGCTATCCAATGTATCACCGATCGATCCCGGCACCGATCCAAACTCCCGACCCTAAACCTCATGCTTCTACACCAACATCCCAACCTTGACATGTTGGTTCATCATTCCTAGCATCCGGTCACTCCCTCGACCGCTAGAATTCTCCACCAAGTGTTCGGTCAATCCTTTGACCCACTTGGGCTTTCCTCTTTGTGTCAAGTCACTCCCCCTGACCTACTTGACCTTCTCAACACCGGATGTCCCGATCACCCTTGATCCATCTGGATTTTCCTGCCCGGCTTCACTCACCGTGACTTTCACCTAGCTTCACTCACTAGGGTTTTCACCGGCTTCACTCACCAGTTTTCAATCTGGCTTCACTCACCAGGACCAAATGGCTTCACTCACCGGGACTTTCAGATGCCTGGCTTCACTCACCGTGACTTCCACTTTCACCTAGCTTCACTCACTAGGATTTTCACCGGCTTCACTCACTAGGATTTCCACCGCCCGGCTTCACTTTTTTCTCCGTGCCAAACTCCCTGTTTGGACTTTCCCCGTGCCAAGTCTCCATACTTGGACTTTCCGCGTGCCAAGCTACTTGCTTGGACTTTTCCCCGTGCCAAGTCTCCGTACTTGGACTTTTCCAGTGCTAAGTCTCCATACTTGGACTTTTCGCGTGCCAAGCTCCCTGCTTGGACTTTTCCCGAATCAGGTCAACCAGGTCAACCTTGACCTAAGGTTGCACCTACAATCTCCCAAACACCTATTCTTGTCAAACATCAAGAATACAACTCTCTTCTCGTCAAACATCGTCAAACATCAAAACACAACTCGAGTCAGGTCAACTTGAGTCAGGTCAACCAGGTCAACTATGACCTAATGTTGCACCAACAATCTCCCCCTTTTTGATGTTTGACAAAATCCAAAATCAAGTTAGGTTAACCCGATAACCTAACTTAGGTTTTCCAATGTTCTTCCTTGAACATTCTTCCAAAACCTACACTCTCCCCCTTGGGACATCTCTCCCCCTTTTTGACACACATCAAAAAGAGGGAATCAAGGTCAAGAATTTCTTCCTAATGGAAGTCTCATACCTTTCATTGAAACCCTTAATTTCCCCCTTGATACTAAACTCAACACTCAACTTAGTGACAATCTCATATCACTGATCCTCAAAAGTCTTAAAACTAAAAACTCCCCCTTGACAATTAGTTAAGACTCCCCTAAAGGTTAACTCCCCTTGACCATTGCACCAACAATGTCTTGGAGAGTTTCAAACCTTTAGAAACCCGAAACTCACTCCCACACTGAAATTTCAGACACCGAAATTCAGAAATTCACGCACTGATCGGTCCACGGACCGATCAGAACCCCCTGGATCGGTCCCCAGACCGATCCAGCTTCCTGATCGCACTGGATCGTCACTGATCGGTCACCAGACTGATCTCCTTCCCGAAATTCAGAAACTCACAACAAATTCCAGAAAATTCAAAAAATTGTGAAATTTTGAGGATACATTCCTCATACCATATACTATCAAGGAAAAATAGTTTTCTATGAAAATAACTTCCATTTTCAAATCTTGATACAAAGTTCAAAAACTTTGAAATAGTTCAAAGTTAAGTCAACTTTGTATCAATTTGCTCAATGATGAATGCTATCACTAAAATGGCTTCATCAAGGTTTTTCAAATCAATTTCAAAATGATTTTAAACCTTTTAATTTAGGACCATAATCTTAGGGCTAAATGTACATGACTTGTACAAAAGCTTTCCCTATGATCCCCAATATCGAATTAAGCTCATCTAGGTACAAGAACTATGCACCTTGATCCTAACTCATGATCCTAATATCTCACACACATCTAAGGTGTATAAAACACATCCAAGTTAATTTTGATGTGAGATATGGGTTTAGGTTATCTTAGGCTAAGTTTTCATGCATTTTCTAAAATAACAACTTGATCTCCATATCAAATTGTGTTGTTTATCCTTAGATCAATTTCATTGATTATAGATGCAAGAGATGATGACATGACATAAAATGATGTCATAAATAGAAGCATATTCCAATTTCATGATGTCATGGCATAAAGTATAAAACTTAAAATAAGCATGACATATAATTAGCCTAAGCATGATCATGACATTTCGAATGATAATAAGTTAAACATGATGTCATGGCATGGCATATGGCAAACAACCATGGTAAGTTAGCACAAATAAAATACCTAGATTACCTATCTAAGTATCCTTAACACCTTAGCTAACTTAAAATCTAAACCTAGATTGCTCAAAGTGCTTCAAGAAAATGCCCAAACCTAAGTTGGCATTCCTATTTTTCTTGATTAATTTATGCCACTTAACATTAAGTATATCCTCAAATATTGGCATATTTCATATTTCCTCAAGAATAGCACCTTTTTAATTAAGGCCTAGATTGTCTTAAATTCCTAAGAGAGTACCAAGACCCCAACTTGGTATTTCTCTAGGTTTTCCTAACTTGTGCCAATAAAGGTTAAAGTCGATTTTTTTTTCAAATATGGCACAATTTACTCTTCAAGGAGTAAATGATAAATCCATTTCATTTTCAAAGATGGGTTATTGGGTTCCTTGAGTGTCAATTTCCTCAAAGTTGGGTTAACTACCCTTCTAATCGGAGTTGACACTCTCTAACCCATTTATGGGGTAGAGAAGATGCTCCTAGGAACCCAATACCTATTAGAGCTCATTGGGTTCACTAAATATTCACTAGTAATAACTTCCCTAGCAACCCTCCTAATGACCCTCTTAGGCTTTAAAGCCTTGGCCATTTGGGACTCATCAAGATCAACTCTAGGGGTGACTCCCCTTGTGACCTTGGTGTTGGTCTTCCTAGCCCTAGGTGTTGTTCCATAATCGAATGGAACATTATGATAGGTGGGCTTGACCATTTGGGACTTAGGTTTGTGACCCAAACCTTTCTTGTCCTTGGGCTTTGAAATTTGACCCTTAGACCCTAGAGTTGACTTCTCTAAATTCTTTAGGGCCTTTTCTAGAGTGTCAAGTCTTGACCTCAAGACTTGATTTTCTTTCTCTAAAACCTCAAGTTTTAATTTATCATTCTTTCTTGAGGTGTTCCTAGGCATATGTCTAGTTGTCTTGGGGTTTCTACCTAGATTTTCCTTAACCTTAGATGAGTTGATCCTAGGGTTGGCTTTCCTAGTGTTATCCTTATCTAGGCTAACATGTTTAGCACCTAAGCACATATATTGGTTCCTTAAGTTAACATGCTTATCATTATTAGCAATTGCAATAAAACTACTAGCATGTGTCTTATTAGAATTGCAATAATGAGCTTTAAATGTTACCTTAGGGTTTGCCTTTGCTCCCCTATTGACGTGCTCGGTCTCTTGTTCTTGTGAGGTTGCCTCCCCCTCGGACATTGACTCCTATAGTGTCCCCTTCGCTTGCATTGGAAGCACACCACGTGCTCCTTGCCTTTGCGTATCGGGACTCCGGCTTCCTTGACCTTTGGCGCCGGTGGAGACTTTCTAATCCTCTTTGGACACTTACTCTTGTAGTGCCCAAACTCCCTACACTCAAAACACATTATGTGTAATTTGCTTGAAATTAAAGTGCTTGAGTTACCTAGGGTTGAGGATGAATGTAGACTCTCTCCTTCATCCCTTCCGGAGGTAGATGCTTCTTCTTGCTCCAATCTTGAAGAAGTGCTCTCCTCCTCTTCTTCCTTAGATGTTGAGTAACCCTCAACTTCTAATTCCTCTCTTCCATGGTGTGAGCTACTTAGCTCACTTGACTCCTCTTCATGGCTTGAAGTGGAGCTCTCCTCATGGAACTTGGCCAAGTTGTTCCACAACTCCTTGGCATTGTTATAACCACCTACCTTACACAAAATGTCATTAGGTAATGAAAATTCAAGAATTTTCGTTACCTCATCGTTGATTGTGGATTGGTGGATTTGCTCCTTTGTCCACTTTTTCTTCTCTAGGGTTTCTCCGTCTTTATCCACCGGATGAGTAAACCCTACCTGCACACAACTCCAATTTTCAAGGTTAGTCATAAGAAAATACCTCATTCTTACCTTCCAATACTCGAAGTCGCAGCACTCGTAGAATGGTGGAAACGTGATGTCTTCTCCGAGTCGATCCATTCTCTAGCTTGTGCTCCCCCGGGTGTTAATCCGACGAAGAGCAACCTTGCTCTGATACCACTTGTTAGGATCCTTCGTACGGAGGCTAGAGAGGTGAATAGCCGACCCCAAATCGTCGCGTTTCTACAAAACGTGTTAGCGCAGCGGAAAATAAACACAGAAACGAAAGGGAAAGAAGACAAACCTCAAACAAACCGATGTAACGAGGTTCGGAGATAAACTCCTACTCCTCGGCGTGTCCGTAAGGTGGACGAAGCCTATCAATCCGTCGGTGGATGAGTCCCCGGAGAACCGGCTAATAGATGCTCCTTGTAGGTGGAGAAACCTCGCCACAATACTTGTAACAACAAGAAAGGGGTACAAGGAAAGCAAGAAGAAAATACAAACAACAATATGAATGCAACACTCGCTTGCCTTCTCTGTCGATCGGAGGCGATGAAGCAGCAACTTCACAACCCAAACGCAGCAGCTGATCGACGACTGGAAGCTCACGCGAAGCTTCGGAAGCGAGCTCAACAAAACCCGTGAATCAAACACAGAAGCAGAAGCTTCAATCCAATGGAAGAAGAAGAAGAAGAAGAAGAAGGCTCGCAGCAGCAGCCCTCCTTTTATAACCTGCGAAGAAAACGAAGAAACACAGAAGAAATCTGGCTGCGCAGCTGGTAGTGCATCGATGCGTGGACCGATCAGTTTCCATGGATCGGTCCACACCGATCCATTCCCTAGCCGTTTCGTTTCTCGATCGGTCCATGGACCGATCAGAACTCCGGTCTCCACGACTCAGTAACCTCTGATCGGTCAGTAGACCGATCAGGCTTCTCTTCTCGAACTTCTGCGCCTCGATCGTTGTCGATCGGTCTCGCCGTCGATCGATAACTCTGATGAGGGCTATCGATGGTTCGATCGGTGCGGTGCCGTCAGCTATCGATGTATCATTGGATCGGTCCCTGCATCGATCCAAACTCCCCACCCTAAACCTCATGCTTCTACACCAACATCCTACCTTGACATGTTGGTTCATCATTCCTAGCATCCGGTCACTCTTGACTGCTAGAATTCTCCACCAAGTGTTCGGTCAATCCCTTTCACCCACTTGGCTTTCCTCTTCATGTCAAGCATCCGGCCACTCCCTTGACCTACTTGACCTTCTCAACACCGGATGTCCGATCACCCTTGATCCATCCGGATTTTCCTTTCCCGGCTTCACTCACCGTGACTTTCACCTAGCTTCACTCACTAGGGTTTTCACCGGCTTCACTCACCAGATTTCCAATCTGCCTGGCTCCACGACTTCAAACCGCCTGGCTTCACTCACGGACTTTCCCAATGCCCGGCTTCACTCACCGTGACTTCCACTTTCACCTAGCTTCACTCACTAGGATTTTCACCGGCTTCACTCACCAGATTTCCGCCTGGCTTCACTCACCGGGACTTCTCCGTGCCAAACTCCCTGCTTGGACTTTCCCGTGCCAAGTCTCCATACTTGATCTTTTCGCCAAGCTCCACTTGACTTTTCCCCGTGCCAAGTCTCCGTACTTGGACTTTTCCAGTGCCAAGTCTCCATACTTGGACTTTTCGCGTGCCAAGCTCCCTGCTTGGACTTTTCCCGAATCAGGTCAATCAGGTCAACCTTGACCTAAGGTTGCACCTACAATCTCCCAAACACCTATTCTTGTCAAGCATCAAGAATACAACTCTCTTCTCGTCAAACATCGTCAAACATCAAAACACAACTCGAGTCAGGTCAACTCGAGTCAGGTCAACCAGGTCAACTATGACCTAATGTTGCACCAACATACATAACAGAAGTAAGTGCAAAGCAACACTAGAATCAAATCCTCAATAACAAAGATAATAACAACTAAAAGCTTGCAATACATAAATGAGAGCTAAAGGAAAAGAATTCAGCACCTATAACAGTTATCAAACTAGAAGAATCCCCTTCGAATTCCCATCACAAGGTGCAAACCACAGAAACATTCATCCATGAAAGAGAGCGATAAGAAATGGAAATTCAGCACCTAACATGTATCAATATTTGAAAGGAAACAACCGAATTATGCACCTAAATAAATACTTGCAATGAAATCCGAAACTAGCCCTACCCTACGAGAGCAATCCAAAGCCTTCACAAGGAGAAAGAACTACATTGAAATCAATTCATAACCCACTAAAACTATCCACAAAACCAAAGATCATGATAACGACTTCTAATTCAGTTCTCAACACACACAACTAATCAAAGAACAACACAACGAAACCGAGGTCATTCACAGGAACAAAATAGCATCAAATTGCATCCCCACCAAAACCACAGCTATCTGCAAAACTGTACAACCTGGCAATGAAATCCTCATCATCCCAAGTTATGAAATAAAGCAGCACACCTCGAATTAAATCCACAAAAAAAACCACAGTTAACCAGAGAAACAACACTTGATCGAATTGAAACCACACATTCCCAAATCCGTTCAAAGTTACCGAAGCAATAAATCACAAGAACATCATTGATCAAGGTCCCAAAATCTGTTCAACATTTCCGAAGCAATGGGTCAACAAGTACCTCATCGATCGAGGCTTAAAACTTCCACAACAGGAATTAACTGAAACCCAACCAATGAGAACAACACGACACATCAAATTCGTTCAAAAGCCCCCAAATCATGGCTGGAAACAAAAATGGATCGCAAGAGGAAATGAGAAGTTACGGAAATCTGCAAGGAACCGCACGATATGACAAGAACAAGCATGAACATAAAGAACATCTTTGGAATGCCTATCAAATCCTCCCTAGCTCTTATCCTCTACCTCACAGTACCCAAAATCCATTGCCAAAACTCGAGAAGAAACCTAGGGCGGAGCAAGAACAACACAGAACTTCGATTCGCAGCTCATTCAACCAAGAAACCATCATACCAGACCATCACTATAAATCCGAGGATCTATCCTCTACTTCATGGAGTTCATATCAATATATAGGATGTACTTGCCTTTCGCTTCTTGTGCCTGCAGCCGCAATCCTCGCTCTGTGTTACCGTGCGGACGGTGATCTTGCCGGATCAGTGTCCTCCACGGAAGATGTCTACGGGTTGCCAAGCTCAGCCCACGCTTGAGCTGCGGTGAGGTGCTCCGTCGGTGTGGCGGAGAAGACGCGAGGCGCAAGATCGGCAATTTCATGGAGAGGAGCGATGGTTTCGGCGATTTCGGGGATGTGAGCTGGTGGCGTGATGTCCCGTATATACCTATACCTAGGTTACTTCGGGTAACTGAGGTCAATTAACTCCCGGTATATGATGTGTTCATCTATTATTGTTCTATCATCTTAAAAGGTGTCATATCCATTCCGGTTAAATCTTAAAATTTTCCTATAATTCATATAAAATCTTCCGATACATTCCTTAGTTGTTCGTGTGACCTCTATTAATTTTATTTTTAATTAAATCCCTTAATTAATGTTTGGGAGACCTTACAATTACATATTCCCACAAGCCCGACATCCGAGGGCTTATCCTTCCAACCCGCCTCCTCGCCCCCCGCCCGTCGACTTGTCGGTCATCCTGGCCTTCACCTTCTTGGACGTGACGGAGGAGGATCCGTTAGGGTTAACGCAGGGAACGGAGTAGGAGTACACTCGGTCGAGCGACAGGTAGCGCACGGGGTGCTCGACCTCCTCCTCGTGGAAGAACTCCTCCGCTGCGAGCACCATCGGCGATGGGGCGAAGCAGAGCCGAAGGGTTTCGGACCGCCTAGGGTTTCCACAAGACAGAGAGAGGGAAATAGGAGGTTTCCTAATTTTCACCTTCAGACCTCCCAAAATCGCCCGTTTCCCGCCCCGACTGAAACTCGGGTACACAAAGGCATTGTCGCAAATATTTTTTTCAATATGCATAGGGTCCAAATTATATCGGATCAAATTAAATTTCCAGTATGGAAGGCTAAAAAAATATGCTTTGTTTTCTCCACATTTGTTCAATTTATCCTGTTTTTATTCTCACATTTGGTTTTGATTCATTACTCTTACCAAAAATCACATTCTTATTTAAGGTACAATTAGTTTTTCTCCATGAAAATTCCAGATGTGATAATCTTGTAAGATACCATTTATCAGCAGATGTTCGTGTACTGTCTCACGATCATGACTCAATGAGTTTATGCATTTGCAACAAGGACATGGTCTCGTGACTTCTAGAGCTGCATCGCCAAATGCATAACCTAAAAAATATAGGATTCTCACCCGATACTCAAGACTATCATGTGGCGCAACCATCCATTGCTTCTGCATAATTTGATGTTGTTCAATAATTTATAAAAGTTAACACATTGAAAAAAGATTTATCAAAATTAAAGAAACTTTGTAGATAAAATTTCAAAGAATTCAACAAACATATATATAAATACAATTTCTAAATATAAAATTTTAAATATATAAATAGAAGGATTTTAAAAGAAAAAAAATCATATATATATATGCTAATGGTCTTATGAGAAAGCCATGATATTATTCAACTTAGAGAACAAAAATATGAAATGAAGTTTAGCATCATAGACACGCTGTAAGCAAACTACAATAATAAACTTTAAAAAAATAATACGAATAACTTATAGAAAAAGACAAATTAAATTAAAGGGATTTATTAGAAAAATTTACAAATCTACCGGCCAACACAAATTAAATCCTAATTGATTATAATTTTTATCACCATTAACATATAAAAACATTGTTACCATATGAAAACTAAACCAAGAAATTACCTCGAGAAACAAAATCAAAGGTGATTTATGATGTGGATGTCGAAGGATGATGTTAGGGTATAATTAATCTGATGGGTCGCTAGAATAGAAAGGATCGTTGGAACATAGATGATTGATAGAAAAGAGAAGGTCGCTGGAACAAAGAGGATCGCCGAAATAGAAAGGTTTGCTGAAATTGTGAAAATAATATGAGATGCGAGCATGTTTTTTTTATTAATCTCGTATGTACCCTTTAGAAGCGGTCGTATGTAACATTTAAAAGCGGTTTAGAACCGCTTCTAAAAGAAACTTATAGAAACGGTTCTAATAACCGGTTCTATATGTGTCCAATAGCAACGGTTTACCAACCGCTTCAAAAAAACTCAATTGAAGTGGTTTTAAGAGCGGTTACACTTGACCGATTCTATTGGGTATGCTTTTACAACCACTTCATTAATCGCTGCTAATATTTTGGTCCTAATGTCCAATTTTTTTGTAGTGGCACTCGGACTGGTTCGAGCATCAGGACCGTTGACATGGGCTAGCCAACCAATGAGTGCCACGTCAAGCTGTCGTCCGGGGCACCTATCCATTTGTCCTGGTTCTTTGAACACCTCCGGGTGCCTGGACGTCCGGGCGTCTGGACAAAGTCCGAGCACCTGGAGCCCCGTTTTCCCCCTTTTACTTTCTTGTATCATAATATTAGGTCGACAAGCAATAATAAAAAAAAAGTAATATATTTGATAGTTTCTGGACTGTTTGATCCTAACTTTGAGTTTTACTAAATCCTAGGTCAAACCAACGTCTACTATTCTCTCAACCGGGAGTGCGTCCTCACTGGATCTCTCCTCTAGTTGCTTACCTCCACTTACCAATCGCAGACTTCCTTGATGTTAGGTCCCTTGACCCACCATGACTTCCTTGCCAGATCTCAACTAATCTGGAATTTAGTCAATCGTCTAGTCCTCCCTGACCCAACTAAACTTCTTGCCAACTGTCTAGTACTCTCTAACTCAGCTAGACTTCATGCCAATCGTTTGGTCCTCATAACCCGACTGGACTTCAACCTAGTGTTTGGTCTTTGATACGGTGCATGATAGTGGGGTCGGACAGCAGACGTGGTCGGAAGTCAAGCCCACGGGGTGGTCAGAAGTCAAGCACACGAGACAGTCAAAAGTCAAGCTCATGTGGTGGTCAGAAGTCAAGCCTACGTGGTGGTCAAAAGTCCGGCCTACGTGGAGGTCAAAAGTCCGACCTACGTGGGGTGCAAAGGGCTAGGTTACAGGATGGTCCTGGTCGGGCACAAGTGATATTCCAGAGTTAAACCTACATGTCAAGTAGGAACTCTGAAGGTAGGACATGCAGAACAAGATACACGGATAAGGCGTACAGGTCAGGATAGGCAAACCAAGGATTACAGGTCAGGACTTACGGACTTGCGGAACAGGATACACGGACGAGGCGTATAGGTCGGGATAGGCAAACCAAGGATTACAGGTCAGGACTTACGGACTTGCGGGTCGGGATACCCGGACAAGGCGTACAGGTCGAGATAGGCAAACCAAGGATTACAGGTCAGGACTTACGGACTTGCGGGTCAGGATACGCGAACAAGGCGTACAGGTCGTGATAGGAAAACCAAGGATGACAGGTCAGGACTTACGGGTCGGGATACCTGAACAAGGCGTACAGGTCGTGATAAGCAAACTAAGGATGACAGGTCAGGACTTATGGATTTACAGAACAGAATACACGGACAAGGCGTACAGGTCAGGATAGGCAAACCAAGGATTACAAGTCAGGACTTACGGACTTGCAGGTCGAGATACACGAACAAGGCGTACAGATCGTGATGTGCAAACCAAGGATTACAGGTCAGGACTTACGGACTTACAGAACAGGATACCCGGACAAGGCGTACAGGTCGGGATAGGCAAACCAATGATTACAAGTCAGGACTTACGTGTTGGACCCCGTGGTGTTTTGATGTGATCAACCAAGTTGGTTAGGTCCTGTTTTGTGTTTGATCCATGTGTCTGAGTGTGCAGGAGGTTAGGAGCACAGGAAGTCGAGCGGAAGACGCAGCTAGCGAGAAGGACGGCACGGGAAGGGAGCCAACGGGCTCAGTGCGTCCGAAGGACGAGAGAGCTGCGGAAGAGTACTCCGGTGGGAGTGAAGAGTGTGCGCGGCATTCGAGGGACGTTAAGCCGGGACGGAAGGCTGCTTGAGGAAACGGCCGGGAATTGGGTTCGGGTGAGCCCTATTCCGGTTGGCCGGAATCACCAAAAAGAACGAAGCATCGGAAACCCACGCAAAGGAGCTGGAAAAAGGAGCTGTGTTGGGAAATCCAGCTCAAGGCGCCTTCAATAGTCTTGAAGGCGCCTTCAAGGCTTGTTCAAGGCGCCTTCAACAGTCAAAGTTGACCGTTTGCGCAGCGGATAAAGTTTTATCCGCTGACCGAGCTGGAGGCACCTTGAACCCAATTGGAGGCGCCTTGGACTCTCGGGATAAGATTTCCATGACCTATATAAAGACCCCTGGACCTAGGAAAGAAACAACAACTCAAGCAATCAATTGTGTGGCCATTCCTAGCAATAGTTCTAAGCTTCCAAAGTATAAAAGGCTTCTCCGCCTTCAGTAAAGGAGATTCTTTTTAGTGCGCTTCTCATTGCCCTGAATTAACAACCTCCTTGGTTGTAACCAGGTTAAATTTCTGTTTCTTTTCTACTTGCTGCTTTAATTACTTTACTGCTTTATTTACTATTGCACTAATTGAGTTGAAAGCACGAGGAAGGTATAGTTTATTTTTGTTTTCAGCAATTCACCCCCTCTTCCCGGCCTCCGCTGCACCAACAATTAGTATCAGAACCTGATCGCCTCAGAAGGACTAACCAGCAACTGAAGCACTACGATCAAGACGATGGCCTGAGCGAATATCCATCCCCCGAAGTTCGACGGAGATTTCGCTACATGGAAGCGAAAAATGAAGGTATTCTTTAAAACAGACTTTCATATTTTAATTACTATGAAATATGGTTTTGCAGCTCCTAAAGACAAAGAAGAAAACACGTGAAGCAAAAAGGAGCAAGCCGATTTCATCGCCAACGGAAAAGCTGAATTCCACCTCCTCAGCGTTCTGCCACCTCAGGAGGTAAGTCGGATCGGAAGCTACGACTCAGCGAAAGATCTCTGGGAGAAATTCCTGGAGCTTCACGAAGGTACTTCTGAAGCGAAATTGGCGCGACGCAATATCCTCCGGACACAACTAACAAACCTCCAGATGAACAACGACGAGAAGGTAGCGCAACTCCAAGCGAGAATCAAGGAGCTGATAACGCAACTAACGAACCTTGGAGAAGAAGTAACCAACCGGGATTCCATCCGATACGCGCTCAATGTTTTCCCGAGAACTCCAGAGTGAGCCTCCTTAGTAGATGCGTACTACATCTCTAAGGACCTCGAGGTAAGTAGTTTAGAACAATTATTTTCCACTTTTGAACTTCACGAATCTCGAGTTTCAGAGCCCAATGGAGTAGAGAAAATCAGTCTGAACATTGCCCTTAAACGGTTATGACGAACATTGCCCTTAAACGGTTCTGACGAACATTGCCCTAAAGGAAAAAGTAAACGGTTCTGACTCTGAAGCCTCAGTCGACGAATCCGAAGCGGCACTACTGGTAAGACGCTTCAATAAGTTTTTCAGTACTAATAAATTTAAATCGCAGAGGCATCATCGAAAGAAGAGGACGGTTCGTTGCTACAACTGCAACGAAGAGGGGCACATCAAAGATGACTGCCCAAAGCTAAAGAGAAAGGAAAAAGAAAGAGAAAAGTCAAAATACAAGAAACCAGAACCCTCCAAGCACAAGAACCTGAAGGCTACCTGGTCAGATTCGTCATCCTCTGAGTCAGACATCGAAGAATTCTCGGGGTTAGCGCTAATGGTGAACCATCAGCCGGAAGAAGACTCAAGCACCGAGATGAGCATCTATGAAGGGGGAGGAATATCAGAAGAAGAGAGCAACAGTGAAAGGGGAGCGTCACCAGATCAGGTAAGTAAGGTACGCAATCTAACCCCGACTCAATCTTTTAAATTTATTAAAGTTCTTTCTAAAGAGTTAGATCAATTAGAAAAAGAAAATGAGCATTTGAAATCAAAAAATGAAAATTGAAAATTGAAAATTGAAAAATTGAAATATGATGCATGCTTAAAGATAAATGTTTTTCCAAAATCAAAACTTAAAATTTATGGAAAATTAAACTGGTATATAAGGAAGCATCAGGGTCAACTTAGGAAAATTTCTAAGAATTATATACCCCTAAGTTTTTGACTAATTCTGTAGGAAGGAACCTTTATTGGGTTTCAAAATCTTTGCTAGTTTAGATTTCTCTTTTAGTTAAAAACTTACAGTGAGAAAATTAAACATTGAAATTCTTTATGGAAGCTTTGTCTAAGGAAGTGGTTGTTGCTCCAATAACCAAAAAGGTCTAGTGCCTCGCCACGACCTGGAAGCTAAAATATTGAAAGAAAATGTTTAATTAACTTTCTGAAAAAGAATTAAAAACAAGAATTAAATAATGTTTTGAAAGTTTATCAAATATTTTTTTAAAAAGAAGCAAAAATTTCTTTTACTTAGAATTTTTTAAAAAAACTCTAACTTAAAATTTTTTTTGTTAGAATTTTTTTTTTTTTTGGAGAAATTCTAGAAACTTCATTTGACTTAGAATTCTTTTGGAACATTCAAAAATTAAAATTAACTTAGATATTTTTTTTTAATTCTAAAAATTCATTTTTTCTTAGAAATTTTTTTTATGCTTAGTATTCTCTTATTGGTACCTCATTTTTGCTATGATCAAAGGGGGAGAGAGAGGTACAAGTTTAAGGGAGTTAAGTTTAGGGGGTGTTAGGAAAATTATAATTTTACCTATTTTATAAAAAAAATGTGTTGCAATTTTATTTATTGCAAAAGTTATGCTTAATTGTTTAGTTTAGTAATTTTTTTTTAAAATTACTTTTTATGTCTATTTTTTCCCTAACTTGAACTTGAGTTGATGCACATCAAAAAGGGGGAGATTGTTGGACCCCGTGGTGTTTTGATGTGATCAACCAAGTTGGTTAGGTCCTGCTTTGTGTTTGATCCCTGTGTCTGAGTGTGCAGGAGCTTAGGAGCACAGGAAGTCGAGCGGAAGACGCAGCTAGCGAGAAGGACGGCACGGGAAGGGAGTCGACGGGCTCGGTGCGTCCGAAGGACGAGAGAGCTACGGAAGAGTACTCCGGTGGGCGTGAAGAGCGTGTGCGGCGTTCGAGGGACATTAATCCGGGACGGAAGGCTGCTCGAGGAGAAGGCCGGGAATTGGGTTCGGATGAGCCCTATTCCGGTTGGTCGGAATCACCCAAAAGAACGGAGCATCGGAAGCCCACGCAAAGGAGCTAGAAAAAGGAGCTGTGCTGGGAAATCCAGCTTAAGGCGCCTTCAAGGCTTGTTCAAGGCGCCTTCAATAGTCAAAGTTGACCGTTTGCGCAGCGGATAAAGTTTTATCCGCTGACCGAGCTGGAGGTGCCTTGAACCCAGTTGGAGGCGCCTTGGACTCTCGGGATAAGATTTCCATGACCTATATAAAGGCCCCTGGAGCTAGGAAAGAAATAACAACTCATGCAATCAATTGTGTAGCCATTCCTAGCAATAGTTCTAAGCTTCCAAAGTGTAAAAGTCTTCTCCGCCTTCAGTAAAGGAGATTCTTTTTAGTGCGCTTCTCATTGCCCTGGATTAACAACCTCCTTGGTTGTAACCAAGTTAAATTTTTGTTTCTTTTCTGCTTACTGCTTTATTTACTATTGCACTAATTGAGTTGAAAACACGAGGAGGGTATAGTTTATTTTTGTTTACAGCAATTCACCCCCCTCTTGTCGGCCTCCGTTGCACCAACATTACGGACTTGCGGAACAGGATACAAGGACTAAGGCTTACAGGTCGGGATCTACAGGACAAAATACATAAAACAAGATACATAGACCAAAGACGTGCAAGTCAGGATATGTGGACGAAGGCTTACAGGGCGGTAGGTGCAGACCTAGATCTACCGAGATAGATCTAGTGGCAAATGCAGGGTGAGACGTACAGGTATGGATTTACGGGACAACAAACAGGCTAGGGAATGCGCCAGGGAGAGCAGGTCTGTGCATACAGGTCAAGATTTGCGGGTACAAGGACCAAGTTGCAGGTTAGCAGATCTGAGCGAGCCTACACTATACGACAAGCAAGCTAGAGAATTGTAACAACCCGTCAGAGAATAATCAATGTATGCCAGGGAATATGCTAACGGTCTGGGGTTCACTGCCCACCGATTCCTCCTTAAACCTATAGGAAGATGTCATGTGCCATTCACCGCCAGACAAATTCTGACACCCGACATTCCCTGACACCCGTCAGACTCTAGAAATACCCCCAGCCATATAAAAAGGGGGCCTTTGTCTCTACGCATGTATGCTCACTTGTCTTTCCATTCTCGTCTTTTACTTTTCGTCCTTTCACTGTGCTTCTGGGGAAAAAGTACCTAACTTGAGTGTCGGAGAGCCTGACCCGGGGACTTTTTCCTTGGTTCTTGGTCTCTAACGTAGAGGCGGCTTGTCTGAGTGTGCGCAGGACCCTCGCGTCGTCGCCCTCGTCATCACCCCCTGTCATCCGCTCGTGGGAACCTTTCTAGGAGGTACCCGGTCACTCAAGCGTCTCAGCGACTCTCCGTCAGCACCAACGACAGCGCAGCCAGCCTCTATCCGACTCAGCTTCCGGACGGGATCAGTCTTGTAGACCCATCAAGTTCATATTTTGTACACTTGGTAAAAGGATTAGATCACAACATAATCTAACTTTAAAACATTTGTCATTCATCAAAACTTGAGTTTGATCATTAATAATAATTGTAGCAACAACCCGGAGAAGGTCAGAAGTGATCGGATGCTCGCGGAGAGGTCTGGAGCATGTTAAGAACGATCAGATGCTTGTAGGGAAGGCTCGGAATATGTTAGGGTGACCGAATATTCGCGGAGAGACCCGAAGTAGATCAAGAGTGATAGAATGCTCGCGAGGAAGTTCGAACCATGAGAGTAATGGTGGTCTTTTATTTGAGAGGAGGATTGTTGGGGATACAATCAAAGTCCCACATTGGAAAGATATAAAAAAGATTATGAGTTTAAAATGATGTAAGATATTTCTATTAGCATAAAGCCTTTTGGTTGGAGACCAAAAATAAAGTAATAAGGATTTAAATTCAAAATGGACAATATTATATTATTATGAAGATATCTGAATATCCTTTGTACATAATATATAAATTATTGATTAGAGATGAACGACCATATTATAAGAGTTATGAACTATTCTTGCTACAACACAATGCTGGACTTAAATACATGAACAATTTATTTTCATAAAGATAAACAATTACAAAGATGTCTAGTAATTGATCTTTGTGCTTGTCGTCGAAAAGACTATTACGAGTGAACATCCCTTCACAATATTCATGAATTAATCCCTTAGCACTTAGTGTTCTTCTTTATTGAGAAAATAGAGAGCCTTCTTTTTTCATCTGCTTGGACGTTTAAATAAGGAAGATGGGATGTTCTCCCAACCGCACATTGCAATTTTTATCAACTGCACGCCTACTACCAATATCTTTTACTCATCCAAGAAGAGCCATAAAGACGAAGAAGAATATCCAATTCATACTCAAGAAAAAATATATGACTCATGCAATAACAAATATATTAAGTGATTAATGCTAATAAAATTATTACACCTTACATAGTCACTCTTCAAGACAAATTTGAAGACATCCGTAGGAGCACTAGAATTAAACCTGAGTTTTGATGTTATCAAAGGTTTAAGTTAAATCTTATTGTGATTTGATGATTTTAACAGAGTGTGCAGGCTGCTTACTCAACTGAAAAAGTCCTAGTCGCGGCTAGGTAGGGAAATCTTAACAGATTATGGAAGCCAGACAAGAAGTCCAGGTGGGTCGAGGACCTAACATCTGGCAGTTGGATTCGATAGGTTAAGAGGACCTGATATCGAGAGGAAGTCCTGGTGAGCCAATTTGATGCTAGGCTGAAGTCCAAATAGGTCTGGGGACTATATGTTTGGCAGGTAGATTGAAGTAAGCAACTGGAGTGGAGCAATAGAGAGGTCGTGTCCCGGGAAGGGACAAACTCTAGGTCGTTGATCCAACTGAAGAAACCGGGAGGTTTTCAAGTTGAGATTAAGATAGGCCTTACTATCTTTTCCTATTCAAGCATTATTCTACTAAACTAACTCTATTTTACAAGAATATTTTTATACTTGTCAAACTAACTATGTTTTCCATAAATCAAAAGGATCAGTCGACCGAACAGGAGGTTCGGTCGATCGAACAAAAGGTTCAGTTGATCGAACTTAGCTGACTAAGCACAAAGTTCATGTTGAGTAGAACGAGTTTGGTATACATGAAGATTGGTCGACATAACTCATTTATCAGTCGACTGAACCTATTATGGCAAGCACAGTGGTAGATCATGATCTCTACAACAAAGGAAATACAGGGATCGATCAACCAATCAAGGTGATTCGTCGATCGATCATTAAATGCTCTTAATTATGCGAAGATCAAATCTCAGTAAAGAAGGAAAGGAGTGTGTTCTGTTGACCAATAGTGAGATCAGTCGATCGAAAGGATCAGTTGACAAAACGACTTTTTGATCGACCGAACCTGACTTATAAAAGGACCTCGAGATTTGAGTCAATAAATCAACTTTTTCAGTGAAAACCTCTGCTACACTCTATTCATGCTTCTACTATTTTGTGTCATAACTTCACGTGCAAGCTGCTACATTGAGAAGTGCATACGAGCTTCATCTGTTGGCACAGCGAGGCTGGCAAGAGAGGAGTGAATTACCTACAAAATCAATTAACCTCTTCTCGATCTTTCAACTTGATTATAACACAATTAAATCTAATAATAATAAAACTAAACTAAAGAACTTAAAAGAAAGATTAAGAGGCTAGAATTTTACTTGATTACAATCTAGATGGTTGTTAATCCAAGAGAGTGAAAGACACTAAAAGATCTCCTTCGTTGTAAGTGGAGAAGCCTCTTACAATCATTGAAGAGCTCAAAGAAATGCTAGGAAAGTGTTACAAGAGTTGTAGTACCAGTTGTTGATTATTTCCTAACTCCATGGGTCTTTTATAACCTTTGGAAAACTCTATCCAAGGCTGGAAGGCACCTCCAAGATGGTCCAAGGCGCCTTCCATGAGATAAGTTTTATCCATCGAAGATAAAACTTTATCTCCGCTAATAGTCACTAGAAGACACCTTCTATGGGCTGGAAAATGCTTTCGCACTGTTCATCAAAGGCTCCTTCCAAGCATTTGAAGGCACCTTTGACACTGTTCATCCGAGAATGGTTAACTTCCCTTATTACCCATTTTTCACTCCGCTCACTTGGGTGATACTCCGACCGTCCAGAATTGAGCTCACTCGAACCCAACTCCAGCCTTCTCCTCTAACAGCCTTCCTCCCCAGCTTCTTGTCTCTTGGACCGCCACGCGCGTCCTTGTCGTCTGCTAGTGTACTCATTCGTAGCACCTCGTCCTTCGAATGCACCGAGCCCATCGACTCCCTTCCCGTGCCATCCTTCTCGCTAGCTATGTCTTCCGCTCGACTTCTTATATTCCTAAGCTCCTGCACACTTAGACACAAGAATCAAACACAACAGGACCTAACTGAACTTAGTTGACCATATCAAAACTACCCTGGGGTACTTACATCGTCATCTATTTTTTGTTTATATACTTTATGTTTTAGCTTGCATTATTTACAAGAAGATAGTAGGGTGTTACTCTTATTCTTTTTTCTTTGTATGAATTATTTTTTTTCCAAAGATTTCAGAAAGAATGATTATAGTGAATTGCCCAACGGTATGATCAAAGATCGTTGATCTTGGAGTAAGAATTGACATAGGCTCCGAATTAAATAACCAAATGAGTCACTTGTATTGCTTTTACTATTTTATTCCGCCACTTACTTTGATAAAAGATAAAAGTTTTTAAACGAACGATATTCACTCCCCTCTATCATTTCTGTTTTATCCTTCAATTGGTATTAGAGTCTGGTAGCTCTAAAGTAACTTAACAGTTTTTTCAAGCAATTTCAAAATCTTTTTCTTTTTCTTTTCCTTGAAGATGTTTCTTAAATCATAGTCATATACTTTTTCCTTTTATCTTGCACTGCTAATCCCAAGACGAGAGTTTTGGAAACCTTCCTTTGTTAGTTCCTTTATATAAGAATGTCAAACTCCTACCAAAAGGGCTACAACATAGTTCGTCCCCCACTATTCAAGAGAGAAAACTTTAGCTATTAAAAGAATAGAATGGAGTAATACCTCAAGTCTGGCATCAAGCTCTGGTTTTCTATACTAAAGGGATACACACCACCAATGCAAGATGGAAAGCCTATAGAGCTGGAAGATTAGACCCCCCCCCCCCAATGATCAAGAAGGCACAAATGAACTACAAAGCCATAAATGTCGGGACACTTCGGAGCTAGGGGAGGGGGGGATAGCTCGCTCGCTTTGAAAGACGATTTGCAATTGAATACTTGAAGTAAACTTCTCCAATACTAACAAGATAGATTTACTTGGTATCCACCTCAAACGATGTGACTAATCCAAGGATCCAGTCCTCTCTCACACATCCACTATTAAAGAGCTCCTTCTCAGAAATAATGTGGAGGCAGAGAAGTGTCATACAAGCTCACACACATAAATGATACAAGAAGAGAAAGATACAAGCTAATACAAATGAAATCTTACAAGATTTTCAATGATGAAATCCTAACTTGCTCTCTTCTTGTTTGTAGACACTTCTTGATCAACTTGGAAGTACAGCAATACTTCTTTCTAAGTCTCCAAGAACTGGTGTGTAACTGTCAAGAATCTGTGTATGGAGCTCTGATGAAACAATGCATGCAAAACCCTTTTCTAGGGCTCTTCGAGCGCCTTAATCGCTTAATCTTACTCTTAAGCGATTACCACTTCAGCAACCTGCTTCAAACGACTATATTTTTACAGCTTGATCGACTAACCCAGTCGATTATGCATGTCTAATTGGTTAGCCTAATCAATTAGGCATGCTTCTATTTGCGTGAGAATGACTCGTAGCTTAATCGCTTACCGTAGCTATTGTTTTCAACAGAAACAACCTTAATTGATTGGCCTAATCAATTAAGGCTTGCTAAATTAATTACCCTAATCAATTCAATTTCATTCTGTTTCTCGCGACAATGAGCTTAAGCGATTATAGTAATCACTTAAACTATGGTAATTGATTACCAAACTCTAACTTCCAAACCTAAGTCTAGAGTTCCTTTACCCAACATCCGGTCAACCGTGACCTATTGGGACTCCTCCTTGCCTAGCATCCAGTCAACCTTGATCTACTGAGACTTCTTCACCAAGTGTCCGGTCAGCCCTTTGACCCATCTGGACTTTTCATCTCGTGCCAAGTGTCTGATCATTCATAACCCACTTGGACTTCCACTTACCAGATATTCGGTCAACCTTGACCCACCTAGATTTCAATTGTCTAGCTTCACTCACCAAGACTTCCTCATTGTCTAGTTTCACTCACTAAGACTTTCACTCACTAGATGTCCGGTCAACGTTGACCCATCTGGATTTCAACTGCCTAGATTTACTCAGCAGGACTTCCATATTGCCTAGATTTACTCACTAGGATCTTCCATAGATCTAACCATATCTAGAAGAATTCGATTTCTTCTTTCAGCAACCCATTTTACTGTGGAGTGTCTGAGATTGTTAATTGACTAATAATTCCTTTATCATTACATATTATCTTGAACTGATTAGACTAATATTCATCCTCACGATCAGTGCATAAGGTTTTAACCTTATGATCTAGTTAATTCTCAACTTCGTTTAAATAACGTTTAAAGCAATCTAATATTTCATATTTATAAGAAATCAAATACACATGACCAAAATATTTAAAGTCATCAATAAATGTATTGAAATACAAAACTCCATGTCTAGCATTTACATTCATTGGACCACAAATATTTGAATGAATTAATTACAATAGTAATTCAACACTAATAGTCTTACCAAATGATTTTCTAGTTGTTTTTTCAATAAAATAATACTCACATACAAATAAGTTAATCTTAGCATGAGTGTCTAGCAGGATCTCTTTAGTTAATCTATTTATTTATTCTTATTTGATATGTCCTAAGCTAGCATGTCAAACTTGAATATTAATATCAACATCACTAGCAACAACAATATTTGAAAAAGTGTTGGATCAGGTTGAGCAACTAGACAAGGGTGAATAAACAACCTCCAATTGAGCTAAACAATCTCTTGCTTCTATCTTAGCAAGGACACACAAATTAATTAAGTAGAAATAATATAAAAGAAATAAGAGACCAAGAATTACTTGGTTACAACATGAGTAGTTCTTAATCCAAACAATAGAAAGCTCACTAAAAAGAACTTCTTCAATCAAGATCGGAGGCGGAGTAGCTCCTTACAACAGTTGAACGTACAAGAAAGGAATTCAGAAGTTTAAGAACAAGTGTATATTTTACAAAAGGCTTTTTAGCTTAACAGTGTTGGAACCCCAAGGTTATTTTTTGTGTGATCAACCAAGTTAGGTTAGGTTCTGTTATGTTCTAATCCCTGTGTCTAAGTGTGTAGGAGCTTATGAGCATAGGAAGTCGAGCGAAAGACGCGGCTAACGAGAAGGACAACATGGGAGAGAGTCGACGGGCTCGATGCGTTTGAGGGACGAGATGCCGCGAAAGAGTACACAAGTGGACGAGAAGAACGTACACGACGTTCGAGGGACGAGAAGCCAGGGAGGAAGATTGCTTGAGGAGTAGGCCGAAAATTGGGTTGGGTGAGCCCTATTCCGGTGGTCGAAATCACCCAGGAGATCGCAGCAGCAAAGGAGCGAAATGGAGCTGCAAATGCTGCTGGAGGCACCTTCAAAGGTTGTTGAAAGCACCTCCACGCCTTCTATGGAAGACATCTTCTATGAACAGTGCGAAGGCGCCTTCCAAGGCAATGGAAGGTGCTTTCGACCAGGCTGAAATGAGTCATTGGTCATGGATAAAGTTTTATCCACGAGCGCCTCGCTGGAGGCGCCTTCCAGCCCTATGGAATGCGCCTTCAGCCTGCGGATAAGATTTTTCAAGGACTATAAAAAGACCATTGGACCTAGGAAAGAAACAACAACTTGTGTATTCACTTTCCTAGTCTTTTCTGAGCTTTCATTGTGTGTAAAAGGTTTCTCCGCCTTCAGTGAAGGAGATTCTTAGTGAGCTTTCTACTGCATTGGATTAACAACCATTTAGGTTGTAACCAAGTAATTATTGGCCTTTTACTAATTTTATTTAAGTCATTATTCCTGTTTAATTTTATTTGCTATTGCTGCTAACCTGAGTTGAAAGATCGAGAAGGTGTTTGTTTTAGTGTTTCAGGCAACTCAACCCTCTTCATCCTGCCGACCTAGTCCAACAAACGGTCAAAGTGACCATTTTATTGACGTGGTAGTTCGGGGCACCTTAAACAGTTGAAGACACCTCCAAGTGGATAAATTTTATCTACAGACTATTCATATATCTGTCTAGCGGCATTGAAGGCACCGCGGTTGTTACTGACGTGGATTCCTGCTTCTTATCCATATCACAACAGTTTTGATCATTGGAGGTGCCTCTAGTTGATCTGAGATGTCTCGGCTACTGTTCATCCAAGGCGCATCCAGTTACCTGAGGCACCTTAAGTCTCTTCTATGGCAATTGCTCAGCTAGGTATCCGAGGCACCTCAAGACAACTAAGGTGTCTCGGGTCTTCATGGTCAACTATTGAGTTAACCATTTTCGGTCTCCACTCACTTGAGTGATTCTCTAGACGTCCGAAGTTGAGCTCACATGAACCCAACTCTGATCTTCTCCTCGAGTGGGCTTCCTCTCGACTTCTCGTCCATTGGATGCGCCGCACGCGTCCTTCTCGCTCTATCACTGTACTCTTCGCAGCTCCTCATCCTTCGGATGCACTGAGCCCGTCGACTTCCTTTCCGTGTCATCCTTCTCAATTACTTCACCTTCCACTTAACTTCTAATATTCCTAAGTCACTGCACACTAAGACATAAGACATCAAATACACATGACCTAACTTAACTTGGTTAATCATATCAAAATTAATCTGAGGTACTTACAAAAAAGAACCATCAATTCCATAATCAATATCAGATTCTACATTAAGATTTTTCAAGGAATGCGCCTTCAGCCTGCGGATAAGATTTTTCAAAGATTATAAAAAGACCACTGGACCTAGGAAAGAAACAACAACTCGTGTATTCACTTTCCTAGTCTTTTCTGAGCTTTCATTGTGTGTAAAAGGTTTCTCCGCCTTCAGTGAAGGAGATTCTTAGTGAGCTTTCTACTGCATTGGATTAACAACCATTTAGGTTGTAACCAAGTAATTATTGGCCTTTTACTAATTTTATTTAAGTCATTATTCCTGTTTAATTTTATTTGCTATTGCTGCTAACCTGAGTTGAAAGATCGAGAAGGTGTTTGTTTTAGTGTTTCAGGCAACTCAACCCTCTTCATCCTGTCGACCTAGTCCAACAAACGGTTAAAGTGACCATTTTATTGACGTGGTAGTTCAGGGCACCTTAAACAGTTGAAGACACCTCCAAATGGAAAATTTTATCTACAAACTATTCATATATCTGTCTAGCGGCATTGAAGGCACCGCGGTTGTTACTGACGTGGATTCCTGCTTCTTATCTGCATCACAACAGTTTTGATCATTGGAGGTGCCTCTAGTTGATCTGAGATGTCTTGGCTACTGTTCATCCAAGGCGCCTCCAGTCACCTGAGGCACCTTAAGTCTGTTCTATGGCAATTGCTCAGCTAGGCATCCGAGGCACCTCAAGACAACTAAAGTGTCTCGGGTCTTCATGGTCAACTATTGAGTTAACCATTTTCGGTCTCCACTCACTTGAGTGATTCTCCAGACGTCCGAAGTTGAGCTCACCTGAACCCAACTCTGATCTTCTCCTCGAGTGGGCTTCCTCTCGACTTCTCGTCCATTGGATGCGCCGCACGCGTCCTTCTCGCTCTATCACTGTACTCTTCGCAGCTCCTCATCCTTCGGATGCACTGAGCCCGTCGACTTCCTTTCCGTGTCATCCTTCTCAATTACTTCACCTTCCACTTAACTTCTAGTATTCCTAAGTCACTGCACACTAAGACATAAGACATCAAATACACATGACCTAACTTAACTTGGTTAATCATATCAAAATTAATCTGAGGTACTTACAAAAAAGAACCATCAATTCCATAATCAATATCAGATTCTACATTAAGAACCATGAAGTCAATCATTAAAAAACTATATACCATTAACATAAAGTTAATAATAAGTTCTACACACCTACCATAGAAGTTCAAATTGTATCCAATTCAAGAATACATGTTACAAAAATCAAATTCTGTTGAATTTTAGTAGCATAAAGGATATCATATAGAAACAAAGTATATTCACCACATAGTTTGCATGTGTCAACTCCTTTGATTTCAATTCTTACATTATTTCCCACATATATCCACTTATTATCAATCGGTATCGGATAGTATTCCACGAATGTAGCTCGTAAATGAGCTACATAGTTTGTTGCTCTGAATTTATAGTTCATAAAGAATAAGAATCAATTAACAACACTATACTAGCAACATAATGTTCATAAATAGAAGATAAACATGGATTTACCTTTTTCGGCTCAATACATTTACAAGCAAAGTGACTCTTCTTGCCCTAATTATAGCAAGTTAATTTTCTTTTAGGTTTCTGTCCATACTTCTTCCCTTTGAATTTCTTCTTGTTTGGGCCCAACCCAGTAGCAACAGTATCAACTTTCTTTCCCCTTCCCTTCTTGAACCATTTGTTCTTACTCTTCTATCCAACATAACCTTCGGCTACCAAAGTCTATTAAAAAATCCTTGTAATTATATTCTCTCCGCCTCCAGTTCAACATGGCATGAGACATCAGTGAAAGTTTGATACTTTCACTTTTAGTAAGATTCTGTTTCAATGTTTCCCAAGAATCAAGAAGAAAATGAATTACTGTCTGAACTTGTTGTTTATTTGTCAACTAATAACCAAATTTTATTTCCTGAATCATATTCGTCATTTCGCACAAGTGTTGGGTCATGGTGACATTCGAGTGCTTCTTGCAACTATCAACTTAATAGTCAGTTGTCAAACTTGCTTGGGCTCACTCTACTATATTTCTTTCGAAGGGCAACCCAGACAACATGAGTCATTGGTAATTGCACATACTCACAAAATAGGGCATCATCTATGGAATTGATAAAGATTCCCTTAGAGTAGAGTCCTTCCTTATAGGCATCAAGATTGTGCCCATGTTATGTGTAGGATCATCAGCAGATTCTTCCATAACCTGATTGACAACCTCAAAAATTTTCTAATCCTCAAGTATATATCACAACTTGAGGTGTCATATTTTATAGTTATCTCTATTTAATTTCATCATTTATTTAGTTCAGCTATGATATTCTTAATATTCATAATCTAGCATAAATAAACACATTATTTAGTAATTTAGTAATGTATGTATGTAATTCATGTTTAATTCAATGTTAATCTAATTTGATTATAAAATCAAATGATAACTATATTTCTACTCATCATTTGTACTATCATATCTAACTAACATTGTTCAATCATACTACACACAACCCATCTAATTTATGATAAATGAACAAATCATTTATAATAAATATGTAATTAACCCCCAAAAAATGAATAAATCACTTTCCAAAAAAAATCATAAACCTAATAAAGTACGAAGATGAGAGTTGGGGGTGGGCGCAATTGCTTGTGCAACCCTATGAGATATTGCAAGGCAGCGGCCACCTCACGAGGTGTAGACAGTGTTGGTGCAACGAGGTCGGCAAGAGGGGGTGAATTATCTACAAGAAAAATAAATCTCTTTCTTAAAAAAAAATGATAATCTCACTTAGTCTCATTGACTATCTCTGGATCTTTTGATTAGTAGCACAATAACAATAATAAAAGAAATAATAACTTAAAAGGAGTAGGTAAAACCAAAATTTTACTTGATTACAACGTAAGTGATAGTTAATCCAAGGCATTGAAAAGCACTAGAAGATCTCATTCGTTAAAGGCGGAGAAGCCTTTTACACACGTTGATAGCTAAGAATGACTAGAAAAATTAATACAGAAGTTGTTCAATATTTCCTAGGTCCAGGGGTCTTTTTATAGCCCTTGGAAAAGTGCATTCAACCCTATTGAAGGTGCATTCCTACAGCAAGGTGTGGAGGCGCCTCCAACCAAATTGAGGATGCGTCTAGTAGCTCCGCAACTCCCCGTTAGCTCTTTCGTTGCTCCAATCGCTTGGGTGATTTCGTCCATCCGGAATTGGGCTCACTCGGACTCATCTTCCGACCTTCTCCTCGAGAAGGCTTCCTCCCCGGCTTCTCGTCCACAGGTGTACTCTTCTGTAATATCTCGCCCCTCGAAGGCATCGAACCCGTCAATTCCTTTCTCATGTCATCCTTCTCGTCTTCTGCTAGACTTCTTATGTTCCTAAGCTCCTGCACACTTAGACATAAGGATCAAAAACACACAGAACCTAACTTAACTTGGTTGACCATATCAAAATTATCACGGGGTACTTACAAACAGTGACGTCGACAATCAAATGGGTAATGATGGAGTTGATCAAGAACCCCGACGAGATAAGGTGCATATAAGAAGAGTTGGTCGCCGTCATCGGCTTAGACCTATTGGTCCAGGAGAGTGTGTAAAGAAATAGGGGTGTTCCATCTTGCGACAATAGTGAGGTAGCAATGGCGGACTTCAATGGGAACTTCATCGAGTTCCTACCCTTCAGGTCGGAGTGGTTGTCCTACCTAGGGATGTAGTTGGGGCATTGTGAAATGAAGCTGGTGGTGGCACTGATGACCCACTACTTTGAGTGGGTGTTGGTCGACAGCATGAGCCTAGTGAACAAGACTTAGGAGATGTCTCTGAATTAACCTCGGTCATGGTGATGCGACTAGTTGATGCCCCACCTTGCACCACACCTATTTTCTTTATTGATATTGATAGTGAGGATTACAATGATTAAAATATTAAGGAGGAAATATCTAGTTGTTTCTTCTATAGAAAATATGATTATTATAAATAATTATGTGTAAAAAGGTATGTAATATATTTTTGTATTTTATGGCATGGTGTGGGCAACCCCCCACTGGGATGGGTCAACTAAAAATAATAAATAATAAAAAAATATTTATAATAGCAATGAATAATATATATATACTATTCCACTCACTCAGATAAATGGTCGACGTTAAATTTTAGTCTTCATCGACCGTCGGACAACGACGTTAAATCCTAATATTCGTCAACCGTCGAGCGGCGATGTTAAACCGTAGTCTTCGTCAACCGTCGAGCGGGGACGTTAAACCCTAGTCTTAACCGACCGTTGAGCGGCGACGTTAAACCCTAGTCTTCACCGACCATCGAGCGATGACGTTAAACCCTAGTCTTTGTCAATCGTCGAGCGGCGACGTTAAACCCTAGTCTTCACCGACTGTCGAGCGACGACGTTAAACCGTAGTCTTCGTCAACCATCGAGCGACGACGTTAAACTGTAGTCTTCACCGACCGTCAAGCGACGACGTTAAACCCTATTCTTCACCGACCGTCAAGCGACGATATTAAACTCTGGTCTTCATCGACGGTCGAGTGGCGACGTTAAACCCTGATCTTCACCGACGGTCGAGCGACGATCTTAAACCCTCGTCTTCATCAACGGTCGAGCGGCGACCTTAAACCCTCGTCTTCGTCAACGGTCGAGTAGCGACCTTAAATCCTTGTCTACGCATGTCAACAGTCGAGCAACGACCTTAAATCCAAGTCTACGGCTCCAACAGCCGAGCGATTGCTATAAACTCGAGACCAACGAAAAACCACTTATCCAAGCGAGTAGGGATATAAATGAACCAAACGGTTCGCGAGCTATTCGGAGCTCGATTCGGTAAAAAGCTCGTTCGAGTTCATTCGTTTATCTTATCGAGCCGAGCTCGAGCTCGATTTCGAGCTCGACAGTTTTATCAAGCCGAGCTCGAGCTTAAGAATATTCGGCTCGTGAGCTCGCGAACATGTTCGTTTATAGGCTCGCGAGCCAAAAAAACGAGCCTTAAAATGAGCCTTAAATCGAGCCTTAAAACGAGCCTTAAACAAGCCAAAAAACGAGCTCTAAAACGAGCCAAAAAAACGAACTCTAAAACAAGTCTTAAAATGAGCCAAAAAATGAGCTCTAAAATGAGCAAAAAACGAGCTCTAAACGAGCCCGAAAACGAGTCCGAGCTCGCTTAACGAGTTAGGCTCGTTAACTTTGATAATTGAGTTAATAACGAGTCGAGCTCGAGCTGTTCACGAGCCTGATAATTCTAAAACGAGCCGAGCTCGAGCCTTGTGATAAAAGCTCGATTCGAGCTCGAGCCGAGCTCGAGCCCGAATATAACTTAAACAAGCCGAGCTCAAGCCTGATACTGTTCGGCTCGGTTCGGCTCGTTTACATCCCTACAAGCGAGTAGTACGACGTCGACCGGTGGGTCAAGACCATTCATTAACACTTGCATAGTTTTTACAAGGTCGGAAGGGTAATACAAAAAATAAGGTATGCAGGAGTAGGCTCACTCGAGGTAGTCGAGCACATCGTCGGACATCGATTCAGTCATCTTGTCCTAGCTGATGACCTTGTTCGTCAGGATGGTCAGAATATGGCCGTTGCTCTTCAGTTGGTCGAGTGTCCCATCGATGGCAAGGTTGAAAAGACGGAGCGCCCGATCAGTGACCTTGTCATTGAAGGTGTCTGAGCGGAGGTAGGCCCGCTTCATGAGCTCAAACCGGTTGGACTCACCATCATGATAAGTCTCGAGGGTTGCTCGGGATGCCTCCAGCCCCGCCTTCAACTTGGTCAGCTCCTCATCCTTGGCGTCAAGTTGGGCTTCCGCTGTAGACCGATCGGCCGACCTGCCTTCTTGCTCGGCGTTCAGCGAAGCCTCCGCCTCCTTCAAGTTATGAGCCAACACCCGAAACTCTTTATTCTTGATTTCCAGGTCTTCGATTGCCCGAAGCTTCCTAGTGTTGGCCGAGTCGATCTTCGCCTCAAAGGAGGTGGTTTGCTTATTAAGTCGAGCCAATTGTGTAGCCTGCTCAACGCTTTTGCCCCTCTTTGCTTCCAGCAACTCGGAGCTCTTATTCAGATTAGCCCTTATCGACGCTCATCTACTCCACTTGCGCTTGTGAAGCGGCAGATTGGCCGCTCGAAGCACGTAACTGCTGGACTTCGTGCTCCAAATAAGTGAGGCCGTGGCACATGGTTAGACTCTCAACCTAAAACTAGAGCAACAAGAAATGTGTAAGAGTCGAACGGATGAAAAGTAAATATAAAAGCAGCATACATACCCCAATGAACATCTGGGTGTGACTGTTGGTGAGATCCCTTGGAGAGATGACTGTCGCGTGAGCCCGAGCATTGGCCCATATCGGTGCGAGCGACCATTGAATCCTGATCTAATACATGGGGGTGAGGGGCGTTGGGGCGTCTGCGCTGCGATACTTGTCCGTGGGCAAATGGATGATTGTCGTTATTTGCCTCTGGCTACTCGAGCTAGAGGAGTCTGAAGTCGCCCTGCCAGAAGACCGAGATGCTGAAACTGGTTGGATGCGGGATACCTATGCCGCTGGCAAAGGCGATGGTATGAATGCAATCAGCGACGCGTAAATCATCCCTTGAGGCAGCTCGGATGACGATGGTGTCCGGTCGGATTATATGGACGGAGGGAGTTCCACAATTCCCTGCTCGAGAGGCAGAAGCGAGGTCTCACCCCGCTCGGAGGAGGGTCGGGAGACGGCCGAAGTTGGGGTCTGCAGGGTCGAAGTCGTAGATCGGGAAGATCCTTCTACTCGGCGTCTCTTGCGTTGTCGTAGGGGTTCGTCGAAAGCGACTGACTCTGAGGCGACCGCGATAAGGACCATTGACGGTCATTCCGGAGGAAGGTTAGCAGTAGTTGCTGCTCCACTGGCTGCCGTCTGGCTAGCTCCACCTCCATTCCCCAACACTTGTGTTCCCTCCTCGTCGCCGAGCGGATCTTTGTTGGAGTTGACCGGCTGCAAGCCACGTCTCTCCAGCTCAGCCACAGTCATAGATCTTTGCGTCCACGAGCTTGCACTTGTCGGCCAGACGCGCTTACAACATGATTCGAGCTGCACAAAAGGAGAAAAAATCAGTTAGATTCAAAGGTTGGGAGAAGAAAGAGCATATCTAGGCTGAACGGAAGCTTCATGCGGATCGGGCTCAAGCCGAACACGTAGAGGACGTCCTCCAACAGCAACTTGTGGATATGGTACTTATGACCAGCCAAGCTTAAAGTTGCGTGGAGGTAGTCCGATCAACTCTTGTACTTCTTGAGCTCCGGAGGGTTTGGCACTTCTAGCTGCCAACTGGTCAGGAAATCTGGTCGCTCGGGAAAACGTACAAAAAAAAGTAGTTTCTCTAGTGCTTGTTGGAGGATGACATTTTATCAAAGAAGACTAAGCCCACTCGGGATTGGAAGAGAAAAGTCTCCGGCTCGAACAATTTTGGATAATAGAAATAATGGAAGAGCCGAAGAGTCAGAGGAATGTTGTGCAGGCGGAACAGGACAACAACCCCGCACAGTAGCCGAAAGGAGTTCGACACTAATTGATGAAGAGAAATATGAAAATATTTACAAACTGTGAAAAAAAAGGTGGACTAGGAACCGCAGACTGACGGTGAACTAGTCCCTAAAGAAGCATAAAAAATCGGGCGGTGGTTCATGCGACCGATTAAACGCGGAAGGAAGACCAATTTGATAGTCGGGGGAAAACTCATAAGCAGATTTCAAGCTTTCAACGTCGCCCCCGTCGAACCTAGACTCGGTGGAAGTATACCAGGGTCCAGGGATAGGAGCGGGGGGTTGTGAGGAGCTTGCCATTGAAAACAAGGAGGATGACGAAGAACAACGAAGAGATTTGAATGCAAAGATGAAGAGTCTTACAGGAAGGATCGCCGGAGAAGTAGAAGAAGCGAAACGTCGCCAGGAAGCTCGAAGACGAAGGCACGCGATGTGAGGAAGACGGCGAAGCACGCGGGGTTTATAAACCTCACGGTCGATCGTCCGATCTAGGGTTGTGAAAAACTAGGCGAAGATCTAGCCGTCGAATTCGAAAAGTCGCCTATCACGTCGCCAGCGGATATCCAACTCTCACGTCAAACGTGTGACGACAAAAAGGAGGGCACGTGGCGCTCAATCACCAGACGACATTAATGAGGCTTAATTAAAAGTATGGTCGCGTGCTCAACCATAATGATCAGAGATTTGTACGATTTTCAAGAAATCTGGATGACGTCAGGGCACTCGGCCGAGGAGCACAAGAAAAGGAAAAGGAATTGTTTCGCCAAGTGTTGCCGCCCATTGCCCGAGCGGCACAGATAAGCGATTATCACATAGCCGAACGGCTGAAGCACAGTTTACTTCGAAGGACTTGGGCCGAGGCGATTGTATACCCAATCTGGCAATGTGAAGCCGAACGGCAAAGGCGTGGAAGCCATCGAAGATTCTACTAGTCCAGTCAGTCGGACTTGCAGCCTCCTTCGACTAGACTTGAGAGAGAGTCTTGTGATGCGGCGATGGAGGGAGGCCTACCTGGCACGAGATCAACTGCTAGGGTGGAGGTCAAAGTCAAGGTGGTCAACACCCGGGTGTTAAAGGGTCAAACAAAGGACAATTACAATGGTCGTCGGGCGATCAGGCCCCAACCGACAGAAGATGGGTCCGAGCCAACCCCCATTCCGGCTCGGGATGATATGCAAGACAGTCGACGCTCAATACGGAACAGCAGAACGTTAAGGGAGACCATATAGTTGGTCTGAACGGGGAAAAATATATTACTACATGGTCACCGCATAGAAGAACCACGGAGGCCGACAAAGCGGAAGAGTCTCAGCCGAACGGCTACCCCGCTCAGCCTAGCAACAGGACCTAGCCATGGACGGAGCGAAGTCCCGATCGAGCGAAGTCCCGATCGAGCGAAGTCTCGGTCTAGCGGAGTCCCGGTCGAGCGGCTAGCTCGCTCAGCCAAGCAACGAGACCACTGTAGTATCTCTTGACATCCTTTTGGGAGATGGTGTCACTAACACGAGGCATGGTCGACAGACAAATCATACGACAAAAACTCCTACTATCATGTCATGGATAGCATGCCCTGTTAAGGTATGTTGTCAAAGGTACTTTCCTGACAAAGACTTTTCATGGGACACATGGGAGAACGTGCTCATGCCTTGAGAAGCGCGCATGTTACTACCAGGACTCTATATAAAGAGGGTCCATCACCGACGAAGGTACGCATTATCTACTGTTTGTGCATAGTGCTATTGTTGCTCTACTTCTCCACATTTTCCGATGACTGACTTGAGCGTCGAAAGGCCAACGTCGGGGACCCCTTCCCTGACTTGACAATGATGTTAATTGTTTTACAGAGAAGAGCGAGGTCCACAACCGGTTAACGTAGTCGTCACCTCCTAATTTTTTAACTTCACGCTTTCGGACAGGATCGATATGAAAATAACAGTCGGAATACAGTCACAGAGAGAGTTTGCAGCATAACATCCTCCAATCCATGGATTCAAGAAATATGAGGCTCATAGATGCTGGGAATAGACTTGGCTCGGATGAGCTGCTTGAGGAGAGCTTTCTCCTCTTCAATTTTCTTCTTCTCATCCAGAGTATTCGGTTTGACCTTTCTCTTTTCCTCGAGAATCCATTCAAATAGCTCTCGTTGCTCCTGCTCTGTGATCGGAGGCAGCACCTCGGTTGGAGGTGTAACGGTTGCAACCACCGTTTTCTTATCAGGAGTTGCAGGTTCAAGGGTGACAGAAGCAGCAGGAACCATTTTCGCAGCTTCTTCCCCCTCCTTCTCGGATGGCTCTTTCTTTGATGTTGTCAAGAGGGCATATACTGCACAGAAAGGATTTGTTGAGTTGGAGAAGACGATGCAAGAATAACAATTTCAGATGTTCTAACTGTGGGCAACATGTTATCCACCATTGAAGAAGACGCGCTAAAGATAGAACATTATATATTCAAGCAGCCATTGCCGTCGACAAGTTTGAGTGGCTTAATAATCAAGTGGATCAAAACTCCTTAGTCACCAACAACCATGATAGATGAATCTATCAAAATTTTAGTTCCATCATCTTTAGTTAGAATTCTCATTTCCAAACCATCTCTAGCTCCTTAAATAGACCATCAACCTATCCCTTCGAATGGGTCTAGTGGCTAGCACATGAGGTGTTGCTACAATGAGGTCTGGGGTTCGAATCTCGGCAAAACCGAGGTAAATACCCTCCTTATGTGCTAATCACTATTCCAAAGGCTAGTAGCCGCCCGTGATTTACCTCCTCCATGTTGGTCTTGGGACGGATTGGCGGAGGCGCTGGGGGCGAGCATATTCGCCTTTTGCCACAATTAAATAGACCATCAACCAGGAAGAAGAAGTTATAGGCCTCTAAAATTTGATATGGAAGCTTTTGCACATTAGAACTAAGAAAAGATTAGGCTGGGATAACCGAAAGGTGTTACTAACAATAGCCAAGGAATTTAAAAGTAAAATACTAAACCATTTAATTTTCAGGATCATACATCTATATTTTTCCAAAACTTTAAAAAAAAAATGCAATTAGGATGGAGTCAAAAGACCCAAAATTATCTCACAAAGTTACACGAGTCGATAACAAAAATTAGCAGTGAAAACCACAATGCTGCGTGAATGAGTGCATATCTTTTTTCTTGCATAGTTGCATTCACTGTCCCTTCCAACTACATTGAACTATGATGAGCACTTTGCAGTCTTGGTAACGAAGTGACGACAATGCAAAGAAAAACCAGACATTTGGTAACAACTATAACGGAGAAGAAGATGTACATCAATCAACTGGCTTATACATGAAGTCTTATCAAGGAGTCCGATAGGAATATGTAAATAGTTCATGCTTACTGAGACAAGTGAAGAACTGCTGAAAAAAGCCACCTTTCATTCTTCATATTAAACATTAGCATTCCGTGTGAAAGAGTTTGTTGCATAAGCCGCAAACTACAATTCGTAAATATTTCTATGCATGAAACTCAAAATACCTAAGAAACCACAAATTAGGGCTTAAGGTAATAATTGAGAACAATGCACTAAATCTACGGTTATTGGAAAAATTTCTCATCTTAGAGTCTTTTAAATATAACTAGTGCTTAAATCTAGATAGGATTTCGATACAACCAGGCACACTGAAGTACTAAACCAAGCTTAATCATACCGCAAAATATTCGACAATGACCAAATAATCATGGCAAAGAGGAAAAGAGGAAAGCAGCCAAACCATTCCAGTCCAAAGACCGAATTCTTCGATGAAAACGAAAAAAAAAATACCACTCTAACAGTGAACAAGATCCGCTTAAGAGATCAAACCCAGCATCACCATGGATCGCCAAAGGAGGATCCGACTCCCCTCGATCTTGTAACGAGCAGAAAATAAGGCGTTTAAATTGCAGATGGAGAGTTGAGATAGAGAAAAAACCTCCGAAGGCGATATTAGCGGCGAGAAAGAAGCGCAGGGATCGGCGAAGGAATCTCTTCTCTGCTGGCCCAGGCGGCGACGGACGGTTAGGAGGCGCCGGCGTGACGGCCATGGCGTGAACGATCGGGTTCGCGATGGGAAGAGCAGCTTTTGACGGTGGGCTTTCTTCCGCGACGGATCTTATCCAATGCTAGCTTCATTTTAAAACGTAAAGTTTACGTATGGTATCAGAGTCTCTTGCAAGACTTTTTGGAGAGGATCCTACAAAACATTTCTTTTTAATAATTATTATTTTGGCAAATTGGCAGCTGCTGATTTTGAATAAAAATTACATCTTTAAATTAATTTTTTATTTTATTTTATTTTTAATAATTCAAATATCACGGCTAATTCCTTCATTTGTTTGGCCTAAATTCAAAGCACAATTTACACACTCAAAAATGTTTTATTCTCATTTAAAATTCAAATTTTATTTTCTTATTTATTCTTTTAAATAGTTTATCACTGTACCACACCTAAAACCACTTAGAAGAAGAGCTAGAACATGATATCATTCGTCATTGATTTGTAAATTGACAGAATTCTACAGAAGAAAGTTTGGAATAAGTTGCAGAGAGAGCAACATATTAAGCAAGAGGAAAGTGTTTTGGTAGTTTCATGGAAGGAACTAGTGTTCCCACATTGCATATGTACAACCTAAAGTAGTGACCAGGGGACGGTGCAATGGTTGCCAATGTCTTAGGCAGTAGCAGCTGCATCTTCTTCAGCCATTTGCGACACAGGAAGAAGAGTGCAGATGAGGTTTCGGTCGCCGTACACATTATCGACACGCCCTGTTAAGTAAACCACAGCAAACACTGGTCACAGTCTGTTTCTCTTGATGCCAATCAAAGAGATGACTGGGTAATCAAGTACCTGTAGTTGGCCAGAACTTGGCGCCTCGGAGCCATGCGGCAGGGAAAGCTGCGTACTCCCTCGAGTAGGGTTTGCTCCAGGTATCGGCCATTAGCAATGAAGGAGGATGAGGAGCACCCTACAGATAGCATTTGTTGTTAATATCAATCTCAAGGGAGAAACGATTACTCAAAATGCTCCGATACCTTCAAAACATTGTTGTTAATATCAGCTTTTCCACTCTCAATCTGTGCAATTTCTTCCCTGATGGAAATAAGGGTGTCGCAGAACCTGTCTAACTCTGCCTGAAGGTATATGAACATCATTGCTTAAAGTGATGGTCTATAAGATACATTTGAGGAAGCAAGAAATGGTAGTAGATTGATACCTTGCTTTCGCTCTCTGTGGGTTCGATCATGAGTGTCCCTGGCACTGGCCAAGACATCGTTGGCGCATGGAATCCGTAATCCATTAGACGCTTGGCAACATCTTCAGGCTCAATACCAGCAGTAGTCTGCAATGGTTGGAATTTATAGACATCAGAATCAAACGTATTTTACAAGTTCGTATGGATGGCGATAAATTCATTTTAAGAACCTTGAACCCCCTCAAGTCTACAATGAATTCATGAGCAACGGTTCCATTGACTCCTCGGAAAAGAATAGGATAATAGTTCTGCAGTAAATATAAAATGGTTAGAGAGCCTAAAACAGAATGGCTGAAACAAATATAATTTGGAAAAAAATGATTTTTAGTCATCATCTAGTTTCTTTACATTTCCTTGTAGAGTTTCAAATAAAATCAGCATTCTTTGAAGGACATGAACATTCACACGGCTTAGCACTAAATAGTGTAAATCAAAAGTTACCTCGAGGCGCTTTGCCATGTAGTTCGCATTGAGTATCGCAATCTTTGAAGCTTCGGTTAACCCCTTGGAACCCATCATGGCTATGTATGTGTATGAGATTGGCAGAATGAGTGCAGATCCCCATGGTGCTGCAGATATCGCACCAAGTGGCTGGGTCTTCTCAGGGAGAGGTATCCCACCAGTAGGCACCTAAGGTCACAAAAAAGAGGGAATCAATCAAATATCGAGTATTATAAAACAACACAAAGCATAAATCCCTTTATTTTACTCAGATGTCATCAAGAGAATACAGAGATGAGACATAGAAAACGCAGTGTCTCAAACAACTGTGCAACAATAATACAAAGTCCAATGCTGAGAGCTGAAAAAAGCATACCACGGGGTGTGATGGTAAAAATGGAGCCAAATGCTTCTTCACTCCAATGGGTCCCATTCCTGGGCCACCTCCGCCGTGTGGAATGCAAAATGTCTTGTGGAGGTTAAGATGGCAGACGTCGGCTCCAATAAAGCCTGGACTAGTGAGGCCGACCTGAATAAAACATAAGAATGGACATTAAGATTTGCAACTTCCAGAAATACATACCGTCAACACCTAAGAAGGCATGTATTAATCCCAACTGATCCTTTTTTAAGCATTATGAGACGGAGCTAAATTTTTATCTTAATTTCTAACATACTACATTAAAACTAACTAATTGAAGAGAATAGTAGGCTTTACAAAAAAATTAAACTACTGGACCAAAATGATCAAACTTAAGATAGTCATATTGTTTTAACTTATCGCCATTTTTTCAGATGTCTAGGAAGAAAGTTATCTTAAGAGAAATTGAACAAAAGGAGAATTAGCAATCCTCATTTTACAAAATAACTTAAGTAGACTTCCAAAACATTACTGAATTGGAATAACAAGTAGGGCAAGGCATTGTCACGCCATGAGCTATGCACAATGATCCCAACTGTGCATTTGCCTAGAAGCCATTGGCCAAGGCATTTAGCATACAGTTTATCTACAACTACGTTATATTACTTTCTAGATAATAGAAACTCGAACAACTGGCTTCAGGGCATCCAAGGATTGAATGACAGACCTGAGCATTCATGTTAGCACCATCCATGTAAACCTGTCCGCCATTGTCATGGATAATCTTGCAAATTTCATCAATGCCTTCTTCATAGACTCCATGAGTAGATGGGTAGGTAACCTGGAGCGAAACAAATCAATACGTGAAGCACAAATATAATAAAATAAAATACTTCTGATAAATGATAGAATTAAATCCTCTTAATGCCTAATATTACAACATGCAAATCAAGGGTACATCTTTCTTACCATCAGAGCAGACAAATTGTTCTTGTTGGCCTCAGCTGCTTTTCTTAATTCTTCTATGTTAATATTACCCTTGGAATCTGTTCCAACAGCAACAATCTTCATTCCACACATAGCTGCACTTGCCGGATTTGTCCCATGAGCAGAAACGGGAATGATGCAGACATTACGATGGCTATCTCCTCTTGACTAAAAGATTTTACCAAGGAAGCACATAAATGATAAAGTCTAAATCTTAATAGTTAATTTCTTAACTTAGTTGTCTCAACTTCCAGATGACATACAAAATGGTAAGCACGAATGACCATGAGCCCAGCATATTCACCGGCAGCACCAGCATTTGGTTGCAATGAGAAAGAATCAAATCCAGTGATTTTACACAGAAGCTGACCAAGATCATCAAACATTTCCTGTCACAAACCAAACAACAAGGGTAAGTAGAAAGTTGGGCTCATACTTCAAACAGGATAGAGAAAATAAAATACATATTACTTGGTATCCTTGAGTCTGGTCAGTAGGGGCAAAAGGGTGAAGATTCGCAAAGCTAGGCCAAGTCACAGGCATCATCTCTGCAGTAGCATTGAGTTTCATTGTGCAAGATCCAAGAGGGATCATACTGTGGCATAAAGAAAGATCTTTGGATTGTAGCTTGTGGAGATACCGCAGTAGCTCATGTTCTGTGTGATACCTGAAGAATAAAGAAAAGAATAAGTGTGAATAAACTATATGAGGCAACTAATTGAAAGGGAGCTTTGGCGTAATAGTAAAATTGTTGTCATGTGACCTTGACTTGAGGTCATGGGTTCGAGTCACGTAAATAGCCTTTTGCAAAATGCAAGGTAAGGCTGTGTACAATTGACCTAATATGGTCCAACCCTTCCCTGGGACCCCGCATTAGCGGGAACTTTGTGGGGCTGCCCTTTAAACTCTATGAGGCAACTAGCTTTTAGAGAAATAATAAATTGCATACAAGTTAAAGATTTGGTGTGTCAAAAATGGACTTTCTCTGACAAGGCCCTTTGGAATAGATGTCTGTATTTCTGGAGCTAGTGACTCTGCAGTGAAGTTGATCTGAGAATTTCAACCAAAATTAGTTACGTAACTCACATAGGAAAAAGTATTTTCACTGTAGATACTTACAGGCTTGCCACGATTAAAAACTTTGAGAAGCCTATCAACATCCTCAATGGTTGTTGTCTCATCAAAGGACACAGTTATCTGAAAATATAGAAAAAATACTTAAGAATTCAGTATATAGAGTATGTTGCATACTTATATCTAAGTGTCATATGTTCAACTAACAGATTTGATGATAGAACATACCGTTTTGGAGTTGACGACCCGGAGATTAATTTCATTCTTGCATGCCTCTTCAGCAATTGCATTTGCATCAGAAGAATGGACTTTTACTGTATCAAAGAATGGAAGGTCTTGAACAGTCACAGTCCCTAGCTTCTTTAATCCAAGTGCAAAGGCTCCAGCAAGACCATGGACCCTCTGGGCAATAGCTTTGAGGCCTTCAGGGCCATGGTAGACAGCATACATTGCGGCCATGTTTGCAAGCAATGCCTGTTACACAGTTCAAGATTTGCATTACAATAAATATATTAATAGATGAAACATGTAAAACAAGAACAAAAAGAAAGCCACAAACAATTAATCTGAATACATTTGGAGGTTCCTATAATTCTAGGTAAACTATATCACTGGAATCCTATACTGAGCTCTCATTTGTCATTATCGACAACATTGAATAATTATTTTCATGAATGAAGGATTGCAATCATGTTAAGTGAAATGGAACAAATATTTATGGGAGTAGCTTGAAGAGATTTGAAACCTGAGCAGTGCAGATGTTGCTGGTGGCCTTGTCTCTCCTAATATGCTGCTCCCTTGTCTGCATTGCCATCCGCAGTGCCGGCTTGCCAGTGGAGTCAACACTGACTCCAATGATTCTGCCGGGCATCATCCTCTTATACTCCTGCGACGTCGCCAGGAACGCTGCATGTGGACCACCGTAGCCCATCGGAACTCCAAACCTCTGTGCAGATCCAACGACGATGTCGGCCCCGAGCTCACCCGGGGGCTTAAGCAAGGTCAGTGCAAGCAGGTCTGTCGCCATCACCACCTTGACGCCGTGAGCGTGCGCGTTCTTGATGAACTCCCCGTAGTCCAAGATCTCACCTTCAGTGCCGGGGTACTGAACAAGGACTCCGCACACATCGTTTGACCTGTAATCGAAGTCCTTGAGGTCGGAGACCACGACCTTGATGTCGAACCCGTCGGCCCTGGTCTTGCAGATGTCGATAGTCTGTGGGTGGCAGTTCGAGGCGATTATGAAGGTCTTCTTCTTAGCCTTCTGGATGTTGTTGCACATCGCCATGGCCTCTGCGGCAGCGGTGCCCTCGTCGAGGAGGGAGGCGTTGGACATCGGGAGGGCGGTGAGGTCGGAAATCATGGTCTGGTAATTGAGAAGCGATTCGAGGCGTCCCTGGGCTATCTCGGCCTGGTAGGGGGTGTACTGCGTGTACCACGCCGGGTTCTCCATGATGTTGCGGAGGATGACGGCGGGGACGAAGGTGTTGTAGTATCCCATCCCGATGAAGGACTTGAACACCTTGTTCTTGGAGGCGAGGCGGCTCATATGATCGATCATCTCAGACTCCGTGAGTCCAGCGTCGAACTTCGAGAACTTCATTCCGGGGAGGCGGATGGATTTGGGCACGGTTGCGTCGATTAAGGCTTCGAGTGAGGGGAAGCCGCAAGATGTCGCCATGGTGGATTGCTCCTCGGGCGTGGCGGAGTTGTGGCGGCGAGGAAAGGTGTCGGAGGGGCGGAGGGCTTCGACGGAGATGGACCGGGATTGGCCATTGCGGAGCAAGGACTCGGCGGCGGTGGGCCGGAAGAGAGAATTTCCAGCCGGAAAGACCGAAGACGGCGCAAGCGAAGATATCTGGCGCGTGCCGGCGGGCGTCCCCGTCGACGACCTTGTCTGCGAGATCAAGCCCCGTAGAATCCCCCGACCAGCCAGCTTTCGCGCGCGCTCCATCGTAAAACCTAGAAAACACCGACAAAGATTTCCTTTTTACACCACACAAGATTAAATCTTTCCTCCCAATAAACAACAATCTCCCTGCCCCGCTCTTCTATAACACTCAAGAGACAAGCGGTGAGAAAGAAGAAAGAGCGATAGCCACAGAGCTCTTCCTCTCCTCCGACTCCGCCTGCTACAATATCGCCAACGCCCCTCCTTATATTTCGGCAACAACAAATCCTCAAAATCGCCATTTTTAAGAAAAAAATACCAATTTTTGAGGTTTCAGATCCAGATCTAACTCGAATCTGGGTGAGCAAGTAGGTGTGGAGCGGTGGTGGGGTTCAACCACTGGACAAAGCAAGTGGTAGGCATTGGCGACAGAAGGCGACGAGGAAGGCTGACGCAGAGCGACATCACGACATGCGTGTGCGCGCTGCGTTCGAACGCATGAGGCGATATGCCTCGTGCGGAACGGGAGGCGGAGCGAATGGATGGGAGATGGATGGACGAGGAGCGACGGGAGCCGAACGCCATGCACGGAACCCGTCTGCCAAAATGCCGAGCCGGAAAAAACCAATCTAGTGGACGGGGGCCGGGGGGAGCAGTGGGGTGGTGGCGCGGCGAGTGAACGATCACAGGCGGCTTATCGATTTCGAGAACCGCACAAAATTTGGGTGGAGGAAAAATCCTCCCATGGTCTATCCCTGGATTGGGTGGAGCCAACCCAAGCGAGATCCGAACAAAATCCAGTGGTGGCGCACGATCGTGAAAATAAAAACGATGTATCTATCTTATTTTGGGAGAAAGTTTCAGTATTAATTGCCCGTGAACAAACTTTCATATTTCTAAAAACATTTATCGTTATATCCCTCCTTTCAATTTTTTTTTATTTACCAAATTTTTTATTAGCCCGTTCAAATCCAGACTAATGCACTTCTGCAAATCTTTTTAATTTATCTATGTCCTGGTATCTAAATTAAATTTAAGAACAGTACATTTTTAAATTTATTAAGACTTAATAAATTTTATCACTAACTCATTATAAATCTAGGACACTGATGCTTATTAATAAAAAATAATAAACTTTAAAAAATTTTAATTGTATAGGTCCGTTAACTAGTCTAGTCCGAAATTAATTGATGATCTAGATGATTCTGAATCAATTCAAATTAAAATTAATATATTTTTGAAAGCCTCAATAATGTATTCATGCCCTTTAACATAAATTTAATAGCATAAATTAATAGCAATGAATTTTTAACCTGATAAGGTCTTGGACAATAATGATTTCTTAGCACTCTCCTGAGTTCAAAAAAATATTAAACGTTTAAAATTTTAAATTGTGTAGGTTTATCTATCAATAATTTCAAACTAAATTGGTTGATGGACTTAGAGAATTTTGAATTAATTCAAATCAAAACTAATGTATTAATAGCCTTAAGTCACGATCTAAATTGAGAGCACTAAATTTTTGAACTAGTTGAGAAAAAAATTTGAACATAGCAAGGAAATTTTGAATGTGAAAAAAAATGAGGGTATAATGAAAATATGATACATATTTTTGGAATTATGATAGTGGGGTACGTAAAATAGCTAATACTAAAACTTCCTCATGCGGTTAAATAAAATACTGTATTTTTATTATTGGCACACAGAGGAGGTAAATCACGGACGGCTACTAGCCTTTAGAATATTAACTAGCACATAAGGGAGGATTCAAATCTCATACCTTATTGTGACAACACCTCATGTGCTAACCATTAGACCCATCCGAAGAGACCTAAAATATGACATCTTATTGAATCATATTTAGGGATTTCTCTTTTCATGTATCTAACTTTCATAATATCCCAATCATGTAGCATATTCTCAAAATACCTCTCCTCTTTCTTTCGTACTATTAGCTAATTTTGTCTAAGCTAATTATGAATCTAGAAAACTCAATAACTTCAAACTAAATCAATATACTTTTGGAAATCTCTTTAATGTAATTTTGCCCATGGACCTAAATTCAATAATTTTTTCCATGAAATAATCATGGGATTTTTTTATATATTTTTATTTTACTCATTCAAAAATTTATTGTTCTCAATTTGCACTATCAAATTCAAATCAGACCGCATAAATATACGAAGGATGTTTCCGAGAATATATTGATTTTGGTTTAAAATAATTTAGAGTCCTTATGCCTATCAACTAGTTTCGGACAGAACTGATTTATGAATCTACATCATTCAAAAATTTGAAAATTTGATTCTCAGGAACTGACGACCTGGGGTTTACCCCGCCATGCGCCTATGTCCTGTGTACCTGCATGAACCTCCCTCCATATCCGTGGGGCCGACACTAGGGGGGCCGCTAAGGTAGCGGATCTACCTTTTTTTGAAAGTTTGATATCTTTTGAAACAGGGGAATCCTAGGAACCTGTTTGATGGTTGATCCGGCAGTAAGGATGGGGGCCCCCTTTGTGGGGAGCCAATGACACATGAAGGTCAGAAGTCAAAAGGGTCAGCATGAGGTCCATCCGATCGGAGAAGGATCGGGTCAACCGGCCGAACGGATCCGGGCGGAATCAAAGACAACCCGACGGGGAGTCGGGTTTCCGACGCTTATGGTGAACAGGATCGCCGGGCCGAGCAAGTAGCGGCCGAGGCGTAAAGCATCAATGCTGTGAAGAAACAGTCTCAGTCAAGCACGCGATGGAGTGAAATCTTTCCGGTCGGACCGATACCTATGCCCGGTCGGACCGATACCTATGCCCGGTCGGACCGATACCTATGCCCGGTCGGACCGATGCCTGCCAAGCGGATGGACGCTCGGCTCGGGTAAAAAAGAGGCAAGGACAAGGGGACATTGGGAGCATCTTCTGACAACATGCATGTTCGACGACCAAGCCATACGCAGAATCCTACGACGGAAGGTTCTGCTGTCCCATCAGAGAGGTGCTCGGACTGTAGCAGTATGGTGTCAGGCATGCTCCTCTGGTAAGCCCATACTAAGGTATGGTAAAGGACATGTGCACTATCAAATTCAAATCAGACCGCATAAATATACGAAGGATGTTTCCGAGAATATATTGATTTTGGTTTAAAATAATTTAGAGTCCTTATGCCTATCAACTAGTTTCGGACAGAACTGATTTATGAATCTACATCATTCAAAAATTTGAAAATTTGATTCTCAGGAACTGACGACCTGGGGTTTACCCCGCCATGCGCCTATGTCCTGTGTACCTGCATGAACCTCCCTCCATATCCGTGGGGCCGACACTAGGGGGGCCGCTAAGGTAGCGGATCTACCTTTTTTTGAAAGTTTGATATCTTTTGAAACAGGGGAATCCTAGGAACCTGTTTGATGGTTGATCCGGCAGTAAGGATGGGGGCCCCCTTTGTGGGGAGCCAATGACACATGAAGGTCAGAAGTCAAAAGGGTCAGCATGAGGTCCATCCGATCGGAGAAGGATCGGGTCAACCGGCCGAACGGATCCGGGCGGAATCAAAGACAACCCGACGGGGAGTCGGGTTTCCGACGCTTATGGTGAACAGGATCGCCGGGCCGAGCAAGTAGCGGCCGAGGCGTAAAGCATCAATGCTGTGAAGAAACAGTCTCAGTCAAGCACGCGATGGAGTGAAATCTTTCCGGTCGGACCGATACCTATGCCCGGTCGGACCGATACCTATGCCCGGTCGGACCGATACCTATGCCCGGTCGGACCGATGCCTGCCAAGCGGATGGACGCTCGGCTCGGGTAAAAAAGAGGCAAGGACAAGGGGACATTGGGAGCATCTTCTGACAACATGCATGTTCGACGACCAAGCCATACGCAGAATCCTACGACGGAAGGTTCTGCTGTCCCATCAGAGAGGTGCTCGGACTGTAGCAGTATGGTGTCAGGCATGCTCCTCTGGTAAGCCCATACTAAGGTATGGTAAAGGACATGTGCACTATCAAATTCAAATCAGACCGCATAAATATACGAAGGATGTTTCCGAGAATATATTGATTTTGGTTTAAAATAATTTAGAGTCCTTATGCCTATCAACTAGTTTCGGACAGAACTGATTTATGAATCTACATCATTCAAAAATTTGAAAATTTGATTCTCAGGAACTGACGACCTGGGGTTTACCCCGCCATGCGCCTATGTCCTGTGTACCTGCATGAACCTCCCTCCATATCCGTGGGGCCGACACTAGGGGGGCCGCTAAGGTAGCGGATCTACCTTTTTTTGAAAGTTTGATATCTTTTGAAACAGGGGAATCCTAGGAACCTGTTTGATGGTTGATCCGGCAGTAAGGATGGGGGCCCCCTTTGTGGGGAGCCAATGACACATGAAGGTCAGAAGTCAAAAGGGTCAGCATGAGGTCCATCCGATCGGAAAAGGATCGGGTCAACCGGCCGAACGGATCCGGGCGGAATCAAAGACAACCCGACGGGGAGTCGGGTTTCCGACGCTTATGGTGAACAGGATCGCCGGGCCGAGCAAGTAGCGGCCGAGGCGTAAAGCATCAATGCTGTGAAGAAACAGTCTCAGTCAAGCACGCGATGGAGTGAAATCTTTCCGGTCGGACCGATACCTATGCCCGGTCGGACCGATACCTATGCCCGGTCGGACCGATACCTATGCCCGGTCGGACCGATGCCTGCCAAGCGGATGGACGCTCGGCTCGGGTAAAAAAGAGGCAAGGACAAGGGGACATTGGGAGCATCTTCTGACAACATGCATGTTCGACGACCAAGCCATACGCAGAATCCTACGACGGAAGGTTCTGCTGTCCCATCAGAGAGGTGCTCGGACTGTAGCAGTATGGTGTCAGGCATGCTCCTCTGGTAAGCCCATACTAAGGTATGGTAAAGGATATGTGTACGCCTCGGTAGGTGTGCATAAGCCCCCCCCCCCCCAACAGCTTTATATAAGAGTCCTCAGACTTCGCCGGAGGTACATGATCTCTTATCTTTGGAGCCACTTCATCGTTTTCCTCTTGCCTGATTTGAGCGTCAGAGAGTCGTCGCCGGGAACCCCTTCCCGGCTCGACTTCCTTGCAGGTTCGCCGGAGATCTGTTCAGCTGGTCGAAGATAGAGGAGAGCGCCACGTCCCCAGCGTCCGTTGACTCAGCGCCCGGACAGGATCAATGGTGTTGAATAATGACTATCATTGTCCAAGGCCTGATAATGAGTTTGTGATAAATTTTTATCAAGCCTTTATAAGTTAAAAAAAAATTACTACTCTCAATTTATTGTATCGAATTTAAATCTGGGGACATAAATATACTAAAGAGATTTACAAAAATATATTAATTTTGATTTTAAATGATTCGAAGTTCACTACTAAGTCTTTTAATTAGTTTTATCTAAAAATAACTGATGAACCTAAACTATTTGAAAATTCAAAAGTTATATATTTTTTTAATCAAATGAGTCATAAGAATCCACCTAGTAATGTTGGTTAGTAAACATCACTGTCTTAAATTTTATAATGAACTTGTGATAAATTATATTAAATCTTTATAAATTTTAAAATTTATTACTCTTAGTTTAACACTATAAAATTCAGATATATAAGGTAAAATTTATTGAGAAGGTTTTTCGGAAGTTTATTGATTTAATTTTAAATGATTTGAAATTCTATAGTTTCATCAGCCATAGAGTATTATTATGAGAATATTAATTGATTTGAGTATTATAAAAAGTTAAATACGTGAAATAACACGATTGTATTTTAGAAAACATAAAAAAGACATCTGAAAATATTATTTATTTTCAGTATTATTATAATAATTGTAATCAAAATTATTATAATTTATAGAGATTGACTAAATTTATTTGAAACCGGAGTAGTTATAATTAAAGTTACTTTTATATTATATTAATTCTGACAAAAGCAATTAGAATAAAAGAATTTTTAAAATGAAAAATTGAATGAGGTGTATTTTAAAAAATATATATATTTTTTTAACTATAACAAAAATAGGAGGATTCTTTTAATTTTTGCAAAAAAAAACTATAAATAAATAAATAAACAAACATTAAAACTGATGGAGATTCATTGGACTAGGAATAAATCACGTAATCTATCGGGCTGCGGCCAATGCCACACATTTCCAGGGACCATCAACAATAAAAGCAACTGACACTTCAAGAGACATCAAATGTCTTTATCGAGTAATTCAACATTAGGCGTGTTATTACTTCGTTATTGCGATGCTCCCAAGACATTAAATTAATAACCAGAATACCGACTAAAACCGATTTGATTTGTTCTGAGCTTAAAAAAAAAAAAAAAAAAAATCCCAATTAGTCTGATTATATCTGGGGTGATTGATCTGATCCTCTGAAAATTTTTCACCGGTCATCAGAATAAATCGGGAAGCACACGTGACGGTCAGTTCAGAAGCTCAGTATCCTTTAATTATGCCTTCTATTTGGAGAAAAAATTCCTACAAATATATTATAATTGGAATTCGAACTACAGATATTTGGGAGACAACGTAGATATCCTAACACTTTTAGATTAATATAATAGTTGTTCAATCCATACGCTAATGTAAATGTCCCTTATCATTTATCCACTTACAATATCTTGGGATCAGGTCGTGGTCTAGGTGCGTATTAAAGCCACGAGTTCGAATTTGCCAGGAGGAGGATTGGCCCGTCGGCCTGCAAAAGCTACTGGGCCGGGCTGATTAAGATATAGCCCCTCTATCGCTTAGGCGCATCGAATCTGACACAACTCAAAAAAAGGCGAAACGGCTTCCTCGGCCATGTCGCCCCTCACGATGCTCAGAGCTGTGTGGGAGTCAACATTCGTCGTCCTCTCTGTCCTTCCTGTCGTCCGCGCCTCCCCTTGGTCGCTCCTCCCCCGACTGCCGCCCGCTCCTCCCTCGGCAGGCATTTGAATAATATCTCCCACCTGCTTCCTTGTCCTCTTCCTCAGCTCGCATTCGAGGGAGGAGACGCCTCGCCCTCAGATCGGGAATGTCAGGGCTTGGATTGCGCAGATGGGGGAGAAGAAGAGCGTGAGGCCGGTCCGCTCTAGGGGCTTTTGGGGCTCCATGTCGCCGCGGATCGGGCTGGCGCGGGGCTGGAGCTTCCTCGGCCGATCCCCCTTCCCCGTGGCCTTCCTCCTCGGCTCTATGACCGCATCCGGGCTCGTCGCCGTCGTCTTCTACTGGTTCGTCGTCTCTGCATCTCGACGCACCCCCGATCCGGCCCTCGTCGGGTGCCGTCCGGACAGCGAGGGCTCCTGGTCCGTCGGCGTCTTCTACGGAAAGAGCCCCTTCTCGCTTTCCCCCATCGAATTGGTACGTAAGGAAGCTCGTCTATGTCTAGAAGCCGGTGTCTTGTTCGAGCTTGCGGTTATGATGGCTTTTCTTTCCTACAGCATGGGAGCAGCAACCCTAACAGTTCCGCTTGGCCGATTGCCAATCCCGTGCTAACTTGTGCGGCGCCATCAAGTGCAGGATATCCTAGCAATTTTGTTGCGGATCCGTTTCTTTATCTTCAGGTTCGAGTTCAGTTTTTCTCCACTGTTTGTTAATTGGTAAAGGTCTTAACAGTTTACACCGGTACGATTCATCAAGTTGCTTAGAGTTCATTTACAAATAAAGAAAGCTCATTGATTGGGAATACAAATTTAGGGCACACCTTATACTTCAGATACCATTATCTAAATAGTCTACTTTACTTTTATATACCTGAGTATAAGATGCCGCTTCTGAGTTGGAACCTAAAAGAAAAATGAGTTCTTGACATCTTTTTCAAATCTGATAAAGTGTATGTCTGCTAAGTCTAAGATATATCTTCTGTGCTTTGAATCTAAAAGAAGAACGGTTTGATGCCTTGGCCATTAGTGAAAGAGTATATATATAGGGGGTTTATTTCATTCTTAAGTTTAGACATGCAAGGGTTTATTTTGGTATGTTCTCTTGTCTAGGAGGTTAAGTCACTGAAGATATTTTTTAAATTGGTAATTGTCTTGTTTAGGAGTGTAGCATAATTTTGGTAAAATTTTAGTTTAGGTTGGATTTCTTTCCTATTTTGTTATCTAATCTATGTCCTAGTTTTTTTTTGGGATTAGAGCCTTTAAAAGTGAATCAATCCCTCCATGGATATCTCATTGGTTGCATAATAATAATTTTTAATGTGTTTTGATTTACATATGAGATTATTTGATTTTTGTACTGTAACAATTTGGTAGTAAAGTCGAGTTCTGAATTTAGTTTGTTTATGTGTTCTCCATGCCTTGTAATGCAATCTTTTTGTTGATCGCTCACACATCACACAGAGATTGACTAAAGAGCCCTCTAATAATCCTTTGAGTCTTCTAAAGAGTCCCCTTATAGTTCATCATCTTTAAGAAAATTTAACATTCCAGTAATCATGACATAGACTCGGACTATCAACAAGAGCAACCTAAATTATATCAACATAAGGAAAAAAAATTAGAAATACAGATTTCTCTTTCATCAATTGATAAAATAAGCATTTAACATGCCATTAATTCTGATGTAGCCTCATATTACCCTAAGAGCACAAAATAACATACAAAATTAGATCAACATACAGATAAATTACAAATGCAAGTTTCTCTTTTATCAATTGATAAAATTTCTTAGAGCAATTCTATTAAACTATCTACAAGTATGTATATATTATAGTTACATTCTGAGTCAAAGATTTAGTTTTTTCCCTACCTTTATCCATCATGTTGAGTGTTCTACTCTATATACAAGAGAGACACGTTGATATTAGAAGAATTGCATTAACTAATGGTTATTGTAAAAGATATGCTAATGCACCCTGCAGACTAAAACACAGCTATGTAAGATATGTGAATGCAAACTATGCATTCATTAGCCTAAGTAGTCCCATAATGACTCAACGAAAAACATTTATATTGATTCCCACTGTCACTTATTGTGTGATAAAATAGATTCTAATGTATATTTGTTTAAATTTTGAACTTAATGAAATATTGGTTTAATTTTCAAATTAGAGAATTGACTAATTTAGTTTTGAGATTGTCAAAGGTCACACATGGTGCCATCAATCTCAATGCTATCATATTTATACTCAGTGGCAGCTGTGTAAATGAGACACCTTTTGCTCCTCATGGTTAGATGTGTTGTTTTCTTATTTATTGAAAGGGGTGATCCAAAAGGAAGAGAATAAGGGAAGAAAAAGAAAGAAAATATATCGGTTCCTCACTCTTTGTGCAGGTGACCAAAGAAAGATGACCAAAAAGGTATATTGACTAGACCTAGAGATGCAATGGTTCCTTGCGCTTGGAAACAATGAACTAACAAAGATGTTGGCAATTGGCGTGAAGGCGAGGTCTCCTTGGTGGGTGAGAGTAATGCAAGTCAGGGAATTATTTATTTTAAATTTTAGACAAGGGTATTTTGATAGATTTTCTCCTAGTTTTGTTTTGGCTGGAGCTTTAAAAGGGACTCAATTCCCCCATGTTATCTCATCTTTGCATAATAACATTTTCTTCATGTTTTATTCTTTGTATAAGATTATTCTAGTTTGGTACTACATCAATATGTCCCTTGCCAACTGTAATGAGGCTTTTTTTGTTATCTCTAAGGTTGAAGCCACAACTAGGTTTGATGGGAAAAACAAGTCTTGCATTTCCATATTAGAAATCCATGTGCTCCGGTCTCATATCTCTCAAGCTATTCCTAGTTGAAGTTTTTGAACTTGTATGCCACGTAGAACAATTGTTATCCAAAATCAGACAGTCTGGTTTTTTTAGTTACCAAAATCTAAAATAATGTTATGTTCGCATATTGGTAAATGATGACTGATTAACAAACCTCGAATTCCGATCAAGAATATTACTTTGAAGTAAACTTTGTTATAGTTTGCCTCTCTTAAGTCTTAAATGCCTCACTCCTAGCTCCCGCTCCCGCTCCCGCTCCCGCTCCCGCTCCCGCTCCCACATTTTAGATTCTAGTAAGTTGTCATTTGTTCTGTTCAAAACTGTTCTAAATTGCTCTAATTTTTTATTAGTGACGGTCGATTCATTGGAGATATAGACAGTTCTAATGCAATAAGGAAAGGAGTTAAATTTGGAGAAATAAACTAAATTAGAAAAAAAAAAATTAAAGACAATATGAGATTCATTGACGCATCTATGATTAAAGGAAGCAAACTGAAGAGTCATTTGAGATTGGCGTCTAATTGCAGAATAATATGAGATTAACACATCTGCAATTAAAAATAAATTGATGAATCATTCAAGATTGGTGTCTAATTGAAGCATAGTCTGAGATTGGCACATCTGCAATCAAAGGAAACAAATTGAAGAATTATTCAAGATTGATGTTCGTAACAGAGTTTAAATTTGTTTTTTTTTTCATTTATTAATTTAAAGTCAATTAGCATTTTCCATTTTGGTAGTAAATAGGGAATAATTATAATTACAATTAAGTTTATCAGATTTTCACGGGTTCGAATCCTGGAAGCAGCCTCTTGTAAAAAGCAGGGTAAGGTTACATACAATGGATCCTTCCCCGGGGCCCCGCATGGCGGAAGCTTCGTGCACCGGGCTGCCTTTTTTTTTTTTTAGAATTATTGTTTTTGCATTTGTTGTCGGAATAAAAGAAGTCTAGAACCTTGAAATTTATCTTCTTTGAATTAATATTATGTCTTTCTCTATGAGGTTCGATGACTTGATTTTCGTGATGCATCAAGTTTATTCTTATTTGGCTAAACTTGAGAGGCCTAATCGAGCTCACTTTAGGGGCTAAGTTCTACCTTTTATAAAAACTATATTCACTAAGGCAATCTTTTTAATTGCGAGCACATATTGTAAGAAATCCAGTATGGTGGGTATTTGCTTGAGCATCTACCAATTATTTCCTGCATTTCCTTTTGTAGAATAACTCCAGTGGATTGGCACAAACATTTTTAATCCCAGTTAAATTATAACATCTACTATGGTTATTCTTCTCTCCTATCACAATTTACCATCTTACCTTTGAAGATATTCTTTGAGGCTTGCTTTTAATGCAATTGTGCACTCTTGGGCAACCCTTGGATATGTTTTTCAGAATGGAATGTGAACTCCAATATAGCAATTGCTGGTTGAGTACCTTCATCTGATGTGAAGTTCATCTTGAAAAATAATTGTATGATTGCGTCTCATGAATGAGCTTTTGTCAATCTTTGATCATAGTCAATTGTGCAACAGATAGAAGTGGCCTAGAACAACAAATTGTCATGAAGAAACTGCTATACCATATGAACTTGGACTGTTGGGCTGGTAGGTCATGTGTGTGCCTTCAAAATGAAATCTTTAATGGATTATTTTAGTTCCTAATTCTTTTTTTCCCCAAAACTCTTTACTGTGTTATTTCTTGGTATCAGTATATTTGCTTGTTTTCTCATATATTCAAATTTGGTTCTCTTTATATTTATCTGTACATTATTATATGCTGTGTGCTTCCTTGTTTTCCTTTGGTTGGCTCAACATAGTTCAGAATATGAACTCTTAGCTGGGTGTAAATAAGTCAATAGAAGCAAACACATGCAAATTTATGTGCTTATCTTTTGATGTCAGATGATCTCTGACATCCACAGAGTGCTAATTTCATTTTCTGCTATTCGTGATTGATTTTGAAGAATGGTGTTATGATTTACAAGTCCTGGGAATTGTGTTCTAATTGTTCTTTTACTGCCTAACTCTGATATGCATGTATCATTGGATGTTCTATGTCTGTTTTTTTAATGCTATGTAAATGTAATTTTATTTGATGCAGTTCATTTTGTTCAGGACTCTGTTCTGTACTTATTCTTTGAGTCAAAAAGTACCACTGCTATGAAAGGTGATATTGGTGTTGCAAGAAGCTTTGATCATGGAGGCACCTGGGAATTTCTGGGCATTGCTTTAGAGGAGCCTTGGCATTTGTCTTATCCGTTTGTTTTCAGCTATCAGAACCAAGTAAATAAAACCTGTCATCTTTGTTTTTTCACAATAATGACCTATTAGGATTAGGAACAAATCATAAATTGAAGATATGTTTATTTTCAACTGCCATGAAATTAATTGTCAATTGTGTTTTATTAAATTAATCAAGTAAAGATAGGAGTATTTTTTTTTATCATTTTAAGGTAGTTTAGTATTTTTTTTTTTTTTTTATCATTTTAAGGTAGTTTAGTATTTTTTTTTATCATTTTAAGGTAGTACAAATTATTGGTTTTATGAAATTACTGATAGTGTTCCTTTGTTAGGTTCATTCTAGCGTGTTCAATAAACAAAAATATATTAACCATTTAATTAACTTGAATTGTAGCACTTTTCATAACAAAGTTGTAGATTATTCTCAAATGTGAAGTTCAGGTTAGCTTCAAAAAGATCATTCCCTTGTTCTAGAAATTAATATCATAACCAAAATACTATTGGTGTTTATATATTGTACCTAATATTCCACTTCAATGATCTTTCAGATTTATATGATGCCTGAGGGGAACAAAAAGGGTGAACTTCGACTCTACCGAGCTGTAAAATTTCCACTTAAATGGACTTTGGAGAAGGTTATCATAAGGAAGCCTCTTATAGATGCTTCCCTGATTCAGTATGAGGGTAACTATTGGCTCTTTGGTTCAGATTTTAGTAGATTTGGTGTTGAGAAGAATGCTGAGCTTGAAATCTGGTACAGTAGCTCACCTCTTGGCCCTTGGAAGCAACATCCCAGAAATCCGATCTACAGAATTGACAAAAGTTTAGGAGCTCGAAATGGTGGAAGACCCTTTATATATGAAGGTTCTTTGTACCGTTTGGGCCAGGACTGTAGTGAGACATATGGCAGAAGGTTGCAGATTTACAAAATTGAAAAACTAAATAAAGAAGAATTCCAGGAAGTTCCTGCCAATCTGAGGATTGAAGAATCAAAGAAAGGTCGAAATGCCTGGAATGGCATCAGACATCACCACTTAGATACTCAGCAGCTTCCTTCAGGAAATTGGATTGCAGTTATGGATGGAGACCGTGTTCCTTCTGGTGATTCCATAAGGCGTTTTATCACAGGTTGCACATACACCCTGCTGTTGTTTTTCCTGGTCATGGTCATGTCCATCCTGGTAGGTGCAGCAAATTGTTGTATGGCATCTAATAGAAGACATGAATATTCTTGGCTTAGAACTCGTATGCATATGAACTTCAGGGCCCGAAGATACATTACATGCATTAAAAGCTATGGTTCTTCCATCAGGTCAAGGGTAAATCCAAAAACATGCACCGGCAAGCTAGTCCTCAGCTTACTTGTTCTTCTTGGCATATCTTTTGTGTGCATGTCTGTCCATTTTCTAACGGAAGGTAATGGAGCTGAAGAAGCTTACATCTATGAGGGCCAATATTCTCAATTTACAATGGTCACAATGACTTACGAAGCTCGGCTTTGGAATTTGAAGCTTTATGTGAAACACTACTCCCAATGTGAATCAGTAAGAGAAATTGTAGTTGTATGGAATAAAGGAAAGCCCCCAAGCGAGAGTGAGTTTGACTCAGCTGTGCCTGTGAGGATACGTGTGGAAGAGCAGAATTCTCTTAACAACAGATTCAAGGTGGACCCTCTAATCAAAACAAGAGCAGTTCTTGAGCTAGACGATGATATATTGATGACGTGCAATGATATAGAGAAGGGCTTTAGGGTGTGGAGGGAGAATCCTGAGAGACTCGTTGGTTTCTATCCACGATTAATTGATGGCAGCCCATTGCAGTATAGAAACGAGAGATATGCCAGGGGGAAGAACGGTTACAATGTTATCCTCACTGGTGCTGCTTTCATGGACAGTGAGTATGCTTTCAATAAATATTGGAGCGAGATAGCAAGAGAGGGAAGAAACTTTGTTGATCATTCTTTCAACTGCGAGGACTTGTTGATGAATTTCTTGTATGCTAATGCCAGTGCAGTGCGGACCGTGGAGTATGTTCATCCTGCATGGGCTATCGATACTTCAAAGCTGTCAACTGCTGCAATTAGTCGCAACACCCAGGTGCACTATGACATTAGAACAAACTGCTTATCCAAGTTCTTATCCTTGTATGGTTCTCTTCCCTCAAGGTGGGAATTTGGTACTAGGGTGGATGGTTGGGATAGATAGACAACGATCTGGAATCTACTATATTTGGTTCGATACTAGTGTTGTGTTCATGCCAACTCCAGAACAAAGATTTCGCAAAGATTAAGTCCTCACACATTTCCAAGATGAGTAGCAGATCATCTGATGAAGGTTGGTTAACTGATCTCAAAGACAGATCCTTATTGCGACATGAGATATGCACTGATGCTCTGTCCTTCTCTTGTTCTTGCCGGAGCTGCTTAGGTTTCCGGTTTAAGATGTAGCCTCTACTTATAAGTTGCTTGTATTTCTACCGTACTTTGTTGCTCTCATGTAATATTTTTTATCGGCCAAAATACATTATTATTTTTTTCTCTAATGTCATGATTTTTTAATGCAAAGTAAAATCAGCCACATCAGAACTCGGTTGTTGCGTGCATTTACTCAATATTCTCGCCTTTGATTCTGGTTAGGTAACTATTGCATAATTGTAGTATTTAGTACCATTTTTCAGCTTTAATTGTGGTGATTTAAACTTGAAGGCGTCAGCAGTTGTAAATTATCCAGCCAAATCATTATTATTAAACTGTGTTTATTTAATTGTTGTGGATTTTACTTTGACAAATTCTCACGTAAAAGTTGAGAATTTTTCAACAGATGTTCTAAATTTTAATTTTTTTTTAATGATTTAAATTTATTTTAGTTTAAATGAGTTAGTTTATATTTGGTTTGAATGGTTTTTTTTTTTATGAATGAAATGCAAATTTAAAGACATTTTTTTAGAAACATACTGTTTTAAATGATTCGAGTTTAGGTGGGACGTTAAATTATTTTATATTTTTTCTATTAATTTTTTATTTTAAATATCGCCATCAATAATAATCTCATTAGATATTATATGTTTTATGTAAAGTTAGATGATAACTTCTGATAGAATGGTAAACCACGGAAAAAATAGGTAATAAAATGAGAGAAATAAATTAAGATGTTATAAATATATTTTATAATTTGAAGATTTTAATTATAAGAATTAAAGTTAACTCACAAATGATCATAATAATAAAAATTAATTATAAAACAAAATTCGCTTAATTCCTCATTATATTATATGTTCATTTTGTTGGATACATATGAATGTAAAAGTGATAGAGTAAAAGACACTCCATTGTCAATATGATTTTAACCATATATTGGAGTAAATATGATTTTAGTCCTATAATGAAAGTTTCAAGGTATATTAACTAGTTTATATTATTTCATAAGTATTATAGTTGTGAACAAATGTATAAAGAGAGACTTTCTTCCACGCGTAGGTCCATAGGCGGTGTAAATCTAAGGTTGAGATTGCACTGAACGAAGTTGACTCATGTTCGAGCATAATCTATGTGCGTTGAATGCCGGACTGGTAGAGGTAAAATTTATCCAAGTGAATGAACCAACGTTTTGCCACTTGAATATTTCTGCTTGTCGTTCAAATGTAATAGATGCACTAATCGATGATTAATAAAGAATCTGTAACCTCCATATGTTTGAGCTGGACAGGTTAATGGACAATAAATGGCTTTAATTCGACCATTGAATACTACAAAAGTCTCAGTTCCTATCTAAGGAGGTTGCAATCAAGAGTTAGACAAAACTAATAACAAAGATTTCCCTCCACCTTCGTTCCTCCAAATCTTCTCTTCGCCGTGCATTTCTGCTCGGTGGTTTGTCCGTAATAGCAATTGAGTACTTTCTCAGCTTGCCACGAACTGTTGGAAGATTGTTAGTGCAATCGTTCCTTGGTTTTTGGTCGACTAGTTTGACTAAGTTGAAGTGAATTTGAGTTTGAGTTTCGATATTTGGCCAATATGTTTAGAAAATATCTGAAAGAAATCAAATAGGTTAAGGTTGACCAAATACTTGATGATATATAAGAGAAAAATCAAGTAGGCCGTGAAGGACTGAATATTTGACTAGCAAAGTCCTAACTAGAGGGTTAGACAAGAGTAAAGTCCTAACTGGATGTTAAGTAAGGCAAAATCCTAACTGAAGGTTATGTAAGGGCAAAGTCCTAACTCAGAGGTTAGGCAAGGCAAAGTCCTAATTTGAGGATTAGGCAAGACAAAGTCCTAACTGTTGATGAATCCTAGGAAGATCATACCGGTTCCACTGTACAAAAATTTTGTACAAGTGTTGAACATTTCCTAAATAACCTATTGGGTTCTTTAGAAGTTAAATTAGGAATTGCAAACGGAACTTAACATTATTGATTCCAAATTTAACTTATCTGTTATTAATGATTTAGACTTGGATCGCAAGCGGAACTTAACATTATTGATCCAAATTCACCTATGTTATAAATTCAATTAAATATTAATTTCTAAAATTGACTTCCAGGTTAAACATGACGAGGCACTAGGCGTTCTTGGATATGGGAGCAACCACTACTTCCAAGACAAAGCCTTTTAAGGAAAGCTAATATTTAATTTCCTTATATAACTCTAGGTTTAACCAAAAGGAACAATCGAATCATAAATTCGAAAAATAAAAAAAAACATAAACTCGAATAACAAATTCGAAAAACTAGAATCTAATGCCTCTTGTGTTTGGAGTTCATACAAAGAAAAATAACTAGCATGATGCGGAAGAAAATTACTAGTTATACCTTCTCTTTGTATGCTAATGACCTCGAGATCTTCTGTTGTATTCCTCGCCTTGGACGTCGTGTGGGCGACGAACCTCCAAGATGAACACCACCTAAAAAGCTTCTCCTTCTTCTCTATGTTTCGGCCACAACCACCACCAAGGAACAAAAGAGCAAAGGGAAAAGGAAGAGGAGAGATCCGGCCACAAGGGAGAGCACAATCAATGCAACAAGAATAGATGCATACCCTACTTCTCCTCTTCTTCTCCTCTTTGTATCCGGCCACACCAAGCAACCACAAGAGGTGGCCGACCCTAGCATGAAGAAAAGCAAGGGTCAACCCTTAGGAGAAGACTTGAAGAGAAGAGAGAAAAAAATAGATTGCACCATGAGGCCTCTCCTCCCCTTCTTTTATATTACTTGCACAAGGTAAATAAGGAAAGACTTTTTACAAAAATTAAAATCTTCCTCTTGTTTTTCCTTTTCCCCTTTTATTTTTCCTTTTCCTTTCTCTTGATTGATTCAATCATCAAATCAATGATTGATTGGTTTATTTGATTGGCCGACCCCTTGCTTGGGCACCAAGCAAGGGTGGCCGACCCCTTAAAAGGAAGGAAATACTTTTGTAAAAAATTTATAAGCAATGAAGAAAAGCTCTTATAAAATTTTACAAGTTCTCTTTTTAATTTCCCAATGTGGATGTTAAAAAATGAAAATTTTAAAAATTAAAACAAAGTTTTAAAATTTAAAACTACTCTTCTAAAATTTCCTTTTTTAACATGGTTACAAAAATAGAAAATTTTCAATTTTAAAACTTCTCTTCCTTTTTCCTTAAAACCATGAGGATGATTAAAAAGGGAAAGTTTTAAAACTTTTAAATTTTCTTTTAAACCATATGACCTAATTTAAATAAGAAAAGTTTTATATTTTAAAATCTCTCTTTTAAAACTTGTAGATATCTATAAAGAGAAGATTTTAAAAATTCAAAACACCCCTCCTTATTTGAAATATGTGGCCGGCACCCTTCAAACTTCTTATGGTCGGCCACCTTAAGGAGATTATGGCCAACCCCTTTGGCTTGGTCACCAAGCCATGGGCCGACCCCTTCTTGGACACCAATATGAGCTTTTCATGAGTGTATTAGAGGCATTAATGAGACTACGATAGGGACCTAGAGGAGAAATTGATTTTGGCCTTCCGACGAGCTTGAGTATCCCGTATTCGCCCTGAATACACAACTCAAGTTCATCAATAATAACTCATTCCACTAGAGAATTATTATTGCACTACCGCACCCATCCCAAATTACATTATGAGCTCCTTCTTATCATGAATATGTTAGTCTCTCTGTGTTTAAGATATCGAATGCCCATTAATTTAATGAGTTACTGACAACTCATTTAATTAATATCTAGCTCCAAGCTCCAAGAGTAGTACCACTCAACTTCATCGTCATGTCGGACTAAGTCCACCTGCAGGGTTTAACATGACAATCCTTATGAGCTCCTCTTGGGGACATTCTCAACCTAGATAACTAGGACACAGATTCCTTCTATAATCAACAACACACACTATAAGTAATATCATTTTCCAACTTATCGGGCATATTGATTTATCGAGCTAAATCTCACCTTTTGATAAGTTAAAGAAATAAATACTAAATATATGTGTTTGTTATTATATTAGGATTAAGAGCACACACTTCCATAATAACTAAAGTCTAGTTCTTTTATTAAGTTAGTATAAAAAGAAATTACCTAAAATGGTCTTACTCAATACACTTAGAGTGTACTAGTGTAATTTATTAGTCAAGATAAACTAATACCTAATTACACTATGACTATTCCAATGGTTTGTTCCTTTTCATCTTAGTCATGAGCAACTGTTTATAATTATAAAGAATTGATAACATGATCTTCTGTGTATGACACCACACACCATATTATCTATAATATAAATTAATTGAACAACTACACTTAACAAATAAATGTAAACATTTGACCAATGTGATTATTTTATTTCTAAAATGAATATTTACAAAAGCTAAGCTTTTAGTATACACTCTAACACTAACTCGAGGGTTAGACAAAGAAAAGTTCAAGTGGGTCAAGGAGGACTGCATGTTGGCAAAGGGAAGTCATAACTATGGTTATACAAAGGAAAATTCAAGTGGGTTAAGGAGGATAGTACATTGGCAAAGGGAAGTCCTAATTGCGGTTAGGTAAAGGAAAGTTTAAGTGGGTCAAGGAGGATCACACATTGGCAAAGGAAAGTCCTAACTGCGATTAGGCAAAGGAAAGTCCAAGTGAATCAAGAAGGACTGCACGTTGGTAAGAGAAAAGTTCTAACTGCAGTTATGCAAGAGGAAAATTCAAGTGAGTCAAGGAGGACCACACTTGTTAATCGAAAGTTTAAGGGAAGTTTGCATGAGATGGAAAATCTAAGTGGATCAAAGGTTGACTGGACACTTGGTGAAGAAGTCTCAACATGTCACGGTTAACCGGATGTTGGGTAAGGGAACCCTAGACTTGGTTTAAGTGAGTTAGGGTTAGACAATCAATTGAATAATTGATTAGGCCAAAGTCAATTAATCAGGTGATCGATTAGGGGTTGTTCTCACGAGAACAGAGAGACGCTAAATCAATTGGCTAATTGATTCAACCCTCTTCAATCGATTGGGTAATCAATTGAAGTGGATTTTTCGCAAAGCATAGTATTTTATTGTGCTAAATCTATCGGGAAAGTGCCCAATCGATTAGGAGAAACTTATGACAAATAGTAGGCTTCTGAATCAATCAAATGATATATTGTGCCACATAAATCGATCAGGTGATAGATTGGGAGAAGTTCGCAAATGAATATTTGACTTCTAAATCGATTGAGTGATTAATTAAAAAGCCGTGTAATCGATTGGCTAATGTATTAAGAGAAGAAGAAAAGAGTTGTTGCGAGGTTTGGACAGCTAGATTTGCTTGGATCTGACATGGTAATTATTTGGGGGTAAGGTCAATCGATTGAGAATCCTTATCCGTAGAAAATAAAGGTGTTTGAAGATTCAAATAATCACATCTTCTCTACTCTTTACCACCAATTCTTGGACGATTCAAGACGAAGTGTTACGCACTTCCGAGTCTACAAGAGGCGTTTCTAAGCAAGAAGAAAGCAAGAAAGGTTCTCATTGTATTGTATATTCATTTCCTTATTTTTATTATATTTTTCTTGTTGTGATCTTGTATGAAGTTTCTCTATCTCTGGATTGTTTCTGAAAAGAAGTAATTTTCATAGTATAGCATGTGCACTATGTGGATCCTTAGATTAGTTACCTCAAGGAGATGGATATAAATTAAATCCTTAGCATTGCTTCAAATTTTTCTGCTGCAACTATTTAACATGATGAAATAATTGGAGTTAATCATCCCCTCTAGCTTTTGGAGTGTCCTAACACGAACAACCAGAGCTTGATTGTGTATGCGATTTTGTCGTTGTATCTTAGAAAATATACATTCATTATAACCTCAAAGAACAACCGGAGAAGGATGAATTTATTTTAGGAAAACTGCTTGAAAGCATATCTCAGCATCTTCTTTTTTGCAACTTAGACTCTGTAGTTGAGAGTCTACACTCAGACTCGAGAGTCGGGAGTTTGGAGTTTGTATTCAAAAGTCTGTAACTCGGATTCTACAGTCGGGAGTCTACACTCAGACACGGGAGTCTACACTTGAAAGTCGAGAGCTGGGAGTCTACAACTCGAACTTTGCAGTTGGGAGTCTGTACTCGGGAGTTTGTAACTCAGACTCTATAGTTGGGAGTCTACAAGCCAGACTCTGCACTCGGGAGTCAGGAGTCTGCATTCGGGAGTTGGGAGTCTACACTCGGAAGTCTGCATTCGGGAGTTGGGAGTCTACACTTGGGAGTCTGCACTCTAACATATAAGGTAGCTAGCCTAGCTAACTCAGTTGTCCCAATTAGCTCTTCCTTCCTTGCTTGGTAGCCTAAGATTATCAGCTCAAGTCAACTCAACAGATAAGTCTGATTTGATCTATAACTTCAATTCAGACTACTTCCCCTCTCTCTTTGGCAAGATTGTCCAACAATCTTAAAATAAATTTGGTTATGTTGAGATGATCACAGAAAGTGTTGAGGTGCAATAGACTCATCATATGAAGGTCCCCTCCCTCTGATTGGAAATGTTCTAATCAACCACAAGGAAAGGTTAGAAAAATTCATGGATTGAACTTCTAGAGGTGGCAGCAAAAGATGTTCTTCTACTTGATTACCTCAATCTGACTCAATTCTTGACAGAGAACCCTCCTAAGCATACTAAGGATACTGATGTTCAAACTATCAGTGCAGTGGAGGCATAAACTCATTCTGAGTTCCTTTACTGAAACTATATCCTCAATTACCTTGCCAACTTGTTATACACAATATATAATACAAAGAGAATGACTAAGGAGCTATGAGAGTCCTGTAAAGATCTTGAGTGCAAAAATAATACCAGCATAGCTGAATAAATAACAAGATCCTTTCCAGAATATTCATGCGAAGAAAACTATATACTAGTTGAGTTGAGAGTTCTACCTTTGTTGCGTAAACGCAAACTCCCAATAGAAATTTTATCCTCAGTGAATCTCAGCACGATCAAGTGTTCATGCCTCTTTTGGTATCCACATGAACATGTTCCATCTATCTCACAAACTCACAAATATGGAGAAGAAAAACCACCTAAGGTTATGCTAGCAACCAAGCAAGAGGGTCTTGACCAAGGAGGAAGAAGAAGGAGAAAACAAGCCAACACACAAGTGTCATCCACGAAAATCATCAAATATCCTTTTGTACTCTTCCAAGAATACCAAAGGTCTTTTGACTTTTGGTCTTCTTTTGATTAATGATTCATTAATCTCTATTAATAGACATTAACCTTGTTAAGTGGTTAAGTCTGATCTAATAAATTTGATTCGGATTATACTCAATTCAATAGTCCAACGATTGGATTCATTTGAGTCAAAGTCAATGAGTCTAATTCGTATTAGACTTAATCCTATAGCCTTATGGTCCATCATATTTTAGTTAAACTAAAATAGTTTATTTCCAAATCAATATGTTCTTTATGTGACCCAATAGACTCTCGTAATATTGGTAATATATCTAAAACCACTTAGATACATAAGCAATGAGTGACATCTAGCAAGGCATCATTTCTACTCAAGTGACGAGAATGTCGAGATCCAACCTAACCTTTCTGTGTCTATTATCTTATATGACTTGGTCTTTCTATCCTCGATATATAGATTGATTAATGAGTCATAGGTTGTGTCATTCTCTTATCAATATTTGTGTTTCTTAGTCGCTAAGTAGATACACTCAATCAAATAAGCTGAATATCTCATATTGACTAATTTGAGCATGACCATATATTCTTATGTCCTATTTAATCAATGGGTTCACAGATATCACTTCCATCATATGGAAGGGATAAATCACACATACATCACTCACATCTCTCTATATAACTTATTACATACAGTGATCAACTTTATAGTCCACTTTGTTACATGTGACATTTGATAATACTAAAGTATACAACTCCTTATGTAAAGAACCGTAGTGATTGCAAGTTTAAGGATTATTCATACCAATAGTCACTATGAGAATGTTTATGATACTCATATAACGATCAATGAAATATCTCATTGCGGGTCAATTGAGCACATATTCTCTAATATATACCTATGTGTCTGTTGGAGTAATCCCAATGGTCTGTGCGACCATGTGTTTTGATGTTTGGGCAAAGAGTTAAGTAAGGTTCAGCCTTGTATTGATATACGTATTTGAATTATGCAGGTTTGCAGGATACATATATGACTCAGTTTGATGGCTTCAGGTTCGGTGAAGGATGGAGCATCCGAGGGATAGTGGACAAGACAATAAGGATAAGGGCCGAGGGAAGCGACTTCGAGGCATACGCGAAGGATGACATTGGGGGTGAGCCGCATGCTTGAATACATCCGAGGGACAAGAACCAAAGAAAGTAAGCTTGAAGGCAAGAGGTCAAGGCTACAAGGAAGAGTCAAGTGAGTCATAAGGATGAAGGTCTGAGTGCTAAGAGATTGTACTCGGGTACCAGTCAACTGGTGATTTCATCAATCGACTGGTGCAGTCAACTGGGTAGTCAACTAGGGAGCGAACATAATATCTCTGTTCTCTCAGCCAGTGTGGAGCAGTCGACTGGTATTTTCACAGTTGAATGGTATCAAGCTGTTGGGATGTAACAGTCGAATCTCCACAGAGGGCAGTCGATTGACACTTTCACTAGTTGACTGGTGGATGAGATTTTCCAACCCGTGGCCTATATAAACAAGGCTTTGGAGCTTGGTTAATATTGATGAAATTAGTGGTGGTTAACCCTAATTAGTAGTCAACAAGTGCTCAAGAGTTCTTTGTGTTCCAAGAGATCTTGGTTGGAGTTGTGGTGAGGTTTCTCCACCCATAAGGAGACTTGATATAATTAGATTTGCGGGGAGCTAATCCACCGAAGGATTGATGGATCATCCACCTTATAGGCAACTGTGAAGTAGGATCAAGTTATCTCCGAACCACGTTACATCGACGTGCATTGGTTTGCTCATTCTTTCTTAGTATTTAGCTTGTTTGTTTTGTATTATTTCGCTGCGCAAACTAACAAGTGTAGGAAGCTATTGACTTTGGAGCACCACCTATTTAACCCCCCTTCTATCCGATCATAAAAGATCTCCAACAGTGTCAACTTGATATCTCATATCTATGATTTGTGAGATTAAGTCATCAATTGACCTACATGCTAGTCTCAATGTATTAATATTGTCTTTGCATATTAATGCTTGACCAAGAATAGTTAAGAGTAGCGTCATATATATCTATAAGCCTCCACTATCAATTCAACCAATTGATATACTGTATACTAGAACCTACTATCATAAGATATTATTATATTTATTTATCTGAAGTAAATATAATAATAATTTTCTTTTATTAATGAAATATGACATAATATGTCCTAAGTCAACCAACTTTTGATTAACTCTTAGAACTTACACTAACAAGTCCTTAGACAAAAAGTACAAGACAAAGGATGCAGGGGCCAAGAAATTTATTGTGGGCATATTCCTTGACTACAAGATGGTTGACTCTAAGACGGTGATCAGCCAAGTCCATAAGCTTCAGGTGATCTTGCACGAGATTCACTCGGAAAGTATAGTTCTGAGTGAAACCTTTTAGGTGGCTGCTATCATTGAGAATCTGCTTCCTGGCTAGAAGGACTTCGAAAGCTACTTGAAACACAAGCGGAAGGAGATTAACATGGAAGAACTCATTATTAGACTTTGAATTGAGGAAGACAACAAGAGTTTTGAGAGAAAACTGTTCTCTCAACCTACTGTGAAAGCCAATGCAGTTGAGCACGGTCAAAATTTGAAATGGAAGAACTCTAAAGCTTCCAATATAGGACTCAAAGGAGACATAAGAAAGAAATTCTCTGGAATATGCTTCAATTGTGGATGAGTCGGTCACAAATCTTTGAAGTGCAGAAAGTCGAAGAAGAAGTAGGAGACCAACCTGAGCGAGGAACCATAAATGGACAATCTTCGTGTTGTGGCTTCCGAAGTAATGGTGGATTGATACTAGAGTTACCAGACATATTCGCTACAACAAAGAACTGCTCAACAACTTTGAAGAAATCAAAGATGGAAAAAAACTATTCATGGAAAACTCAGCAACCTTGGACATCATGGGCCAAGAAAAAGTAGTGTTGAAGCTAACCTCAGGCAAGAAGTTAACTCTCAACAATATGTTGTAAGTTTCAGAGATTCAGAAGAATCTAGTCAGGATCACTGTTAAGTAAGCACGACTTCCGTATTATTTTTGAGTTGGACAGAGTTACTTTGTCTAAAAATGGAATATTTTTAGGAAAATATTATGTAATCGAGGAGTTATTCAAGCTCAGTGTAATGAGTATTACGCCTAAGGTTAATAAAATTAGAAGTTTTTTTACTTATGCGATCAGGTCTTCATATTTGTGGCATGATAGACTAGGACTTGTTAACTAAGATGTGTTACGTAGATTAATTAACATGTAAAACATACTTACATTCCTTCTTGACCAGAAACACAAGTGTGAAATTTATGTTGAAGCGAAAATGACAATGATTTCCTTTCAACATGTTGAAAGAAGCAACGAACCACTCAACCTAATTCACACAGACGTGTGTGGCCTAAAAGGAATACTGATACATGGTGGGAACAAATACTTTATCATTTTTATAGATGATAACATAAAATATTGTTATGTGTATCTTCTCAAGAGTAATGATGAAGCAATAGAGAAATTTGTTCTGTATAAGAATAAAGTTAAAAACTAACTTAATAAAAAGATTAAGGCGATTCAAAGTGATCGAAGAGGTGAATATGTATCACCATTTGCTGAGTTGTGTTCTGAACATGAGATCATGCATGAAACAATAACTCCTTATATTCCTAAGCAAAATGGAGTTGCTAAGTAAAACAATTGCACTTAAAAAAAATGATGAATGCTCTTCTATTAAGCTTTGGATTGCTAGAGTTCATGTGGGGGAAGTTATGTTAACAACTAATTATCTTTTAAATAAGGTGTCTTAAAAGAAAATAGATACAAACTCTTATGAGTTATAGAATGGAAGACAATCGTCCTACAAATATTTATGAATGTAGGGTGTTTTGCTAAAGTTTTGGTGTCTAATTTGAAAATGATTAAGATATGCCCAAAAACTATTAATTCCATATTTGTTGGATGCACATAACAGCGGTGCGTATCGATTTTTTGTGCATGAGTCACAAATAGCGGATATATATAAAAACTCGATAATAGAATAGAGAAATGTCTCTTTCTTCGAGCATATATATCCGTATAAGACATGAGAAGAAGCTAAATTCTCAAAACAGACATATGAAATACAAGAAGAAGAAGATGATGAACCAGTTGAGATTGAGCTCGGACAAAGTAAAAGAACTCGTATAGAAAAATCCTATGAAATAGATTTTATCACTTTTATATTGGAAAGTGAACTCTATAGTTATTCAGAAATAGTAAGCTATTTTGATGGACCCCACTAAATTAAATTGATGGTAAAAAAATTGAAAGCAAAAAGGAGAAAGATGGAACTTTCGAAGTAGGGGTGGTTTGATATGGTATATCAAACCATTAATTAATATACCGTTATCAAATGAAAAGTTTGGTATCAAAAAATTCATATTGATATTGTACCAAAATTTTGGTATATCGAATTTTTGGTATACCTAAATTCCAATATGGTATCAATTCTATACTATTTATAATAAAATTTTGGTATTGATATGGTATATCAAAAATTTTGATATAGATCTTATACCGATACTTGATATCGAAAATTGGTATATTTCGTTATATTTCAATATGGTGAGTATGATATACTTAATTTTTTATATTATTTCTCACCCTTATTTGGAACAGTATTTCAATTTTTTTTAATAGCCCCTTCATGTTGGAAATTTAGATTAAAAAGTGACGTTTTGGCTCAAACATACCTTACGATCTTTAAAGTGGTTAACTAAGTATTTAAGATTTGAATCCGCAGCAGTATATAGAGAAGTAGAAAACTTCCTTCAATAGAATGACAAATATAAGAAACTTGTATAGGCTTACTAATTGGGCCTTATCGAACGCGATATTATCCACGGACGCACCTGCATCGTTCTCACTCTCAGTTCGTGTTCATGGCGTTGGCGTTTGCCTGCTTCCCCTTAAACCCTTGCCCTCCCCTCTCGCCCCCTTCTCTCCTCCCCTCCTCTTCTTCCTCCTCCTCGATCATGGCCGTTCATTCGGCCCAAAGATCGATTCTTACCAGCTCCAATTTCTGTTGCTCGGTAGTTCGTCCCTCGGCCGGGCGTCTTCGATGCTCCGATGAAGAATTCCCGGAGGACGGCCCAATTGAATTTGAAACAAAGGAGAAAGATATGGAAAAGACGAGAAAGAGGAGGAAAAGAAAGCCGAGGCCCAGTTTCAACGCCCAGACCCTTGAGCGATGGCCCGTGAAGATCTCCTCCTCGAGGTCTGCTTTGGATCAAAAGTTTCAGACTTCTTTGGACGCTCCATTTAGTCAGCCTTTGGATGAGTGTGGGGCTCCCGTGATGGAGTTTGGAGCTTCAAATGAGAAAGTTGATGAAGAGCGAGGAGGGGGTAGGTTGCGCTTAATCATTGAGAAGTTAAATGCAACTGAGAGTGGGAAGTCTTCAGATTCAGACCTTTTATATGAATCCTTTGGGAATTCTGTCGACGCAGTTCCTCCTATGGCGAATCGTATCGTGGGCATTCCTTTTGGCATGCAGACGAAGAAGTCGGCTCCTTGGGCACACGCAGCTAAGCATGATGAAGATGGTATCCGTTATGCTAACTACAGCGAAGCTTTGGTAAAAAATATTGATTTTGGCAAAGATTATGTGAAGCCTAAAGAATTGAATTTGGTGGTGGATAAGGGTAGAAGCTTCAACTATGGTGATCCTATAAATGTCTCTCTGGAGGAAGAATTTCCTGTCCTTTCTTCTGACATGGACGCTCTAAGCTGTCCAGAAGTTAGTGTTCCATTTGGAGAAGAGATATTCAGTTCTCAGGAAGCTGATTTAGACTCTAAAGTTGCGGATAAGTCCCCGGTGAGAGATGATGAGTTGAGCGAAAAAAGAAGAGAGTACTTTGTTAGAGAAAATGCTGAGAGGTTCAACGACCATAAGTGTTCAAGTTCCTCCAATGTCGGTATTGGCGTCTCCGTCTCTTCTGAAAACCTGGACATGTTAGTGGTGCTTAATTCTGGGCACGATGACCTTGACGTAGCCAGTCCAGTGCCTTTACCATGGGAAAGAGAAATTGATTCCATGGAGGGTGAGCAGTTGCAAAGGAGTAACACTGAACTAGCAGAGAGGACTATACCAGAGCCGGAACTGCGGAGACTGAGAAACACTTCTTTAAAAATGAAAGAGAGGATGACTGTGGGGCCAGCAGGTGTGACTGAGGCTGTTGTGAAATGCATCCATGAGAAGTGGAAGGAGGTAGAAGTCATTAAGTTAAGGTTTGAAGGCCCAGCCAACCTGAACATGAAGAGGACACATGAGATTTTAGAGGTTAGCTTTTCCTTTTTTTAAACCATCTTGTCAAAATGTTAGATAATTATAATTGTTCTTTGGCACAATTCCATTGAAGAAATATCATATTAGCCTTTAAAGATAAGTGTTTTGAGAACTAAGACCTATGCTTTATTATCAAAAGGGTAGTTGACTGCTGCTAAAGGAAGTGTGACAAGAAAGGGAAAAATGAAGATAATAGTATCAGAACATGCTTAAAGGATCACCATTTCACACTAACATGACACTTTCGTGTAAGTGATCATAAATTCTCTTCATGATGTCATAATTACAAAAAGAAATAAATTGAGAAGTTGCAGCATTTGAAGCAACAAGAAGGAATAAAAAAAATATCTTCTTGGCTTTTTAGGTATGAATTTTAAGAATCAGAGAGATATCGGCCTCTCTCTCATATTTGATGTCATCCATGATGATAGCAAAAGATGATTACGCTCATCTCACACAACTTATCCCATGTTATGTGAAGGGAGGTAAATCATGCAGTCAGTTTATAGCCAACCGCCAAGTTGGCTAGGGGCGGGAGGGATTTTTTTCCCCGAGGGCATGTGTCCGCTGGGAATTGATCTCTTGCCCTATTGTAACAAGTCTGCCACCCTCTAGCCAACTGGGCATCCCGTGGGGACTTGATGTCATCCATGATATTCTTATAGTTCGTTGTCCCTCTTATTAATGGTGTGAAAAAAATGAATAAGGTCCTGAAATTGATGCAAAAAACATTATTTGAGTAATATTCTTTGTTGTTGTAAATGTCCTGGATTTAGTCTTCATTGCTCAAATAATGTTTTTCTTAACACAAAATTTCCTAACTCCAAGTCTTAAGTCCTTTTATCTGACAACTAGTATGATATTTTCTTGTATTTCAATATATTTACAGATTAAAACCGGAGGCGTGGTCATTTGGAGGTCTGGAAGGTCAGTTGTGTTATATAGGGGAATGGCTTATCAACTTCCTTGCATCCAGACCTACTCAAAGCTTTCTGATGCCAGTTCTTCCCATAATCCTTCAATGAGAGATTGTTCTAATCTTATTATGTACAATCAAGCGGAAACTTCAGTTGCAATTTCAGGGAGCTCTAAAGCTGATTCTATGACATATGAAAACCTCTCTGAAGGATCTCCAGCTACAGCTTGTATTGACAGTTTGTTGGATCAGTTGGGTCCACGTTGCAAAGATTGGTCTGGTTGTAATCCACGTCCAGTTGATGCTGACTTGCTGCCCGGTCTAGTTCCTGGTTACAAACCACCATTTAGACTTCTCCCTTATAAGACCAGAAGATCTCTAAGAGATAAAGAAATGACGGTTCTGAGAAGGCTTGCTGGAACAATGCCCCCTCACTTTGTTCTAGGTATGGCACGATTATAAATTCATGTGAATAAATTATACTTTCTTTCATAATCGCTACTGAGTTATCAATATTTGTCCATTTATGTAGGAAGAAACAGGCAACTCCAAGGCTTGGCTGCTGCTATAGTGAAGTTATGGGAGAAAAGTTCTATTGCTAAGATAGCCATCAAGCGTGGCATACCAAATACCTCTAATGAGAGAATGGCTGAAGAAATTAAGGTGGAGAGTATGATATGATTTATTGGTAGGAATTAGAAATTTCTTTTTTTTTTACTTTCACTTGTGAATATTAGTTGATTGATTTGCGAAGTCAATTATCTATTCCTGTACAAACATGCTTTTGTTTTGCAAAACCTTATGATCAACAATTTTCCTTCCACTTGTTCTTTAGTAGATGCTGTTCAAGAACTTGCCTTTCTTCTTTCTTCTATTGCTCCAGTTGACAGGCTTCACTAAGTCTTAAGTGTAGTGATTCAAAGGTGAAGCTTTAAAGCCTTTAAAAGTTAGGCAATTTTGTTTAATCAACATCTTCAGCACTAGTATCCCCAAACTATGCTCAGAGGATCTAAGTAAGTTTGAGTCATGATACTTTTAGTGTATCTTATAGAGTAATTGAACTGGGCTTCCATGTCCCCCGTATTAACTCCTGGTTCAACACTATATGCCCAAATAATATTTATGTTTTTTTTTCCCTTTTTTGTATAAACGATCAACTTCCATTTGTTGGAACAATTTGGGTACCATAAGTTTTGATGTTTGGGCAAAGGTTTAAGTTAGATTTATTGTTGTATTTGATATGCATTGTGAGTGTGCAGAATACAGGTACAAGAAGGAAAGTCCAAGTGTGAGTCTTGACGGTGTAAGTTCAAGTATGTAGTCTTGGCAACGTAAATCCAAGTGTGACTTGACAATGGATGAAGTCCCAGAGGCACAACCTCTTGACAAAGAAAGATCCGACAACAATGACAAGGCCGATGGAAGCTCCAGAAGACAAGGCGTGAAGGATGGGGAGACATTCGAGGGACGCGAGACTGATGGAGGAGGTTAGAAGGCTAGGTTTAGGTTGTGCCGGCAAGGACGAGTGTCGATGGAAAGATCCGACAACAATGACAAGGCCGATGGAAGCTCCAGAAGACAAGGCGTGAAGGATGGGGAGACATTCGAGGGACGCGAGACTGATGGAGGAGGCTAGAAGGCTAGGTTTAGGTTGTGCCGGCAAGGACGAGTGCATGAGAGATTGTACTTGGAGTAAAATCTTAGGTTTAGAGTTTTACTACAGCAGTTACTGCAGAAGTATTGTAGCAGCATCAGTCGACTAGTAGCGAACAGAATGCCTTTGTTCTTTCAACCCATGTGGATCAGTTGACTAGTGTTTTTATCAGTCGATTGGTGTTTTTATCAGTCGACTGGTATCAAGCCGCTGGCTTGTAACGGTCAAATTCCACTTAGGACTAGTCGACTGGTGGCGGGAAAATAGCTTGGTGTTTTCCTCCCGAGTTCTATTTAATAGAGCTCAGGTGCTTGGGCATGGTTGACGAAATTAGTGGTGGTTAACTCTAATTAGAGTCTCCAAGTGCTCAAGTGATCTAGTGTTATCTTGTGTGAGTTGTAATGAGGTTTCTTCACCCACAAGGAACTACGCGAGCTAGTCGGAAGTTCTCCGGGGAATCATCCACCGACGGATCGGGATCGTCCACCTTACGGATAGCTGTGAAGTAGGAGCTTTATCTCCAAACCACGTAAACAAGCGTGTCTTTGTGGTTTGCTTGTCTTCTTTTTTCTTGTTTTAGTTTAACTTTTTATTTGTTAGTTTGTTTTGTATTCCGTTGTGCACTAATATTATAGAAAGCGAACGATTTGGGTGAGACGCTATTCACCCCCCTTCTAACGGACGTCAAGGTCCCAACACCATCTACCTTTGCAATAATTATACCCACTGTACTGCTGCTGAAAAAAATTGTAAAACAAAATCAGCGGTACATGGAAAAGAAATAAGATCTGATAGAAGATACAAATGTTTCTCCACCAAATTGATCTATTTCTCACCGGCTTTAATAATTGTAGCAAGACAAATTGAATCAATTATTGTAGAAGATGATGTGAGGGGTAGATGGAGATAAGTGAAAACTCTAGTTACTACAATAAAAAAATGATTTACTGGTTTGAAGGTTGATAGTGCTACAGATTTAGATAGAGTTCAATAGAGGGATAGAATCCGTATAAATGAGTAAAGAACCCCAAATGGTTGGGACAAACTTGGCTTGATGATGAAGATTATAATAATGATTAACGATTCTAGTATACAGTTTGTGATCTTCACAGGTGTCACACCCATATGGTTGTGTTTGGATTTAGTATCAGCACAAAATGCCTGCTTGAAGAATTATTGTGCTTATCATCTGTATGGTTGTTCTAGCAATTTGCTTAGGTTGCATGTCAGAGTTATTTAAGTCTTTTTTTACCATTTTCTCGGTATGATTGTGTGCATATAATTTTTAAATTTACTGAAATATGTCTCTTTCTTGTTGATGCCAAGAAACAGCAAAATAATTTTTGATTCCCAACTTTATCTGCAGAAATTGACAGGGGGAGTGCTTCTTTATAGAAATAAAGAGTATATTGTGCTCTATAGGGGTAATGATTTCATGGCACCTTCAATTAGAGAGGTTCTTATAGAAAAAGAAAAGCTAGCGAACATTCACTACGATGGTGAAGAAGTAGCTCGGTTGAGAGCATCAACATTGGTTGCTGATGTCAAAAGTGATAAGGGTCCATTAGTTGCAGGTACCCTTGCAGAAACAATGGAAGCCAAACGCCGATGGGGAAAACCATTAAACCCTGAGGAAAGTGAAATGGCAAAGAAGAATATGGTTCTGACTAAACATGCATCTCTAGTTCGATATCTTGAGAGAAAGCTAGTATTTGTAAGTTCTGGAATGCAAAAGACACTCTCATATCCTTCCTTTGAAGTTATAATCTTTTTTTTTTTTTCAGAATCATCATGAAATGTGATATTCTTTTCGGATTCAGGCAAAATTAAAGGTCAGGAAGGCTGAGAAAGCTTTGTGGAAAGTGCAGGAATTCCTACAGCCGGCAGACCTTCCAACTGATTTAGAGATTGTTACTGATGAGGAGCGGGCTTTGTTCCGAACGATCGGTCTTAAAATGAAGGGTGCTCTACTTCTGGGTAATCACTATTCTCATCATTTTATTTGAAATATTGTCGATATTGCTGATTACAACATGATCTTATGTTATTCCCGGGTAGCTTCTGGAGTATGCAAACTGATCGTCGAGGCTAGTGTTCGACACTATCTCCGTAAACGATATTGCTCCGCTACGGTGCTTAACGGATTGTTGCAATTCGTTCCCAAGATACAACGACGACGAACGTCTCGGAATCGAAGCACTCCGACTTCCGAGACCAGCGAACCTTCTAGTAGACTTCTTGGACTCTTGAATGCACAAGATGAGATGAATGCTTGAGGAAGAGAAGAGAGGATTGAGTGAATATTTCATCATCTGGAGGGTTCTATTCATACTGAAAGAAGAGGTTGAGTGTCCTTTGGGTGAGTGGATGTGTTCCTTGGGCTGGATCGATCTAGATCATCCATTCTGAAGGGTTGTAACCCTTCACCAAGCCTACTTCAATCTCATCCATCAGATCTGAGGAGTTGTGACCCTCAGATCCCGCCTATTGTCATCGGCCATCGAATCTGGATCCATTGATTCGATGCTTCAGATCAAGTCTCATCCCAAGCCGTCAGATCGTTACTCTTTGCGATCCAACGCTTTAGATCGCATCACAAGCGATCCATCATACCTATTTGATCAACGTTGATCAACGGTAGCCATCCATTCCCTAAGTCAACTATCCAGTCATCTCCCTTTGCCCACGAGGATGCCGCATAGTCCCACTACATGTCACCTGGACGAGAGTGCGCCTACAAAGCGCCCATTGCGCACGTGGCTGATGTCGGCTCACAGGTCCTAGCCTGACACGTCACCCGAGTGCCACATAGGCACTGCAATGTCACCTGGAGCATAAATTTAAGCTCCTCAATGCTCCTCGAAGTGCAAAGTGCGCCTACAAAGCGCCCATTGCGTACGTGCGCACGTGGCGGGTGGCGGGCTCACAGGTGCGAGCACCTGCTCGCCCTGGGCTAAGGGAGCACCTGTCCTTTTATTTTTGTGTTAACTCCATTAACACATCTTCATTAATAAGTAGAGAATACACATCGAGAATTTCCGATGTGGGACTATTCTCCCATGCACTTTATTAATGAATAATAAATGTTTTTTGGGCCGACTTTAAACATTAATTTCTCATTCACCCTTAATCGGTTTTGAGCAAATTAATAGTCTAAATCTATCTACGCGAATCGTAGATTTCAATTTTGAAGTCAATTACGACTTTCAACAATTGATGACTTCCTTCCTCAAAATCGTTTTTGGTCCATTTAAGGTCCCAATATCCAACAATCCCCCACATGAATGGAAATTAATGCAATGCGTGTATGCATGCTGACACTTTACAAGAGTCCAATCGATAAGTCACTGCATCGGGAGAGGTAGCTTGTGGCTTTGAACCTTCCGTAGTGAAATGCTATCGAGTATACTAGGCTGCGCAGTGAACGTGATGTCTTGAACTGCTCAGCTGTTGGTGTATACTTAGACAATAACACCCACACAGAGATCTATCTCACCTACTTTAGGTTCTCATGGTTGGTTCCGTTTCGGCCATGGATACCATCTTGGATTCATGAGTGTTTCATTGAGCTGTCTTCACACTCACATGGGTGACACTTATCAAGAGTATCCTACCATACTCCACCTTATCGTATAGTCACTAAAGCGTAAGCTTAACCTCACTACATGAGGTAGGGCAGCACAAATTCATCCTAGGATTGGGATGAAATAAACTACTAATATTTGACCGAACTTCATAACCGTTGTCTATTGAACCAAGATCTTGGGATCCAACAAGGTTGGGTTACCACTACTGATCGTTTTCGGTTGTAGATTTTTAATCTCATTCCTCTTGATGAGCAGTATACTTGATCTCGACTCAACCCCTTCGTTAGAGGATCCGCCAAATTATCTTTGGACTTAACATAGTCGATTGCAATCACTCCATTCGAGATCAACTGCCTAATGGTATTATCTACGACGTATATGTCGTGACTTCCCATTATCATATTACTCCGTGCCCTTCCAATCGCCGATTGACTATCATAGTGGATTAGTATGGCAGGCACAGGTTTCATCCAGCTCGGAAATCTTCGCAGCCATTCAGCTTCCTCACCTGCTTTGTCTAGTGCTATAAACTCGGATTCCATAGTTGACCGAGCAATGCAAGTCTGCTTAGTGGATTTCCAAGATCTGCTCCCCCACCGATCGTGAATACATATCCACTAGTGGATTTGGAGTCTTTTGTATCTGATATCCAATTAGCATCACAATATCCTTCCAACACAGCGGGATATTTTCTATAATGTAATCCATAGTTCATAGTATATTTCAAATATCTGAGAACTCGCATCAATGCTTTCCAATGGGTGTCGTTTGGATTACTCGTAAAACGACTCAGTTTGTTGACCGTACAGGCAATATCTGGACGTGTGCAGTTTGTGAGATACATCAAACTGCCTATTATCCGAGAATATTCCAATTGCGATATGGTCTCACCATGGTTTTTCGCTAAGTGTTGACTTAGATCCATAGGTGTTTTCACTGTAGAGAGATCGTACGCATTGAATTTTTTCAATACAGATTCTACATAATGGGATTGTGTTAAAACTATCCCTTCTGATGTCCTGAGAATTTTAATTCCCAATATAACATCTGCTTGACCCATATCTTTCATATCAAAATTTCTGGTCAACATTTTCTTTGTAGTCATGATTACATCATGATTACTGCCCATTATTAGCATGTCGTCTACGTATAGACAGACAATTACATAGCCTTCAGGTGTGTTTTTGACATAAATGCATTTGTCACATTCATTTATTCTGAATTCGTTTGACAACATTACTTTGTCAAATTTTTCGTGCCATTGTTTAGGCGCTTGCTTAAGTCCGTACAACGACTTAACAAGTCGACACACCTTTTTCTCATTTCCAGGAGCCATGAACCCTTTGGGTTGTTCCATATAAATTTCTTCTTCCAACTCACCATTTAAGAACGCAGTTTTAACGTCCATTTGATGTATTTCAAGGTCATACAGTGCGGCAATGGCTATTAGCACTCGTATGGACGTAATCCTTGTCACCGGTGAGTATGTATCGAAGTAATTAAGACCTTCCTCTTGCTTGTACCCCTTGGCTACAAGTCTGGCCTTATACTTGTCAATTGATCCATCAGCTTTATACTTACGTTTTAGTATCCACTTACAACCTAATGGTTTATTACCAGAAGGAAGGTCTACTAATTCCCAAGTATGATTATTCATGATAGACTCAATTTCACTATTGACAGCTTCTTTCCACATTGGAGCATCGGGTCTAGAGAGAGCTTCACTTAATGTTCTTGGTTCCATTTCTGACATGAAAGTCATGAAATCTGGCCCGAACGATTTCTCAACTCTAGCCCGTTTGCTACGACGTGGCTCTTCACTTTGATCGTCAATAGTCCTTTTATAACAGCTAAGTTCGGTAACGTCATTTTTGTTTGAACTTCCGTTGTTATCACTTTCAACGTTTCCCTTTTTATTTGGGAATACGTTTTCAAAGAATATCGCATTCCGAGATTCTATGGTTGTTCCCACATGTATATCAGGAATGTCTGATTTGTGAACTAGGAAACGATATGCACTACTATTATGAGCATATCCGACAAATACCGCATCGAACGTTTTAGGTCCGATCTTTACTTGCTTTGGTTTAGGTACTTCGACCTTTGCCAAGCACCCCCACACTTTCAGGTATTTGTACGATGGCTCGCGGCCTTTCCATAGTTCATATGGAGTTCTATCATTTTTCTTATGAGGGATTCTGTTGAGAATGTGATTTGCTGATAATATTGCTTCCCCCCACAAGTTTTGAGGTAAGCCTGAATTTATCAACAAGGCATTCATCATTTCTTTTAGTGCTCGATTTTTACGTTCGACAACACCGTTTGATTGACGTGAGTAAGGCGCCGTTGTTTGATGGATAATGCCAGATTCTGTACAAAATTCATCAAACGGTGCACCATATTCTCCACCTCTATCGCTTCGAATTATTTTAATTCGTTTATCAAGTTGGTTTTCAACTTCTGTTTTATAGGTTCTGAACGCCTCTAGGGCTTCGTCTTTACTTCTTAAAAGAAAGACATAACAGAACTTTGTGCAGTCATCGATAAAAGTAATAAAATATTTTTTACCTCCTCTAGTTTGCACAAATTTCAAGTCACATAGATCACTATGTATCAACTCTAGAGGAGTTGTTGTCCTTTCCACCGAATGAAAAGGTAGTTTCGTCATTTTCGCTTTCACGCACACTTCACATTTGTGTGTTCCGTCAACATTGACGTTTGGTAATAAATTTAATTTGACGAGACGTTTGAGAGTATTATTATGCACATGTCCGAGTCGATCATGCCATAAATTAAAACACTCAACAACATAGCTGGAAACATTTATTTTATTACCATCAAAATTTCGGAGTACAGGCATTATAACCATTTTGAATAGACCCTTTTCTAGGTACCCCTTTCCTACGAAGACACCATTCTTCGTAAGTACAAAGTTGTCTGACTGGAACACTAGCCTAAATCCGGCCTTGACCAATGCCGCTCCAGAAACTAGGTTCTTACTGATGTCGGGAACATGGAGTACATCAATGAGTGTTAGCTCCTTTCCGGACGTCATCTTCAGAACAACCTTTCCGAGTCCAACAATTGGCGACGTCGTGGAATTACCCATATAGAGCTTCCTGCCATTTATCGGAGTATACTTGGAGAACATCGCCTTATCGGGACAGATATGACGAGTTGCTCCAGTATCAATGAACCACTGCTTCGGGTTGGTATCCACCAAGTTGGCTTCAAATACAACCGCAGTAAGATCCAAGTCCTCAAGAGAGGTTGCGACATGATTCGCAGCATCCTTTGGCCCCTTGGTTTGCTTCTTTGGGCGTCTGCAGTCCTTGGACAGGTGTCCTGCCTTTCCACAGTTGTAGCAGGAGCTTTTGAACTTCTTTGCTTGAGCCTTTTTTTTGAACTGCTTCGGTTTTTTAGCGTTCGGCTCGACCAGGTTGGACATTTCGTCTATAGTCCGCTTGGTTCCTCTGGAGTCGGATAACTTTCGATTATCCTCCTCTATTCGTAGCCTCAGGATCAGGTCTTGCAGCCCTATCTCCTTTTGCTTATGCTTTAGGTAATTCTTGAAATCCTTCCATGACGGAGGGAGCTTCTCAATTACCGCAGCAACTGCGAATGTCTCGTTAGCTTCATGCTTTCGGCGTCCAGATCATGCAGTATTAATTGCATATCTTGGACTTGAGATGAGACGTTTTTTGAGTCCACCATCTTGAAATCCAGAAACCGACCGACGATGAGTTTCTTCAATCCAGCATTTTCGGTCTTGTATTTCTTCTCAAGGGATTCCCACAAAGATTTCGCCGTCTCCAGAGAACAATATACGTTATATAACGTGTTGTCCAAGGCGTTGAGTATATAATTGCGGCACAGAAAATCTCCGTGAGACCACGCATCGCTAGCAGCCTTACTACCTTTCGTAGCGGCTGGCGTGTCTTCGTGCAAAAACCGTACAAGGTTTAGCGTTGTTAGATAAAACAACATCTTCTGCTGCCATCTTTTGAAGTCGGTTCCGGTGAATTTCTCCGGCTTTTCTCCGTGTGGAATGGTTGTCGGAATGGCGGTCGGAACGACCGTCGGAATGTCGTTGGTAGCCATATCAGTTTGCACGAAATATCGTTTACGACTGTTATTCCCAGGTAGCTTCTGGAGTATGCAAACTGATCGTCGAGGCTAGTGTTCGACACTATCTCCGTAAACGATATTGCTCCGCTACGGTGCTTAACGGATTGTTGCAATTCGTTCCCAAGATACAACGACGACGAACGTCTCGGAATCGAAGCACCCCGACTTCCGAGACCAGCGAACCTTCTAGTAGACTTCTTGGACTCTTGAATACACAAGATGAGATGAATGCTTGAGGAAGAGAAGAGAGGATTGAGACCTTCTAGTAGACTTCTTGGACTCTTGAATGCACAAGATGAGATGAATGCTTGAGGAAGAGAAGAGAGTATTGAGTGAATATTCCATCATCTGGAGGGTTCTATTTATACTGAAAGAAGAGGTTGAGTGTCCTTTGGGTGAGTGGATGTGTTCCTTGGGCTGGATCGATCTAGATCATCCATTCTGAAGGGTTGTAACCCTTCACCAAGCCCACTTCAATCTCATCCATCAGATCTGAGGAGTTGTGACTCTCAAATCCCGCCTATTGTCATCGGCCATCGGATCTGGATCCATTGATTTGATGCTTCAGATCAAGTCTCATCCCAAGCCGTCAGATCGTTACTCTTTGCGATCCAACGCTCTAGATCGCATCACAAGCGATCCATCATACCTATTTGATCAACGTTGATCAACGGTAGCCATCCATTCCCTAAGTCAACTGTCCAGTCATCTCCCTTTGCCCACGAGGATGCCGCATAGGTACTGCCACGTCAGGTACGAGCCTGACACGTCACCCGAGTGCCACGTAGGCACTGCAATGTCACCTGGAGCATAAATTTAAGCTCCTCGCGACGATGCGAAGTGCGCCTACAAAGCGCCCATTGCGCACGTGGCGGGCTCACCTGCTCGCCCTGGACTAAGGGAGCACTTGTCCTTTTATTTTTGTGTTAACTCCATTAACACATCTTCATTAATAAGTAGAGAATACACATCGAGAATTTCCGATGTGGGACTATTCTCCCATGCACTTTATTAATGAATAATAAATGTTATTTTGGGGCGACTTTAAACATTAATTTCTCATTCACCCTTAATCGGTTTTGAGCAAATTAATAGTTTAAATCTATTTACGCGAATCGTAGATTTCAATTTTGAAGTCAATTACGACTTTCAACAATTGATGGCTTCCTTTCTCAAAATCGTTTTTGGTCCATTTAAGGCCCCAATATCCAACATCTTATGCTTATTGTTGAAATATTCAGGGAGACGGGGGATTTTTGATGGAACTGTTGAAAACATGCACTTGAATTGGAAAAATAACGAACTCGTCAAGATTCTGGTGAAGGGGAAAAATTTTAAACAAGTAAAGCACATTGCAATTTCTCTTGAGGCTGAGAGTGGTGGGGTGCTGATTTCCCTTGATAAAACTACCAAGGGCTATGCAATTATCTTCTATCGCAGCAAGAATTATCAGCGACCTCAAATTATAAAGCCCAGAAATCTATTAACAAGGAGACAGGCATTAGCACGCTCTATAGAACTCCAAAGGCGCGAGGTAACACCATTCCCTTATGCACTGCTTTTTCTCGATAAAATATGTACTTATTAAGTCGCCCTCTAATGCGCTATTTGCTTACTTTCAGGCCCTGCTTCATCATATTTCCAATCTGCAGGATCAAATTCAGATGCTAAAGTCCCAATTAGTATGCTCTTTCTTTTATATGATTCCATTTTTAATTTGAAGTTTATATCACTTGAGAACATCTCAGCTCTTATTATGTTCTTAGGATCATATGCAAGGCGATGAGGGTGGAAATCAAGTCTTGAATGTGCAAGTCAACTTAACATCATGTTCCGATAACAAGAATCAGGTGGAGGTAAGTTTGCAGATTGTTGTCTTATAAGTAGCTCAGTTAACCAAGGTATGCAAACAATTGTTTCATGCTATTTAATCATAAGAACTCAGAGAAGTCCGAGTAGCTTGGAATTTTAGGTCAATTACAAGTCAAAATCTACTTCGTCTAACCGGGAAATAAAACTATGCTATAGATTCAATAGAAATTGGATTGTAGATGGATGTCTTTATGCCAATCTCTTGCTCATATCAGGATGAAGAGGAAGAAGCCTTTCTTGAAACATACAGCAGTCAAGATGAGGAGGAGGAGGCTTCTCAATGAACTAACAAATGCTAGAATAGTAAGTCTAGCAATCAAAGGAAGTTTTCTATTCTTTTGTTTAATCACCATCATTATTATTATTTTAATAATTCAGGTGCTCAAGTCTCTTTTGATTAATTTTAAAGGTAAACTGTCTTTCCTCTTACTTTGTTTACCGGATAAATGTTTTATTACTATATATATCACACCCACCGTCATCATTTATCTTTGCCTTTTCTTTGAAATAAGCCATCAATCCTGTTTGTATTCTTACTTTTTAGTTCCTTTTTGCCATTTCTTCTAGTTTGTGGACTGTGCTCGATATGGCTCGATAGGGGTCGGGTAGTGTCGAGCTCGGTCTGGTCCACAGGTTAGGCTAGGTGAGGTTGGCTCGGCTTGCCGGTTTGACCTGACACCTTTGTGGAACTCATACATTAAAAAAAAAAGAGTTTATATTTTTCTGATTTTTTTATAATTTTTTTTTATTAATATTAATATAAAAGTATTTATATACATGTATTATGCTAAAATAACTGCGGGAAAGGAGTTCTTCGCTCAATCAGCCACGTATGGCTGCGCACGGTAGCCTGTACTGCAAGTTTTCTGTCCACGTGAAGTCGACGTGGCTCGGTTGAAAGTAACTTCGCAGCGAAGTCTCGAAGGGGATAACCATCTCATCGGTTAAGCCACGTCGACGTCTCGGTCGTCGGTTTGCTCATCTTCTTTTAGAACTTTCCAGAGTTTGCAGTCGCCACCTCATCTTCCGCTTTCTCGAACCTAATTAATTTACAAAAACACCCTCATCATCCTTTTAATTTTCCACGCGACGCCGTGGCGGCGGCCTGCTCCTTTCGCCGCCGCATCTCCTCCACCACCCCATCCATCGCGGCGTCGGTGCCCTCTCCCTCCGCGTCGCATCTCATGAAAACCTCCGCGATGTCGGCGGGGGTCATCTCCGCCTCCGCCAGTAGCTCCTCCGCCTCCAGCATCCGCGGGTGCTCCTGCCCTGCTTCCAGGTAGTTCCTCGCCAGAATATGGAACGCCGCCGGCCCGCAGTACGACAGGTGGATCTTGCGGTCCATCCGCCCCGCCCGGAGCAGCGCCTCGTCGAGCCGCTCAGGGTGGTTCGTGGTGAAGATCATGAGCCGCTCCCCCACGCACGACGACCAGAGCCCGTCCACGAAGTTGAGCACGCCGGAGAGGCTCACTGTCGATGACCTGAATCCGCTGCTAGCCGGCGTATGCTCCTCTTCTTCCTCTTTCGATTTGGGATCTTCTTCGTCCTGTTTGTTCTTCTTCTTATTTCGACCGGTCAAATCGAGCAAACAATCAGCATCCTCGATCACGACGACCGACTTGGAGGTGGTGGACGCTAGGAGCCGGCGTAGGATAGTGTTGGAGTGCACCGCCGTGAGCTCGAGGTCGTACACATCGAACTCGAGGAGATTAGCGATAGCGGCTATGAGGCTGGTCTTCCCTGTTCCTGGCGGCCCGTAGAGGAGGTAGCCTCGCTTCCAGGCGCGGCCGACGCGGGCGTAGTAGTCGCGTCGGGCAACAAATCGGAGGAGGTCTTGGCGGATGTCGTCGCGGAGGGCTGGATCAATGGCTAGGGTGTCGAACGTGGAGGGATGAGAGAAGGGGACCGGAGACCAGAGGCTACGGTGATCGTCCCCGAAAATTTCAGCCCGGTTGGTGAAGAGGTGTCGCTCGCGGGAGGCGCTCGCTATGCGCTCCGCCTCCTCTAGAACATGGGGGATGTAGGCGGAGCGCACGACATGGCTATGGCGGCGGTGGAAGGTGAGCTCGAGCGACCGGTGCTCGGCCGCGCTTGAACTGCTACGGAAAGGGTAGGAGGAACTGTCCTGTCCGACGACGACGGAGCTCCACCGGAGTGGTATGCCTCGGAAAGAGTCGTGGGTGGTGTGGCAGCCAGGGAGGGAGGCGGCGGGGAGCGGGGACTCACGGCGCTTGTTGAGGCGGACGACGGCGGCGTCATCGAGGCAGCGGGCGCCGAGGTACGCATTGGCGGCGCTGTAGAGCTCGTTGGCGGAGCAGGTGGCGACGTCATACTCGTCGATGAGTATCTTGGCGTCGTTGATCAAGCGCACCACGATCCCGCGGAAGAGGAAGCTGATGAAGCTGTGAAACTCCGGCGGGAGGAAGTCGCAGTACGCCGTCCTCAGGAAGAGGATCGTGGCCAAAACTGAGCCTATCGAGCTCCAATCCCAGTCCATACTCTCGCAACTCTCCAATTCGCCACTCAACCTCTGAGAATGATTTACTGGTTTGAAGGTTGCTATAGGTCTCTAAATATAAATAGAGTTCAATAGAGGGGACAAATCCATATATTCGAAGATGAAGATGATAATAATGATTAATAATTCTAGTACACAGTTGGTGATCTTTCACAGGTGTCAAAACTTTGCTATCAGCACAAAATGCCTGAAAAATTATTGTGCTTATCATCTGTAAGGTGGTTCTAAGGTTGCACGTCGGAGTTATTTATGTCTTTTACCCCCTTTTTTTTTTCTCTCTGTAGGATTGTGTGCATATAATTTTTTAAATCTTACTGAAATATACGTCTCTTTCTTGTTGATGTCAAGAAACAGCAAAATAATTCTTGATTCCCAACTTTAGCGGCAGAAATTGACAGGGAGAGTGCTTTCTGTATGGGGAACAAAGAGTATATTGACAGAAAACTAGTATTTGTAAGTGTTGGACCGTGGACGTCCCAAGAGGAGAACAAAATATAAAATAAAATATATACATAATACAGTAATTTAATGTGGTTCGGAATTTTCGATTCTTGCTGTACGGTCTACCATCTTAGTAAAATCATCACTAGTTCTTTCCTTGTTGGATATTAAGTAGAGAAATCTCTCATAACACCGGTTGTTATGCAAATAATACAAAATAAAATAAAGATGCAAATATCAACTTTACTTTGAGCGCTGTGTGCTTACTTTAGAATGCCGCCCGAGGTCTAGAAATACAGCGGCATTTGTTTCCAAACCGGTTGTCAAAACTTTTTCAAAACCATTCTTTTCTAGTGTCGATGTTGATCGTCTATTAGTTAAGTGATCATTATCATCAATTGATTATATTATTAAATTTGACTGTTACACCACTAAACAATCGGTGTTGCAATGGATTTAGAAATTTTCTATTCACTGTTACAATGCTATCAGCTAATTGATCAAATTCAGTTGAGTTTCGAACTTTTTGTTCTCAAACAGTGACCTTAGTTGATTGAATCGATTTCCTAACTTTTGTAGGATTGATTGTTATTTGTTCATCAATCAATTGTTACTATAGTGAAAATACTAGATCAGTCGAGTTGATCTATTGGTAACTTTATGTTTGCTGCAATGATAGTTAGTTGTTAGTATTCATCCCTAGATCGAAAAGCACGATAAAAGTGAGGTTAAATTTCACTAATAAAAAACCTTTTTTTTAAGGAAAACAGAATGGGGCAGTGGAAAATAAAATAAGACTCGTGATTTTTGATCGTTTCGGTACAATCCACTATAGGAGACAAAGTAAACTTGCACAATGAATGAATGAATGAAGGTGGATAGTAACACACTATTATCATTGTAAATAAATGCATGTAATAAAATAATATACTGATAATATAAGAAGTAGAAGATTAAGTGTAGATTATTAGAGAGCTTCTCAGTGTCGTAGCAAGAGAGCTTGCACGATTTGAACAACAGAAAGAGCATGAGACGCGGAGAGAATTTTTTATTTCACCTCTGACTTTGAAACCCCTTTTATAACATTTTTATTCGGCCGATCCCTTTTTCAATTGAACTCCCTCCAGAATTTGCCTGGCTTAGTATTCAGATTTACGATATGCCTAGATCATATGTTCTGCAAAATCAGTTTGGATCAGTCGACCGAATTCCAGTTTGGTCAACTGAACACCAATAACTTCCTTTTGTTTCTTGATCTGGTCTGATCTTCGCTTATCAAATGTGTTTAGTCAACATATCACTTGCTCGGTCGACTGAACTGTTGGATAAAATAATCTGTTGTCAGAGATTTTTAGAGACTTAGTTGAATTTAAAATTACAGAATCTAAATTCAACTTACAATCGAGATGACCTGAGCGGATAATCTTAGGCTGCCAACAGGAGCTGGTTTATGCTACGTGTCGAAGAGCGGTTGATCGGGCTCAGTCGTCGAGCGAGCAGATCTGCTAAGCAGCAGGTCTGTATTTCTGAGATGAGCAGTCAAGAGACAGGCAGGCCGATCGGACAGATCAGCAGTCCAACCAGAGTGATCGAACAGTACGGTCGGGCAGGTAGAAAGGCCTGGCAAGAGGCAGGCCGGGCGAGCTGATAGGCAAACAAGTCGGTCGGGCGAAGACTGATCCATCGGGAAAATTGATCGAGGCCTGCGACTAACGCAGTTTCCTTGAAACAGATTCGCCCCACCTTTGGTTGTCTGTGATCAAAACCTCCTTATATAGGAGTTCAGATCAACGACAGCGTTAATGGTCGATTAATGACCATTACTAGCCGAGTAGGGATTCCACTTGGGTGAATTTTGTCCCGACTGATTCGACATTTAGCGCGCACAGGTCGTGCCCGCACACGAGTCAACATGGTTCAGTGCAATTCGAGCCCTGGATTTGCACCCCCTCTTGCGCACCCACGCGTGAAAGAGAGCTTCTCCCCATGCATTTGTTCACATCCTTAATGCATGTGAATCAATATAAACCAACTATCATGCCATGAAACTCTCAATGTGGGACTAAAGTCTCATTCACAATGGAGCCTCTTTCTTCTTCCACCTCTTCTCCATTCACTTTTATTCAACATGAACTTTGTTATTTCCTTCCAAGCATAATTCGATCTTATCTGATATCTCGTTACCAAAGAATATTCGATCGACTGATAATTTTTTCAGTCGACTGAACTATTATACCTTTCTTCGACTCACTTTGAATCTGATCTGTTCTCATCACTGGGGATCAGTCGATTGAACCACTTGGTTCGGTCGATCAAACCTTTTAATCATCCCGATCTTTATTTTTCTATAAAATAAAGTTAGTACAGTATAATAATAGTGATCTTGCAAAATAAAGTTAGAATCAGATATGACAGTTAGAAATATCTGATCTCGACTTAGAAACTTTCGTCTAAGGTTTGTCTCAATCGGGACACGGCCTCACTGCGCTCTTTTCTATGAGTTTACCTTAACTTATCCGCTAAACTTATGATTTTTCAGACCTATTTGGACTTTCTCTAGTTTTACTTATTGTCTGATCAACCAAATGATCAAGACTTTCCTATAACATCGAGTTACATATAAAAGTAAAATAAAATAGTTATAGTAATATACAAGATTTGCTTGCCCAGTTAATTAAAATTGATTAATTAAGAAATAAGATTAATTAATTGAGATTATTAATTTCATTTCCGAATGAGATTGATTTGTATTAATTAGATTGATTAATTAAATTCAGATTAAATTTAAATTAATTGTTAATTTTAGATTAATTAAATTAATTATTTAATTTTGGATTAATTGAGTTTAAGTTAATTTTGTGTTAAATTGAAATAGCTATAAGTTAATTATTGATTAGTTGAATTAATTAATTAGGTTAATTTAATAAATTTAATTTGGATTAATTTAATTAATCTAACCTTAATTAATTTTGAATAATTAATTTTAAACTATTGATAGATTAAATTAAAATTTATTAATTATTTTCAGATTTATATCAAGATTAATTATTCTAATTAATTTAATTAATTTAATTAATTAATTAATTCAATACAAAATCAATCTTATTCCAAATCTAAAAATTCGACATAACCAATTTTAATTTATTTAACTTGATAATTTAAAACTTAAAATTGAATCCTAACATAATTTTGAGTTTTAATAACTCAAATTAAATAATCTAAAATTTCAATTAAATAAATCATCACCAGCTATAAGGTTATTATGTTTAAAAATTAAACCTAGGTGAGACTCTAGGAAAAGTAATATTTTTTAAAAGAATTTTATTTCAACAAATTCATAAATCTATTTTCTTAAATTTATTTTAAAATTTTTAATGCTTAATTCATGATTGATTAAGTGCTATTAAATGTATATTTTTAAAAATAGATTGTGACTAACACCTAGGGCGGTAAATGAACCAAGTGTCCGTGAATAAACTTGGTATTCGGCTTGTTAAGAGCTTGTTTATGTTCGTTCAATATACACAAGAATAATTAAACAAACAAACTTGAACAACTCGTTAAACTAAACAAACAAGTTTGAACACTTCAACTAGTTAATGTTCGTGAATAATATTCGTGAATAATATTCGTGAACAACGTTCGTGAACAATATTTACAAATCATATTCATTAATCATTTTTTTCAATATGCTAAATAAATAATAAAATAAAATAAACAAATAAGTTTAAATTATCAAGTTCAATAACCAATCAAACAATTAAAAGTTTCAAACAATCAAACAAGTTTGAATTGAGAGCTCGATAATATCTAAACGAACCAAACTCAAATCAAGCTCGAACCAAGCTTGAATTGAGAGTTCGATAATATCTAAACGAACTAAGCTAGCTTAAGCCAAGCTTCAAACAAGCTCAAGCTCGTAAAAAATAAATCAAGCCAAGCTTGAATAATCATTTCAAAAACTTGGTTCATTTTAACCTCGATTCAACTGAACTATCTTATCAAACAAACTTGAACGCCTCAAAGCTCGGCTAGTCCTACCAACACCTAAGCTTATAAATCCTTACATTACTATAGGAATGCTCTTATGATTAATAAGGATATCTTATAGAAGTGTTAAGTTAGGGAGGATAAATTATTGAAAAATATATTTTTAAAAGTAGTTTTTTTATAAAATCTTTTGAAAAAATAGATTGTTTTTAAAAATATATTCATTTTTAAAATACTTTAAAAATTTTTATCTTTAAAATTTTTTGGAAATAGCTTTGCAAATCCTATGAAAATGTTGGTGAAATTTTTTTATTTTTTTGAAAATATTTTCAAAAATATTTCTATTGAAAATATATTTCAAAAATATTTTGAAGAAAACTTTAAAAAATATCATGAAAATATGTGAAAGGTTTTTAAAAAAATTTTAAAATTTTTTTGAAAGTAAGTTTTAAAAGATCTTAGTCTTGTAAAATATTTTTAAGTCTCGACAAAAATTTAGAAAATTACTTTTGAAGATAGATTAAAAATATTTGAAAGTATTTTTGTCAGGTTCCTTGGAAATAATTTTGAATTTTAAAAAGATATTTTTCAAAATGCTTTTAAAATTTTTTATTTTTTATTTAAAATGCCTTTAAATACGTTGTCTTTTATGAAAAATAAAGGAGATGACTAAGGGAAAATTTATTATTATTGGTGCAAAGAAGTCCTTAGAATTTAAGAAATCATAAAGTAGTTAATATTCTTTTTTATAGATACCAAAGGGGAAAAATGGTTTAAGTTAGACATCCTAATTCTTTTTTTTTTTTTTTTATAAGACTTGATAAGTTGTGTTAAGTAATTAGCATAATTTAAATATATTGTCAAATATCAATAAATGGAAGATTATTGGTGTAATCGATCACTAGAATTTTGATTGCATCACCATCATCAACCGATTGGATTATAGTATAATTATTGTTCATAATTACTAGTCATGGTTACTGTAGCACAATCGATTGACATTATTCAAAGTCGATTGATATACTATTCATAGAGTTGAAAACCTTCTCAAATCTTAATTTTAGAGTAGTTGTCCGGCATACGATTAATTTTAATCTATCAGGATTTCTTTATTATCTAACATCTAGTCAACTTTGATTTATCGTAACTTCATCATTGTCTAGCATCCAACGAACCTTGACTTATCAGAATTTTTCATTTCGTATCTAATATCTAGTCAACATTGATCGGTCAAGACTCCTCCTTGTCAATTATCAAATCATCAAGTATTCGATGAATTTCTCACCCAACTAATTAATATATTGATCAAATATTAAAATCTAATTTAAGTTAATTCAAATTTAGTTGATCAAACTTAGTCATATGATCTATCTTCATCTTAAATTGATTCCACCAACGATGAGATCTGGAATGCAATTTTAATCTTGTGGAGGTGAGTTTGCAAATTGTTGTCTTACGTAAGCAATTGTTTTATGTTGTTTAATTAGGAACTCAGAGAAGTTAGAGTAGCTTGGAATTTTAGGTCAATTACAAGCTGAGATCTACTTCATATATAATCGGTAAAGAATGGGGTAAAGAATGGGATATGAGGGATATTTAAGGTGAACATAATTATCTTTTGCGGCAAAGTACAACCATAGATATGATAGAAATAGGAAAATACCCACTTTTGTTCATATCAGGAGGATGAATGGGAAGAAACCTATCTTAAAATATGTGACAGTGATATGGGGTTGAATAAGCCTGTAGTACCTCTTTCAGAGTGTGTGAGACCACTCTGGAAAGGTCACTTAAGAGAATGACTTTGTTTTTGCCACTTGATAGATATCTAGTGCCAACTAATAATTATAAAAAAAGATCATATAATTGTTGGATCGTAGACGTTCGATAGAGAAGGGTGAATATCGATTATAAAAAATTCGTCGATAAGAGTAAGTGCAGCGGAAAAGTAAAATAATGCAATGCTAATACAAAAACTAATTTTACTTGGTTCGGAGCCTTTGGCGACTCCTACTCCAAGGTCCGCACACGAGGGTGCTTTCGATGGGCAATTCACTAGCAGTTCGAAAGATATTACAAACTAAGTACACAAAATACTAATGAAAGAATTAAAGCAATACCGACAAAATAAGAGACTTAAAAAGAGAAGCAACGCGTTTGTCGGAGCTTTGCAGCGTCGCAGGAGTACAGGAGAGCGAGTTCTTCAATTTAGAGTTGTTTTTGAAGCTCCACCCCTGCCCCTTCTTTTATATGAGGCTCGGGGCGCCCCGGATCCCTTCCGGGCGCCCTGGTGTGACGTAGCAAGTCCAACCAGTGAGCTCCACATGTCGACGCCGCGATCAGGATAGAATTCGCCTTCGGGCGCCCAGACCACCTTTCTCCAGGGAACATCTTTCCTGCAAGACAAGGTTAGTCCGAGACAAATAGATAATGTATATCCTGCAAAACAAAGTGTTAGCACAGTTTATAAGTTCAATATAAAAAGTATGACTTAGATTCCGTCTTTCCGAGACCGGAATCTAGTCACGATCTCGACTTAGATATCCGAAATGGATCTAAGCCGGATCGACGCCTAATGTTCCCTTCCCGGGAACGCGTCCTCACAGTCACTTCCTTCCAGTGACTTACCTTTACTCACCTGCCAGACGTCCGGTCAGCCTTTCGACCCATCTGGACTTCTCGCCAAGCATCCGGTCAGCCCGTCGACCCGCTTGGACTTCTCGCCAGCTATCCGGTCAGCCCGTCGACCTAGCTAGACTTCTCGCCAAGCGTCCGGTCAGCCCATCGACCCGCTTGAACTTTGTGCCAAACATCCGGTGTCACGGCCCGGGGGAGTCTCTGTCCAAAGAAATTTCGGCAGCACCTCCCCTATACGGGTGACAATCTGAAGCATTTCTACAGACATAATATACATCAGCCACAGGCGGCTGGATTATACACACAACCACGCAGTTATATGTAAAGCAGCCCACTAGGCTGTACCAAAACCAAAACACAACGAAAAATGACAGAAACCAAATACAAACTAAAACACAAAACTGCTAGCCGGCTAGGCTTACACAACCAACAACCAATACAAAATACCACATAACAACATCAACACTCCAGAAGCAAAACCGGAGTACAGAGCTAAACACACTAATACATAAAACAAATAAAACTTAACGGAATCTATAGTCTTCTGATGTGACGTGGGAACCGGCAGCCAGGATACTCCCAAGCAACCATAAAAATCTGGTACCTGAAAAATATAGTGTCAACAAGGGTGAGTTCAACAACTCAGCGAATGCCAATAGACATGTCTAGTAAGATATATCTAACAGCAATAAACATGGAATACAACTTCCTAATCATATATAGGAAAAATGCAAGACTGAAAGGTAACTGAGGAAGCTGTACTCACCAGGAACTCCTATCCAGAACAAAAGGGTCGTCAAACCGAGAATGTCACAAATCCTGTATGCATGTCAAACATATGCATCCAACCAAATGCAGCAAATAAATGCAGCAAGCACAAGTAATAAATGCATTAATGCGTATGATGCCAATGACATGGTCACCCCTGACGCCAGTCAGCCATCTCACACTCAATGGTGAGACCGAGTGGGTAGGGCTGTGACAACCGTGCACTCTGACGTCACTACTCCTGATGAGTGACCGATTGGACGGGATACTGTCGGAGTACACACATACTCCTACCTCAAATCATAAATGGGGGAGCGCAATGCTCTCATCTCCCGGTACACCATGACGGGGAGGGATCCCTGACATGCTACCACGCTGCGTCATACTACCCATGAGCGGACCAACGGAGCACCGAACAGAGCAAAACTGACGTGCTACCACGCTGCGTCACGCTACCCATGAGCGGACCAACGGAGCACTGAACAGTGATGAAACTGACGATATGCTCTACAATAATGGAGCAACTTATCACGCAGCATGAAATCATGCGAATGGTGCATGACACTAAGCATGACAATATCCTGAACCAAATCCATATATATATATATATATATATATAAATGTGTACCCTAGTACCAGTAAGTCAAATCCACAGATCTAGGATATACAGGTCCTCTATGGTATAACAACCTAGGTCCTGAACATATCCACCTCCATAAAATATGTACCAACAATATACATGGATCAAAGCAAAAGGGTCTAGGTACACAGATCAGATATGATATAAAAATATTGGTACACATGCCAGATAATAAAAATCCAAAATCTAGTCCTAAACTCAGTAAAGCATGGTATGTCACTTACTCTAGGAACTAAGGTACTCATGACAATAATCACGAGGTATAAACATGGATACATAACAAGCGACAAAATAGAACATGTTATGGGTATCAAATCGTGACATACCAAAGACAAACATGATAATTTCTTGTAGCTATAAAATACTATACATATCCAATTAACAATATCATAAAAGATAAGTCAAGAGGTACTCGCCTCCAGTGAGAGGATCGTATCCGAATAAATCCCTCATCGAGACACCGTCTCGAATCAAAGTCCTGTAATACATGATATACAGATTTAGATAATTATATATAAATTAATTAGCTAAATCAAATCCTCACTTGCATTATCCTTAACCTTTCCTAACTCCAAATCTGTGTACGCTACCAGAAATAAAACAATTCCTCTATTCCTTACCTCAACAAGATACACCTTTGCCATCTTTCAGTCGAAGAAAGCGTTGAAGAAGGTACTACTGGTGGTTTCTTGCTTGTTTACAACCGGAGCTCGCTCACTGCCGAAATGGTAGACGAGCCCGTGAGATATCGCTGTCCAACATGAATAGGCATGAACTTAGTGATCTAACACTACATCTCCTAGACTAGAGGCTAGGGTCCATAAATTACCTTAAGTGTGGTAGCAAGTTATCTGCTACTAGAACAATGGCCGAAGGTAGGGCACAATTTCAATGAACCACGAAGAAGTTGCTGCGGAAAAGAGAAACCACAATGATTAGCCCCTCAATTCAGCATAAACATCACAATTGTATCCAAATCCCCAAATCTGCCTTACCTGAATCGGAGCCCCTCCTTTCCTCTTTGTCGGCAACTGGTGGACGAAAAGGAACCGGTGGTGGAGAGGTCTAGGGCACGGTGAAGACACCGATAGTGGTGCTCGGGTGTAGGCGAGAAGGAAACGTCGGCTGGAGCTAGGGCAGAGGGAGACGGCGATGGTGGCGTCGACTAGGGCAAAGAGGCGGCAACCGACACTAGGGCAGAGGCATCGTGGACCAAATCCAGGGCAAAACTGAAGAGATAGTGGCCGACACTGCTCCGATCGACCTCAGATGGTGACGACGCCTGGTGCGGCTCGGGAAGGAGGAGGAGAGGCCGGCGCTAGGGTGCCGGCGGATCAGGGGTCGGCGTCGCGTCGGCCAGAGGAGAGGAATCGGCTCTCGTCGCTGGCAGCAGAGGGTGTGGGCGTGCGCACGATGAAGAGGAGAGGATCAAGTTTGGGAGAGGGAACCGACGCGAGGGGAAAATGAAGAAAAGGAACGGGCGGAGAAGGGAGTTAGGGATTCTGTGCCGCGGGGAAAAAAAATCGGGAGAAGAAAGAAAATAAAGAGAAAAAGGAAAAGAAATAAAACTTTTCCTCGCTTAAATGGGGTAGCCTAAACAGGCTTTCCCGGGGCCCGATTTTATCTCCGTAACTCGTCCATACGGTCTCCGAAAAATTTCAGAAAAATTTCTAAAAATTTCAGAAAATTCCCTTATCATTATTCATCATTTTTCGATATTTTACATCCGGTCAGCCCGTCGACCTGTTTGGACTTCACCTGCACACTTGGTCAGAGTATTAGATCACGACAAACCTAACTTAACCTGATTTGTCATTCATCAAAACCTGAGTTAGACCGTTAGTGCTAACCGCACCAACAATCTCCCCCTTTTTGATGGAATGACAACCTGATTAAGTTAGTGAAAAATATGCGAGTAAAAAAAACCAGCATGATTTTTAAGGTTTAAGTTAGTTTTTCAAATTTGCATTTAGTTGCTCTAACTTAACCACCTATCCCTCCCTCTTTGGCATTCATCAAATAAGGACATAAGCAAGTAACCAGTAGAATTCAGACAAAGTAAAACTTATAAGTTGTGAGAAATGATGTCAAGTTAACTTGGGGGAGTTTTAAATTTCACCATATAGTAATTTAACTTTTGTAACATAACTAAGTTTTGAAAAATAACTAATTTAGCAACATAACTTGGTATATTTTGAGTAATTTTTAAAGATAGTTTTTATAAAATTAGATGAATTTGCAAATTCAAAGAGAAAGTTTTTAAAAGCTAATTTTCAAGTATAAGTTTAGGGAAGTTAAGTTTAGATAGTTTAATTTTCAAACATAAGTTTTTAAGTTCCAAATTTCAAGAAATTAAGTTTTCAAAATAAGTTTCAACTTGGAACGCTTTATAAACATGAGTTTTCAAAATCAAAGTTTCAAGATCAAGGTGTAGATTTTTCAAAAAAATGCTTTTCAAACCTGAGCTTTCAAAACCAAAATTTCAAAATCAAGGTTAAATTTTCAAAATAAGTTTCAACTTTGAAACAATGAGTTTTCAAAACCAAAATTTCAAAATTAAGTTTGAAAAATTTATTTTTCAAAACTAATTAAGACTAAGTTTGCAAAAGATTCAGTTTTTAAAAACTTAGTTTATAAAATCCAATTTAAAAGCTTAGTTTTATAAAAGCTAGTTTTCAAAAATGGATATATTAGGTATTCAAAGAGAAAATGATTTTGGTGCTAAGTGTGAAAATAAGTTGATTTAATCCTCCCCCTAAACCTGACATACTTTAAAATAAAATTTTTAAAAATATTCACAGAAAAGTATTTAAAGTGAGATTTTTTTAAAAAAATTGAGGTAGGATTTTCTAAAGAGATTTAAATAGAAATTTGATAAAAAGAAAAACTTGAACCTCCCCTTGAATTTGTTACTCCCCTTAATTTAATATCTCCCCCTTAAGTTAATACTACGGTTTGGTTATATTAAATTTTACACCTCAATACATTTTTGTACCTAAGTGTTTTGGTGGATGCAGTGTTAGTAACACTTATGTTTACCTAAGTGTTTTGGTGGATGCAGTGTTAGTAACACTTATGTTTATCGAGTATATTATTTATATAAGTATTTTTATATACTTGGTATAGTTTTTTTTTTTGATAAGAATAAGATTATTGAAATTACTGAATAATCAGTTATTCTTAATAATAAGTAATAAGTAATTTATTACAAACTTAATAATAGTTAATCATTATCAATAGTTTATTGATTGGTTTTTACTTGATTTAATAATTAAATACTTAGTGAAATAATTTAAATTTCGTATTAATTGATTGAGTTGGTCAATAACAGTGTTAGTTATTATATATATATATATATATATATATATATATATATATATTTGCTTCCGTTTAAGTATGATTAATTTGGTTGGAAATTAGCATGAAGTTAAAGTTATTAAACATAGTTAAGTAAGGTTTAATTCAAGTCAATTTTAGTTCTCAACTAGAGTTAAACAATTAAGTTATACATAATTAGGTTTAAAGTTTAAGTTAATGGAATTTAAGTTTTTAAGATAGGTGTCTAAGTTTTAAATGAATTTAAAAGATTTTTATTATTATTACTATTATTATTATTATTATTATTATTTATTATTATTATTTTTGTAAAGGGATTTCTAACGGGATTTCTAAAACAGTGTTTAAAAGGAATTTTAAAATGATAGTTACAATATGTTTCATGGCAATTAACATAGGTTTGATTCAGTTTTGATTTTAGATTTAAATTAATATTAGTGTTTAATTTAAGTTTAATTTTAAGTTTAAGTTAAAATTTTTAAATTTTAATTGTAATTTCAATATTAAGTTTTAATTTAAGTTTTAATTTTCATTTAAGTTAAATTAAGTTTAAAATTTTAAGTTTTAAATTTAAATTATCTTTAACTTTAATGTTAAGTTTTAATTTAATTTAAAATTAAGTTTTTAAATTTAATTTTAAAGTTTTTAGTTTAAGTTTTGAAGTTTTAATTAGCTTAAGTGTTTTAATTTTAAAATGACTTTAAAATGATTTTTTTTAATAATTAAAAGATTTTTTTTAAAAGGATTTTTTTAAATGAATTTTTAAATGTTTTTAAAATACTTTTTAAAGAATTTAAAATAATTTTGAGAATAGTTTTTAAAAAAATTTTAAAATAGTTTTAAAAATATTTTTTTTTTTAAAATAGCTTTTGAAAGAATTTTTAAAAGAATTTTTGAAAGAATTTTTAAAATGATTTTTAAAGGAGTTTTTAAAATAATTTTTGAAAGAAATTTTAAAAGAGTTTTTAAAATAATTTTTAAAAGAGTTTTTAAAATAATTTTTAAAATGATTTTTAAAATAGTTTTTAAAATAATTTTCAAAAGAATTTTTGAAAGAATTTTTAAAATGATTTTAAATAGTTTTTAAAATAATTTTCAAAATAATTTTTGAAAGAATTTTTAAAATGATTTTTAAAATAGTTTTAAAAATAATTTTCAAAAGAATTTTTGAAAGAATTTTTAAAATGATTTTTAAAATAGTTTTAAAAATAATTTTCAAAATAATTTTGAAGGAATTTTTAAAATGATTTTAAATATTTTTTAAAATAATTTTTGAAAGAATAAATAATTTTTGAAAGAATTTTTAAAATGATTTTAAATTGTTTTAAAAATATTTTCAAAAGAATTTTTTAAAGAATTTTTAAAATAGTTTTTTAAAATAATTTTCAAAATAATATTTGAAATGATTTTTAAAGTTTTTAAAATAGTTTTTTTTTAAAAATGATTTTTTAAAGTTTTATTTTTTAAATAAATTTAAAAAGAGTTTTTAAAATCATTTTAAAGAGTTTTTTTTTTAAAAAAAAATTATTTTTAAGTTAAAAAAATAAAATTTTTACGTTAAAAGAAATTTAAGTTTAATTTTTAAAATAAAATTTTAAGTTTTTTTTGAAATTAAGTTCAATAAAATTTTTAAAAAGAATTTTAAGTTTAATTGTAATTTGATTTAATTTAAATTAATTTAAATTTTAATTTAATTTAAATTTTAATTTAATTTAAATTAATTTAATTAATTTAATTTTAATTAATTAATTTTTATTAATTTAATTTAACTTAATTAATTTAATTTAATTTAATTTTAGTTTTAATTTATTTAATTTAATTTAATTTAATTTAATTTTAATTAATTTAATTTAATTTAATTTTAATTTAATTTAATTTTAATTTAATTTAATTTAAATTTAATTTAATTTTAATTAATTTAATTTAATTTAATTTTAATTAATTTAATTTATTTTTAGGTTCTTAGTCATCTCACCCGATCTATGTTTTCAATCAGGGAATCTTATAATTTTATGAGATGAATTAGGTTCAATTTTAGGATTTATTTTTAACTTATGTTAGATTCAGGTTTAGTTTTGGGTTCAACAAATATGCGTTCTCTGGATAAACTTCTGGGCTATGGTGAGTCACTAGAACATCATTAAAGTAACCATGCCTTCGAGGTCTTCCAAATAGTCCTATCCACTGGACTTAGTACAAAACCTTGATCTAACTGGTTAGGATCCATAAAGGGTAGCTTCAGTCAGTTCTACTTAGCCAAATGCATCAGGTCGAAGTCATATCTTCCTAGACATGCATAGACTAAGCTTCCCTAATGTACTATCATCCAAAACTTCACCAGTACCATTTTTCAAGTTAAACTTAAACCCTTTTTAACTAGTCCTAGTTACCCTGTGTAACACCCCACCCTCCTCACTACTGGACTGTGAGGGCGGAGCGCTACTGGACTACTAACTTTACTTAACTAACATTGCACACATGTTGATAGTAATTTCTAAAACTCTCGGAGAACTCAAAACATACAATTAACTAGCAGCGGAAGACTAAATGACTCATCTAATACATTCTACTCAACTCTTTGTTAATAAATTCTTATGCTAAATCTCAAGGCTTCTATAGTCCAGGCTTCACACATCCATCCGCACCTCCTTGTCGCCTTCCTTTACTATAGCTTTTCCTTTCCTTTATCTGCAGTAAGAGGAAATGCATCTATAAGCAAAATTACTTAGTAAGCGCTATCTAACTCACAAAATCTCGATATGCATGTATATATACTGAAAACTAAAACTGAATGCTCAAAAGGGAAACTACTCATGCTCATCTACTAGTAAAAGAAACAAACATATTGAAATGTTAAACATGTAAAGCTACTCATGCTCTTCTAATAGCAAAGAACAGTAAGCTAATCTAAATAACATGCTAGCATAAAAGAAAACTCAACTTGCTGTTTTTAAAACAAAATGAAACTTATTTCATTTGTTCTAAACTTATTCTTTTATTTCACTTGTTTAAAAACTTCTTCTTTAATACTTTTATACTGATGTAAAACTTACTTTACTTATTCAAAAACTTATACATATAATACTTCAAAATAATAATCAACTTTCTTCTTGGGCCCAACAACTGTACTTGCTATGCGCGCATCCCTAACTAGACCCGAGATAGCTGGTCCCGAATCTAGTAGGGTTTACTATTGTAACGACCCGACCCATTTGGCGACCCTCGGGTCGTCGACCATCGACCGTCGGCCGTGCCGTTACTACTAGGTTATCTAAACCTAGGGACGACTATGGGAGCCCAACCCAAGGACAACTGAGAGTCTAGTACAGTGCCACTGATAAAAGTAAAATACTTGTTATTTTTTAATACTTCTAATATATAATGTCTCGGCATTTTCTTTAGCACCTTGTGTGTCAAAATCCCTAAAGTCTTGACTTTAGGATCTACTTAAGGTCTTGGCTTTTTCTTTCTTTTCTTTATCTTTCTTATACTTGTTAATACTTCTAATAAAAGAATGCTTCTTTAAAAACTGAAATGTTTAAACAAAAATCTACATATAAGCTTAATCAAAATATGCATTCAAGCTTATTAAAAATCTGCATTATAATCTTAATAAAATCTGCACTTGTAAGCTTAATAAAATTCTGCACTATAGGCTTAATTAAAAATCTGCACTACAAGCTTAATTAAAATCTGCACTATAAGCCTACATAAAAATCTGCACTATAAGCTTAATTAAAATCTGCACTATAGGCTTAATTAAAAATCTGCACTATAAGCTTAATTAAAATCTGCACTATAGGCTTAATTAAAAATCTGCACTATAAGCGCTTCTCATGCTTCAAATTCAAGAAGAACAAAGGTCCAAAACTACTCCTACTGCAGGTGAGAAGCACTTACAGCTGGTTCTTGGACTTACAACCGAAGGGTGGAAGAGATTCTAGGGTTCGGAGAAAACCCGAGCTCGCGGTGCTTCCTTTGTGCTCGCGTGCTTCCCCCGACAAGGCGACCTTAAGGAGTTGAAGAGAGCCCCTCGGGAAGCTTTGCCCGGCCGCCGGAATTGCCTAGGTGTGCCTGCGGTTTTCGCCTGAGGAAGAGGAGGCGCCGTCGCGAGGGAGAAGGAGAGGGATTTTTGAGAGAAATTATTTTGGTTTTTCGGAAATGAAAACCTAATTTCCTTTCTTATATTCGGGTTTAATCACAACTATGCTTTAATATCAATTTTCTCCATATGGGATTGACAAAGTCCGTGTAGCTCAGCTGGTTGGGCCGGGTTTGGTTGGGTCAGTCCGACCCGAGGTCGTAGGTTCGAACCTCGCCTTCAACGATTTTTGTCAAAATTTCTTTCTTTTTTGTAAACATATTAAACGACCTCCAAAAATTGTGTAAAAATACTCTAAAAATTTCTAAAAATCTCTAAAATATTTTAAAAGCATTTCCAAATATTTTTATGGACATTTGAAACTCGAAATAGGGAAAATCGGGTCGTTACACCCTGTCGGGTAGGTTGATTAGGGTTATCCTGTCGGGTAAGTTGATTAGGGTTACCCTGTCGGGTAAGTTAGTTTTGGAGGTGCTAGCTATTCTGGAGCCTCCCCTGAATTATTGACCGTTAATTTAATTTTTAGTTCTAGGTTTATTATAGTTAAGTTTTGGTTAAAATTTAATGTTTAATTTGTAATTTAGATTTAAGTTTTTAATTTTTAATTAATTAAATTGGTCAAATTATCTTTCTTTAAGAGAGTGTATTTAATATTTTAATTTTCTTTTAATTTTATTAAGTTAATTGAATTATCTTTATTTAATAGATTAGTGTTAATGTTTAAGTTTTTACTAATTTTTAAATTTGAATTAATTAAAGTGTTTGAATTATATTTCCTTAAAGGTTTATCTTTTAACCTTTTATTAATGGTTAATTTTGAATTTTTTAGATTATCTTGGTTAAATATGTTATCTTTAACATTTAATTTTAATTTTGTTAAATTTAGTTTTGATTTTATCAAAGTGTTTGATTTTATCTTTATATTTCTTTGTCTTTTAAGTTGATATAATTAGTGGAATTTATTAGATTATTCTTATCATTAAAATTTAATTTTTTGTTAATTAAATTGTCTTGGGTTTCGATAGGATTTTTTAGATTAATATTGTCTAGATTATTAAATAATTTATTAATTTTATCTAGATCAATATTGACCTTGTCATCTCTATCATTAGTTTTCAGATTTGTTTAGGTTTAAGTTTGAATTTTTAGGTTTATTAATTATTTTCAGATTATTTGAATTTTCTAAATTAAGTAGATTTGCTTTATCATATAATATCCTAGGGGTATTTTTGTAATTATTGTCAACTACATTATTTTCACATATATTTTCAGAAATAACCAAATCAATGCTCATATTTTTTAAACTACCATTAGCAGGGGTATTTTGATAAATATCACTAACCTTGAGCGCAACCCCTAATTCAGTGGGCTTCTCCGTTGGATTTGACTCGAGTCTGGATTCGATTTTAACTTGATCCTCTAGTTCCATCGGCGTCTCGTGAAGCTTGATCAACTAGGTCCAAAGCTCATATGGATTTTTGTACTTTTCTAGTCTACATAAAATATTGTTAGGTAAAACATTACAAATAAGTTTACTTACATTTTTGTTCAATTCTGAGTACTGAGAGGGTTTTCTCAATATTAGCACATTATCGAAATCTAAGCTTCCTAAGAAACATTCCATTCTTCACCTCTAGTAGTTGAAATCTTGATCGTACAATCACGCCCCAAGGAAGTCCCTCCCGAAAAATTTCGGCAGCACCTCCCCTGTACCGGTGACAATCTGAACCTCACATACATACAAAATACGTCAGCCACATGCGGCTGGGATATATATACATGAAAATAACCACAACTACGCAGTTGAATATGTAGCCTACACGGCTATATCAAAAGCACAGCAGAAAACGAATATGAAACCCACAAAATCGAAAGTCCACAATACACGTATCAAGACATAGTATGATATAACAACATCAAATCCACGAAAACATAAAATGCTAATAGTAAAAGACTAAAAACCGATAAGGATCCTCGGTTGTAACGCGAAAAGTGGGACCGGCTGGCAGCATACTCCAAGTAACTCCATGTCATCTACCTACTACCTGAAAACATAACAGTATAGACGGGGTGGTGAGTACAAAGAACTCAGCGGGTAAGAACAGAATAAAGCATGGTAGGTACAACAACATAAGAACCAAGGGATACAGTCTCCATAATTAGAATAGAATCATGCTATCGAAATATAACACATCTAGCCACAAACTGATACAACGACTATGCATATACATACCTGACACAGTAGATACAAATGCTCGACTAGAATCAATACCACGATACCAAAATCAAGGAACTCACCGGACTAGCAACAGATCAACTCGAGACACCTGTGCAAATATAGATACGACTGCATCTACATGTAAAATAGATGACATGTATGCAGTATGACACCCAAATGCAACATACATAGCGCAAACAAATGCAACAGCACACAATCACATGCAACTAATATCTACTAGGCATGTATGCGAAAATATCTCCCAAGATGCACCGCGCATCCTATGCAAAAGTGCATGCATGCTCCATGGTCACCTCCGCCACCTCTCTAGACACCACAACCCCTGTATGGCCGAGAGGCTTGGGTCCGTGACAACCGTACTAGCCTCCAGTACATGCACTGCTATAGGCGGCCGAAGCGGACGGTCAACTAAGTAGTTATATAACTACACAGCTAAGGGTCCCTGACCACTCACAACTCAAGCCCTCTGACTACTATACCCTCAAGACCCACTACTCCAGAGTGGTCGAGGCTGACAGAGTATAATCACCGAACGGCTGAGCAAGCGCGATAGGACTAGCTCCACTCCTAGCTACCACTCTCCAACAGTGGCCGAATGGGCAGTTATAAACAACTGACGACCCCCTCACCACAAGGGAGGCATTAGTCATCAGTATGCAATGAATGATGACATGATGTGAATAGTCACAATATATATACCATCATCCATCGTGTACCCCAAAAAACCCCCAATAACCACCACAGACGTATATACATACTCCAACACACAACATGGTCAACAAACTACACAACCCCAATACCACATACCTGTCACATGTACACTCAACATCAATATGCATGGTAAACCCGCTAATCGTACCAACCAGATAACTCTATGACACAAACTCTACATATGCACATGCACAGAGTTCCGATATCAAGGGTGAGACTGTATCGAGGTAAACAAGATCATATCAAAGCTCAAATAGAAAGAGACAAGCAGGAATAAAACCAATATACAGATTTAAGGTAATGCAACCTAAGCATCCGAAAATAACCATGCTTTATAGTTCAAAGAACTAAATAGGAGATAAGGAAGAAATACCCGCCTCCAGATATCTCGTATCAACAGAACCACCCCACGTCACGCTATAGCACGTCACCAATCAAGGTCATGTATCACATATAAAATTTAATATCACTATATATATGTGTACACTACGAATAAAGGAATTACCTATAAATAAATAACCAACTTAAAGTATTTAGCTAACAGTGATTACTACCCCTTTCCACTAGTCAAGCTAACTTAAATTTCCATTAGATCCTTAATTATCCCTAATCCTTTCTTTACCACCTAACAAGAAGTGAACCTAAACCTCATGGAAATCCATTTCAGGTTTAGATACATCTACATTTGCAAACCTTTGATTACAGCAAAATCTCATCTCACTGTTACCTGATCTCGAACCACACTGTTCATAGAGACTCCATCAAACCACAGAACACTCAAAACTCTAACACCTAAACAACCGATCCTTGTTGCTTCTGCCTTTGATCCAGCTTCAAGCATTACATAGGACACAACACAACTAATGTTCGATCATGAGAAAGGAACACGAATTAAACATCATATCTAATCTCTACCAACAGAAACCTACCCACGTTAACTTCAATAATCGGATCAAGAACAGCAAGGTAGTAAGGATTCAAAGATCTGTTCACCACTACAACCTAGTAATAAAAGTTTCTCTCCTTACCTCTTCACCCTTCAATCACCGGAGGTAATCGCAGAACCAATGACGAAGATGATCCGACAGAGCTGTGGAGGCCGGAACCTAAACGCAGGTATTGTCCCTCATCAAGATCACTCGAATCAACACTTGAAGAAGAGTAGAGGTCCGAATCCACAGCCAAAAACCAAAATGCTTACCTCAACTCCATGACTAGGGCACGATTTGTTGTTGCCGACGAATAGAGAAGAAGATCGGGAAGAAGGCAGTGGATCTTACCTCACTCAATCGGTCGACGCTGGCCAGATCCAACGTCGGTGCCCTCGATCCCCTTCTGACAGCAGGCGAAAACCCCAAATCGAAGCTCCGTCGCCACGGTTCGCCGAGACCAGAGAAGAAAAGAAATGTCGGGGAGAAGGAGAGTTCGTCGGTAGCTAACCCCTTCTTCACCACCCTCCGGAATCTGCTCCTCACCGGCGAAACCGAGAACGAAAAGGGGAGAATCGTCGATCGTCGAGGCAGGCGTCGGAGTCGGAGATTTCACGCGAGAGAGAAAGAGGAAGAGAGCGAGTCGGGTCGGGTTTCTAGGGTTCGGGTGAGGAATGAAGCCTATTAATAAGGAGCTTAGGGTTAGTGTTAAGGGAAATAAACCCTAATTACCTCCTCAATTAGGCTCTCACACTCATATCCCTAACAGACCTCCACTCCTATCCCCGCAAAACTAATCATACGACCTCCGAAAAATTCTAGAAAAATTTCTAAAATTTCTTAAAATTTTCATAAGGTTATCCCATTGTAACCCTAAAAATTTGCATATCTTACATTACAAATAAGTTTACTTACATTTTCGTTCAATTCTGAGTACTGGGAGGGTTTTCTCAATATTAGCACATTATCGAAATCTAAGCTTCCTAAGAAACATTCCATTCTTCACCTCCAGTAGTTGAAATTTTGATCGTACGGTGGTGGTTCGTTGGAGTTCCATCCTTCTTGAAGAGGCATTAGTCTTGCACACATGGAAACAGAGAAAAAGTCTCAAGACTTGGTCTTGGATTAGTAGTATTGGAAAAATATATATAATTTTTCACTATTTTTTTTAAAGAAAAATAATAAAATATTATTAAAATATTTATAAAAAATATTATCTCAAATTTTTGAAAATGTAATATTTTATCGATACTAAATACTGGTGAAAAAATTACTATGTATTTTTCAAAACCAGTTTTTCAAAACCAGTTTCTTTAAAAAGACCCCCCTTTGTCTAATTGGTGGTTGCACCAAATCAGAGCGGTACCTGCTATAATACCACTTGTTGGATCGTAGACGTTCGATAGAGGGGGGTGAATATCGATTATAAAAATTTCGTCGATAAGAGTAAGTGCAGCGGAAAAGTAAAACAATGCAATGCTAACACAAGAACCAATTTTACTTGGTTCGGAGCCTTTGGCGACTCCTATTCCAAGGCCCGCACACGAGGGTGCTTTCGATGGACAATTCACTAGCAGTTCGAAAGATATTACAAACTAAGTACAGAAAAAGCTAATGAAAGAATTAAAGTAATACCGACAAAATAAGAGACTTAAAAAGAGAAGCAACGCGTTTGTCGGAGCTTTGCAGCGTCGCAGGAGCACAGGAGAGCGAGTTCTTCAATTCAGAGTTGTTTTTGAAGCTCCACCCCTGCCCCTTCTTTTATATGAGGCTCAGGGCGCCCCGGATCCCTTCCGGGCGCCCTGGTGTGACGTAGCAGGTCCAACCAGTGAGCTCCACGTGTCGACGCCGCGATCAGGATAGAATTCGCCTCCGGGCGCCCAGACCACCTTTCTCCAGGGAACATCTTTCCTGCAAGACAACGTTAGTCCGAGGCAAATAGATAATGTATATCCTGCAAAACAAAGTATTAGCACAGTTTATAAGTTCAATATAAAAAGTATGACTTAGATTTCGTCTTTCCGAGACCGGAATGTAGTCACGATCTCGACTTAGATATCCGAAATGGATCTAAGCCGGATCGACGCCTAATGTTCCCTTCCCAGGAACGCGTCCTCACAGTCACTGTAAAATACCGGAAATAGGCGAATATTAATAAGGGAATTTTCTGGAATTTTTGGAAATTTTTCGGGAATTTTTCGGAACACGTATGGACGAGTTTACGGGAATAAAACTGGGCCCCGGAAAAGCCTATTTAGGCTATCCATTTTAGCGAGGAAATGTTTCTATTTCTTTATCATTATTTCCTTTTCTTTATTTTTTTTCTTTCTTCTCTTCCTCGCCGAAAACCCGCGCTCCCCTCTTCCTTCCCCGTCGCGACTGTGCCCTAACCGCACTCGACGGTTTCATCTCCTTCCGCGTGATTAAGCCGTGAGCACTCCTCTTCGTTTTCCCTCTTCTTCTTCACCTTCCTCCCGACTTCTCTCCGCCGGATCCTTTCTTCTTCTTTCCTTTCCGACGCCGATCCTTGGCCACAGGAGTTTCAACGCCGGCAGTCGAGCCCTAGCCGTCGTCATCGCACGGAGCAGAGCCTCTCCTTTTCTGCCTTAGTGCCGGCGCCACCGTCGACCACCCCGTGCCCTAGCCGAGCCTTATTTCTCTGCAAAGTGTCGCCACCGCACGGGATAGCGCTGGCCACCATCGACCGCTGTGCCCTAAAGTCCTCACTCTCCTCTGCCGTCGCCCCTGGCCGTGGAGTTCCCAGCGTCGCCGCCGCCTCACGGGACATCGCCGAACCCGATTTCCCTCGTCTCTCCTCCTTCCTGAGCCGCACCAGGCGCTGCCATCACTTGAGGCCGGACGGAGCAGTGCAGACCACTACCTCTTCAGTTTCCCTAGCCTTTGTCCACTGCAGATCAACTCACTTGTTGCTGTGCCATCGACGGTGTTGATTTGGGGCTCAGATCATAGAGGTTAGGGTACTGCCCTAATTGGTTGTATAGGGTATTTAATTGTTGCTGTGGGTTTTATTGTGATTCTGGCAGTGTGGAGGATTTCCAATAGCAATTACTTCGTTGGCAGCAAGTTGTCCTACAGAGCAACACCTGCGGAGGTTTCGGATTAAGGTAAGGGTTTAGTGTATGGATTGAGTTGGCACGTTCTTGATACAGGTTGTTTTAGATATAAATTGTTACATATATATATAATTTATTATGGAGTGATTTAGGTACGTTTTGATATATGATAAATTATAGTTCATATTTGGAATTTGATATTGGTTAGGTATAATTATTTTGTTGTAGGTGAATTATACTAGGTGGTTAGGTTGATTAGGGTTTATCCTAATTTAGCCTTAAGGATTTTATTTAGCCATTTCTTTGGATTGTAGCTAAATAAAAGTATACAAATTGATATCACAGGATTTTGATGCAAGATGAGTATCTCGACTACCAGCTTGGACTTTTTGATTTGGAGGCGGGTACTTTTGACTTTATATCTTTGATATGCATAGTAGTGAATTTAACAAATAGCAACAATTATGTTTCTTAATTGTTTCGGTTAGTCACTACCCGATACCTGTTACATGTTTGGTTGTTTGTTTGTTTTGCATCTTATGTTATTACTTACCTGATTACACATGCTTAGGGGTAGTGATATAACCATGTTTCACCATGTTCAGAACCTAGGTGTGATACCCTATCTGATCTGTGAACTCTTGATATGATTTATTGATTATGGTGCACATCATGTATGTATATAGATTTGGTTCAGTATATTACCATGCTTAGTGTCATGCACCATTCGCATGATTGCATGCTGTGTGATAGATTGCTCCATTATTGTCGAGCACATCGCCAGTTTCATCACTGTTCGGTGCTCCGTTGTTGACGCTCATGGGTAGCGTGACGCAGCGTGGTAGCACGTCAGTTTGCTCGTTCGGTGCTCCGTTGGTCCGCTTATGGGTAGTGTGATTACAGCGTGGTAGCACGTCGAGACCCCTCCCCGTCATTGTGTACCCGGAGATGAGAGTATTGCGCTCCCCCATTTTTGATTTGGGGTAGGAGTATGTGTGTACTCCGACAGCATCCCGTCCACTCGGTCACTCATTAGGAGTAGTGATGCAGAGTGCACGGTTGTCACAGCCCTACCTACTCGGTCCCACCATTGGGTGTGAGATGGCTAACTAGCGTCAGGGGTGACCATGACTGCATTGACATCATACACATTGATGCATTTATTTCTTGTGATTGTGTTTACTGCATTTATTTCCTGCATATTGGTTGGATGCCCATGCTTGACATGCATACAGGATTTCTATACCTCTCGGGCTGTTTACCCTTGTACCAGGTCCTGGTTAGTACAGTTTTCTCCTGTTTACTACAGTTTGCATTTACCTTTATTTCGTCAGGAGACTGTACGCATGATTAGTGCTAGATGTTACTTCCTTACTATGTATATCAGTTGTTATCCGCTGAGCGTTGGACTCACCTCCGCCTCCGTTATTATTTTCAGGTTGATGCTGTCAGGAGAGAGTTCCAGTTGTTAGTCCCCTGCAGACCACGAGGACTTATTAATCTTTTGGGTTTTCTTCTTTACTAGACTATGTTTTGAACTTGTTATGTTTTGGATTGTTTTACTTATGGATCTTGTATGGATTGTTTTTACTTGTGGATGACTTTTATTTGGATTTGCTTTTACTACATGCCTGCCTAGATGGCAGAAGAGGTAAGTCGGTTTTATCGTCGGATTTGAGCTTTACGAGTGTAGTGGAGTAGGAATATGTTTTAAGCTTTATGAGTGTAGTTGAGTAGGGTTGTTTTCGAGTCATCATACTACTGTTCAGTTTGATTATTATATAAACTGCGTGGTTGTCTGTGTGTTGTATTTTATTTTTGTTATTATTCCAGCCGTATGTGGCTGAGGTATATAGTGTTTGTAGAAAGTTTCAGATTGTCCGTCATACAGGGGAAATGTTGTCGAAATTTCTTCGGACAGGGACTCCTCCGGGGCGTGGCAATTTATTTGGTATCAGAGCTTAAGTTTTACGATCATTATTTTCGTATTTTGGATATTTGGGATAACCTGATACCAATTTATATGGTATCAGAGCGCTAAAGTTTGGCGATACTTGTTTGATTTTCGTGTGTAGGATTTTCGAGATTTATTTGATACCAATTTATTGGTATCAGAGCAGGGTGTGATACCTGCTTTTAGTATTCTGGATATGTTGTGCTAGCCCTAGTTTGCGAGTCAAACTGGGTAGTTATTTTGGTTCCACAAGTTTTCCATTACGTATATGTCTTGGACTTCCGTTTCGAATTTGTATAGATTCCCGGCGATTTACTCGTTCGGAATTCCGAGGTCAATTTGGGGACTGGACAGCGACGGAACATCTCCAGACAGCAATTAGGTATGAAATTATTTTGGTAATTGTTGATACTTGTAGTAATATCTGTGATATAATTTAACAGATATGAGGAGATCTACACGTATTGCTGCGAGACGTGGTGCTGGACGACCACGTACGAGGCCCGCGGGATCTCTGGATATGCCAGAGATGTCTACTGTTGATGAGCCTGTCAGTCAGGGACAGACTCAGGGTACTGCGGGCGCGTCGGGCTCTCAGACCCCGATGGCTCCCTTAGAGGTACCTACCTCAGCTGCACCGACAGTATCCACTCCTACTGTATTTTCGGTACCACCAGGGGTACCATTGACATACCCGACACCAGCTCCAGCCCAGCCTATGGCGTACTCGGCACCACCGCCACCTGGGCCTACAGTGTACCCGACACCAGCGGCACCTGTGCTCCCAGTACATACGGTGTACCTAGCAGCACCTGCATTAGGGATACCGGCTACTCCACATTCGGTACCATTGCCTACCGTACATCCAGCCGCGGCCACCTATGTTCACCCTATAGTGCCACCGACGGCTTATGCTCAAGTTTACCCAGCAGCACCGGTAGTACCTCCTCCCGTTTATTCAGCGGTACCACCTGTAGCACCAGCTCCAGTGGTTCCACTAGTCCCGACAGCCGTTCCGACACACCTCACTGACATTGTTGCGACACGAGCCAGAATTCCAGTGTTGGCAGAGTCGATGAAGAGTCGATTCACACTCTTCCGAGGAGTCCGTGATCCGAGTGTGGCCCTATCTTGGATTGAGACTATGGAGCGGACTTTCTTCTATATGGCTTTCTCCGAGTGGGAGAAAGCAGAGCTGGCTGCTTTTTATTTACGGGACGCGGCCGACACCTGGTGGATTACTCAGCGTTCCATCATCGGTGAGCAGAACATCACTTGGGCCAGATTCAGAGAGGCTTTTGAGAGCCGTTTCATTCCACGAGCTTATCAGATGGCTCGCCGGCAGGATTTTCTGAGTTTGCGACAGAACAATCGATCAGTGACAGAGTATAATACAGAGTTTGACAGATTGGCCAGATTTTGTCCAGAGCTAGTTGCTGAGGACAGTTCACGTATGCAGTAGTTCATTCAGGGGCTGGATGGACATTTGCAACTAAGACTTGTCGGTCTTGGTATCACATCTTATGCGGAGATGTTGGACAGAGCCCTCATTATTGAGTCAGCTCAGCAGAGAGTTTTTTCGGATAGGAAAAGGAAGCAGCCGAGTCAGACATCTGGACAGAACCAGTAGTCACAGGCTACACCACAGCAGAGCAGGCGCAGTCGGTCAGATCAGGGTACTTCTGGGGTATCTAGTAGGCCTCAGAAATCAGGGCAGTCTTCTTCAGGACGTTTCCGGTCTCCACAGCAGAACCGGAAACAACCCGCCAGCGATATTCGGTGTTTCATATGTGGGTCCAGAGATCACATCACCACAGCCTGTACTATGGGACAGTCAGTTTACTTTTATTGCAAACTGCCTAGGCACCAGAGTCGAGATTGCCAGCTGAAGGCTCAGCATACTGCTCCCGGAGTTACTGCTCAGGGAGGACAGCACAGCCAATCAGGGTCTCGACGAGGAGGGTGGAGATTCTAGCCCTCACATCTTCAGCAGGGGACAGCTTCACCTGCAGCAACATTTGGCATGCATGGACAGGAGTACTCCAGTGCTTCCATAGCACCCCAGAGTTCTGTTCCGGGACCTTATTATCCGACGCAGGGGCAGTATCAGATGCAGCCTCAGCCTCTAGGCCAGTACCAGACTCAGTGGCAGGCTTCTGCCCAGCCGCACCAGCCGCTGGCAGCGTTACCACCTCCTCCTCCGCCAGAGACTGGACGTGTTCATGCGATTACCAGGGAGGATGCACAGTGGGCCGACAGATCCGTTTTCCGCGGTATGATTTCCATTTATGCATTTTCCACTGATATATTGATTGATACTGGTAGCTCACATTCTTTTATATCCCGTACCTTTATGCGGGAGATTGGTAGATTGCCTACTTTTAGACTGCAGCGATTGACCGTCTCCCTACCGTCCGGTGATACTTTAGACGTCACCCAGGAGGTCAGAGGTTGCCCGTTAGACTTTGGCAACATGATACTTATGGTAGATTTTCTAGTATTAGAGATGGTTGAGTTTGATATCATTCTTGGCATGGACTGTTTGTCAGCATATCATGCCACAGTTGATTGCCAGACGAGGGTGGTCACCTTCCGGCCTCCGAACCAACCCTCGTGGGAATTTCACTGGCATCAGAGATGACGGCATATCGATCATTTCGGCGATTCAGGCTCAGAAGCTGTTGTCACATGGCTGTCAGGGTTTTCTGTTATCTATGATTAGTACTGAGGACAGCAGTAGTTCGCAGCTCTCCGACGTTCCTGTAGTCCGGGAGTACCCAGATGTATTTCCAGAGGAGCTGCCAGGTCTGCCTCCCAGAAGGCAAGTGGAGTTCGCTATTGAGCTGATTCCGGGGACCGCACCGGTATCGAAAGCTCCGTATCGTATGGCACCAAAAGAGTTGAACGAGCTGAAGGTTCAACTCCAAGAGATTTTAGACAGGGGATTCATTCGCCCTAGTGTTTCCCCATGGGGTTCTCCGGTATTATTTGTCAAGAAAAAGGACGACACTATGAGGCTATGTATTGACTATAGACAGCTGAATGCAGTTACCGTCAGAAATAAATATCCTTTACCACGGATCGAGGATTTGTTTGATCAGCTCAGAGGTACATCAGTGTATTCTAAGATTGATCTGCGATCTGGATATCATCAGTTGAGGGTCAGAGACTCAAATATCCAGAAGACAGCTTTTCGTACGAGATACGATCATTATGAGTTTTTGGTAATATCATTTGGGCTTACCAATGCTCCAGCGGTGTTTATGGACTTGATGAACCACATTTTTCTTGAGTATCTGGATCAGTTTGTTATCGTTTTCATTGATGACATATTGGTCTACTCGCATTCCGAGGAGGAGCATGCACAACATCTTCGTATAGTCTTAGAGACTCTTAGACGGCATCAGCTGTACGCGAAGTTCAGCAAGTGTGCATTTTGGTTATCCTCAATCGATTTTCTGGGACACGTGGTTTCTAGCAGAGGTATTTCAGTTGATCCTCAGAAGATCGAGGCTGTCACCAGTTGGGAGCAGCCGAAGTCAGTTCAGGAGATCCGCAGTTTTCTGGGATTGGCCGGATATTACCGACGTTTTGTCGAGGGTTTCTCACGTATTGCTATGCCGTTGACACGCCTTACCAGGAAAGGCGTGAAGTTCACGTGGTCCGAGGATTGCGAGACCAGCTTTCAGGAGCTGAAGCGGAGATTAGTGTCGGCTCCAGTTTTGGTTTTACCTTCTGGAGAGGACGGATTTGTACTCTACACCGACGCTTCTCTACAGGGTTTGGGTGCTGTTCTGATGCAGCACGGCAGAGTTGTCTCTTATGCTTCTCGTCAGCTGAAGGAGCATGAGAAGAACTACCCAGTTCATGACCTGGAGTTAGCCGCCATCATATATGCTTTGAAGATTTGGCGTCATCATCTGTACGGCATTACATTTGAGATTCTCACTGATCATAAGAGTCTCAAATACATTTTTACTCAGAAGGAGCTTAATCTCCGACAGAGGAGATGGATGAAGTTCCTGAAGGACTACGATTGTACCATTAGCTACCACCCGGGGAAAGCTAATGTGGTTGCAGATGCACTCAGCAGGAAGTCTAGTGGGACTTTGGCTTGCCACCGAGTTTCAGTTACAAACTTGGTTCAGGGTTTCTCTGAGTTAGATCTTGAGGAGCAGGGACCGACAGAGCAGGGTATTCTGGTTACCATGGTTGCTCAGTCGTCGATCAGGATGAGGATCCGAGAGGCCCAGGCCAGTGATCAACATTTGTAGTTTATTGGCAGTCAGATAGCTTCCGGGCAGCAGACCGAGTTTACACGAGACGAGGAGGGTATTATATACTTCCGAGGCAGATTATGCGTACCTCAGTCTCATCCGGTCTTACAGGAACTACTCCAGGAGGCACACCGCTCTCGATTTACGATCCATCCAGGCGGGACCCGTATGTATCGAGACTTGAGGCGTTCCTATTGGTGGAACAGTATGAAAAAAGACATCGCGGATTTTGTAGCTAGATGTCTTGTCTGTCAGCAGGTGAAGGCTGAGCATCAGCGACCTGCCGGGTTACTTCAGCGGATTCCTATTCCTGAGTGGAAATGGGAACTTATCACTATGGATTTTGTAGTGGGATTACCGAGGACACGACGAGGCCATGACGCGATTTGGGTAATCGTTGATCGATTAACCAAATCCACGCATTTCTTAGCGATTCGGAAGATTGATTCCCTGGATCGATTGGCAGATCTGTATTGCCGAGAGATCATCCGACTACATGGTGTTCCGTTGAGTATCATTTCGGATAGAGATCCATGGTTCACGTCTCGTTTCTGGCAGAGTCTGCAGCAGGCCTTGGGCACACAACTCCGTTTCAGTACAACCTTCCATCCACAGACAGATGGACAGTCAGAGCGGACTATTCAGACTTTAGAGGACCTGCTGAGGTCATGTGTTATGGATTTCGGAGGCAGTTGGGAGGACCATCTGCCGTTAGTAGAGTTTGCTTACAACAACAGCTTTCATTCGGCTATCCAGATGGCACCATTTGAGGCGTTATATGGTAGACCTTATCGGACACCCGTCCTCTGGGATGAGGTTGGAGAGGCTCAGATGTTGGGACCTCATAGAGCTCAGTAGGATGCAGAGTTGGTCCGTACTATCAGACGGAGGATGTCAGAGGCGCAGGACCGCCAGAAGAGTTATGCTGATCGGAGACGCAGACCACTAGAGTTCTCTGTTGGTGACCATGTATTTCTGCGAGTTTCACCCACGAAAGGGGTGAAGAGATTTGGCCTCAGAGATAAGCTGGCTCCGCGGTATATTGGCCCTTTTAAGATCTTGGAGAGGATCGGAGCGGTAGCTTACCGGTTAGCACTACCACCGTCCCTCGCAGGCGTCCACGATGTATTCCACGTATCTATGCTGCGGAGATACGTACCTGACCCGACGCATGTGCTGACAGATGTCTCAGTTCTAGTTCAGCCTGACGTCACCTATGAGGAGATTCCGGTACGGATTTTGGACCGGAAAGAGCGTCAGTTGCGGAACAAGACTATCCGGTTGGTTAAAGTCGGATGGCAGCATCATTCGGATGAGGAGGCTACTTGGGAGCTCGAGGATACTATCCAAGCTCGATATCTCCATCTTTTCACTTGAGGTATGTGATTTATTTACCGTTCAGCATTTATACTTTCTGTCTATTGTTAGTACTTACTGATGGTAGATAATGAAATTTGGGGACCAAATTTATATTAGTGGGGGAGAATGTAAAATACTGGAAATAGACGAATATTAATAAGGGAATTTTCCGGAATTTTTGGAAATTTTTTGGGAATTTTTCGAAACTCGTATGGACGAGTTTACGGGGATAAAACTGGGCCCCGGAAAAGCCTGTTTAGGCTACCCATTTTAGCGAGGAAATGTTTCTATTTCTTTATCTTTATTTCCTTTTCTTTATTTGTTTTCTTTCTTCTCTTCCTCGCCGAAAACCCGCGCGCCCCTCTTCCTTCCCCGTCGCGACTGTGCCCTAACCGCACTCGGTGGTTTCATCTCCTTCCGCGTGATTAAGCCGTGAGCACTCCTCTTCGTTTTCCCTCTTCTTCTTCACCTTCCTCCCGACTTCTCTCCGCCGGATCCTTTCTTCTTCTTTCCTTTCCGACGCCGATCCTTGGCCACAGGAGTTTCAGCGCCGGCAGCCGAGCCCTAGCCGCCGTCGTCGCACGGAGCAGAGCCTCTCCTTCTCTGCCTTAGTGCCGGCGCCATCGCCGGCCACCCCGTGCCCTAGCCGAGCCTTCTTCCTCTGCAAAGTGTCTCCACCGCACGGGATAGCGCTGGCCACCCTCAACCGCTGTGCCCTAAAGTCCTCACTCTCCTCTGTCGTCGCCCCTGGTCGTGGAGTTCCCAGCGCCGCCGCCGCCTCACGGGACATCGCCGAACCCGATTTCCCTCGTCTCTCCTCCTTCCCGAGCCGCACCAGGCACTGCCATCACTTGAGGCCGGACGGAGCAGTGCATACCACTACCTCTTCAGTTGCCCTAGCCTTTGTCCACTACAGATCAACTCACTTGTTGTTGTGCCATCGACGGTGTTGATTTGGGGCTCAGATCATAGAGGTTAGGTTACTGCCCTAATTGGTTGTATAGGGTATTTAATTGTTGCTGTGGGTTTTATTGTGATTCTGGCAGTGTGGAGGATTTCCAGCAGCAATTACTTCGTTGGCAGCAAGTTGTCCTACGGAGCAACACCTGCGGAGGTTTCGGATTAAGGTAAGGGTTTAGTGTATGGATTGAGTTGGCACGTTCTTGATACAGGTTGTTTTAGATATAAATTGTTACATATATATATAATTTATTATGGAGTGATTTAGGTACGTTTTGATATATGATAAATTATAGCTCATATTTGGAATTTGATATTGGTTAGGTATGATTATTTTGTTGTAGGTGAATTATACTAAGTGGTTAGGTTGATTAGGGTTTATCCTAATTTAGCCTTAAGGATTTTATTTAGCCATTTCTTTGGATTGTAGCTAAATAAAAGTATACAAATTGATATCACAGGATTTTGATGCGAGACGAGTATCTCGACTACCAGCTTGGACTTTACGATTTGGAGGCGGGTACTTTTGACTTTATGTCTTTGATATGCATAGTAGTGAATTTAACAAATAGCAACAATTATGTTTCTTAATTGTTTCGGTTAGTCACTACCTGATACCTGCTACATGTTTGGTTGTTTGTTTGTTTTGCATCTCATGTTATTACTTACCTGATTACACATGCTTAGGGGTAGTGATATAACCATGTTTCACCATGTTCAGAACCTAGGTGTGATACCCTATCTGATCTGTGAACTCTTGATATGATTTATTGATTATGGTGCACATCATGTATGTATATAGATTTGGTTCAGTATATTACCATGCTTAGTGTCATGCACCATTCGCATGATTGCATGCTGTGTGATAGATTGCTCCATTATTGTCGAGCACATCGCCAGTTTCATCACTGTTCGGTGCTCCGTTGTTGACGCTCATGGGTAGCGTGACGCAGCGTGGTAGCACGTCAGTTTGCTCGTTCGGTGCTCCATTAGTCCGCTTATGGGTAGTGTGATTACAGCGTGGTAGCACGTCGAGACCCCTCCCCGTCATTGTGTACCGGGAGATGAGAGCATTGCGCTCCCCCATTTATGATTTGGGGTAGGAGTATGTGTGTACTCTGACAGCATCTCGTCCACTCGGTCACTCATCAGAAGTAGTGATGCAGAGTGCACGGTTGTCACAGCCCTACCTACTCGGTCCCACCATTGGGTGTGAGATGGCTGACTGGCGTCAGGGGTGACCATGACTGCATTGGCATCATACACATTGATGCATTTATTTCTTGTGATTCTGTTTGCTGCATTTATTTGCTGCATATTGGTTGGATGCCCATGCTTGACATGCATACAGGATTTCTATACCTCTCGGACTGTTTACCCTTGTACTAGGTCCTGGTTAGTACAATTTTCTCCTGTTTACTACAGTTTGCATTTACCTTTATTTCGTTAGGAGACTGTACGCATGATTAGTGCTAGATGTTACTTCCTTACTATGTATATCAGTTGTTACCCGCTAAGCGTTGGACTCACCCCCGCCTCCGTTATTATTTTCAGGTTGATGCTGTCAGGAGAGAGTTCCAGTTGCTAGTCCCCTGCAGACCACGAGGACTTATTAATCTTTTGGGTTTTCTTCTTTACTAGACTATGTTTTGAACTTGTTATGTTTTGGATTGTTTTACTTATGGATCTTGTATGGATTGTTTTTACTTGTGGATGATTTTTATTTGGATTTGCTTTTACTACATGTCTGCCTAGATGGCAGAAGAGGTAAGTTGGTTTTATCGCCGGATTTGAGCTTTACGAGTGTAGTGGAGTAGGAATATGTTTTGAGCTTTATGAGTGTAGTTGTGTAGGGTTGTTTTCGAGTCATCGTACTACTGTTCAGTTTGATTATTATTAAACTACGTGGTTGTGTCAGCCAAAGGCTGAAATTTATATAAACTACGTGGTTGTCTGTGTGTTGTATTTTATTTTTGTTATTATTCCAGCCGCATGTGGCTGAGGTATATAGTGTTTGTAGAAAGTTTCAGATTGTCCTCCGTACAGGGGAGATGCTGCCTAAATTTCTTCGGACAGGGACTCCTCCGGGGCGTGACAGTCAATCCCTTCCTGTGACTTACCTTTACTCACCTGCCAGACGTCCGGTCAACCCTTCGACCCGTCTGGACTTCTCGCCAAGCGTCCGGTCAACCCGTCGACCCACTTAGACTTCTCGCCAGCTATCCGGTCAGCCCGTCGACCTAGCTAGAGTTCTCGCCAAGCGTCCGGTCAGCCCGTCGACCCGCTTGGACTTCGTGTCAGACATCCGGTCAGCCCGTCGACCTGTCTGGACTTCGCCTGCACACTCAGTCAGAGTGTTAGATCACGACAAACCTAACTTAACCTGATTTGTCATTCATCAAAACCTGAGTTAGACCGTTAGTGCTAATCGCACCAACAATAACTACTTCTAGGGTTATAATGCGATGGTAAGTAGTAGGATAGATTTTCTAGATAACAAGCGTTCAAATTTTACCTTTGACACACATTACACCTTAGAAATTTAAAAAACTTATGACGTTGGAATATCCATTTGTGTTTTTTGATTTATCTTGGTGATCCTGTCCAGAATCTAAGTCAGACGGAGGTTGGATGAGCTGTTGCCAGTGTTGACGGAGGGGCGACTAGGACACCGTTCTCGTATGCGCCTATAAGAATGAACCCCCACGTGGTACTAACGGATGACGATGACTGCACCGGTGGTACTTGAACTCTGCGCACGCTCAGATAAGCACACAAGATGTTGTTGGATCGTGAGAATTCGATAGAGGGGGGGGGGTGAATATCGATTCGAAAAATAACGAGTGTAAGCGCGACGGAATTAAAAACTATAGACAAATGAACATGGTGATTTTACTTCGTTTGGAGCCTGTGATGACTCCTACTCGAAGGCCCGTACTCCGTGAGTACTTTCGTTGGGCAATTTACTAGCAATTCGAAATAATAATTATAAAGACAGTACAAGAGATGCTAATAAAAAGTAAAACAAAGCTATACCGACAGAAGGAAAACTACAAGGACAAGAGCGCGTTGTCAGAGCTTCGTTAGCGTCGTTGGAGCGCAGAGCAGCAGAGCAAGCAATCTAAGAGTTCTGAATTGATGTTGAAACTCCACCCCTGGGGCTTCTTTTATATGCTGCTCCGGGCGCCTGGATCCCTTTCGGACGCCCGGGTGCGACATGACAAGTCTAATCAGCGAACTACACGTGGCGACGACTCGGCATGGATAATATTTGCTTCCGGGCGCCCGGATCCCTTCCGAGCGCCTGGACCTCCGGGCGCCCGGATCCCTTCCGAGCGCCCGGATCCCTTCCGAGCGCCCGGACCTTCTATTTCCAGAAACTCATTCTCCTGCAAAATAGAGTTAGTCCGAGGCAAATATATATATCCTGTAAAACAAATTGTTAGCACAATTAAAGTTCAACAAAGTAATATGATTTAATAGAAAAGAGTATGACTTAGATTCCGTCTTTCCGAGACCGGAATTTAGTCACGATCTCGACTTAGATATCCGAAATGGATCTAAGCCGGATCGACGCCTAATGTTCCCTTCCTGGGAACGCGTCCTCACAGTCACTCCCCTCCAGTGACTTACCTTACTTACCTGCCAGACGTCCGGTCAGCCCGTCGACCCGTCTGGATTTCGTGCCAGCTATCCGGTCAGCCCGTCGACCTAGCTGGACTTCATGCCTAAGCATCCGGTCAGCCCGTCGACCCACTTGGACTTCGTGCCAGCTATCCGGTCAGCCCGTCGACCTAGCTGGGCTTCGTGCCAGACATCCGGTCAGCCCGTCGACCTGTCTGGACTTCTCCTGCACACTCAATCAAAGTGTTAGACAACAACAAACTAACTTAACCTAATTTGTCATTCACAAAACCTGAGTTAGACCGTTAGTACTACCCGCACCAACAATCTCCCCCTTTTTGATGGAATGACAACTTGGTTAAGTTAGTGAAACAGATGCAAGAAAAAAATAAGTAAAAATGAGTAAATGGTTTTTAAGTTAAGTTTTGTGTTTTCAAATTGGTTTAAATTGGTTTAGCTAACTTAGCTAACTTAACCACCTAACCCTCCCCCTTTGTCATTCAACAAAAGAACTAATGTCAAGTAAGCATAAATACAGACTTCAGACAAAGTAGAAAATAATGTCAAGTTAACCTAGGGGAGTTTAGAATTAAAAGATAGTTTTACCTTTATTTCTTAAATCCTTGAAAAAAAACTAAGTCTTAAAAAATAGCTGATTTATAACTTAGTAACTTTGAAAAATTTTTAAGTTTGCAAACATCACTTTTAAAAAATTTTCAACACTAAATTTTTGCAAATCAAATTATCAAAATTAAGTTAAACCTAATTTTTCAGAACTAGATTCAGGATAATTTTCAAAGTGAAGTTAAACATTAAGAAAAATGATTTTGAACTTTACTTTTAGTTTTCAAAGGAGTTTGATAAACTAATTTTGGTGAAGTAAGATCACATTTTTAAAATAATTTTTAAAATGAAGGAGTTTTCAAAATAATTTTGTAAAATTCTTTTTCCAAAATCAAATTTTCAAAGTTCAAAAGTACTAGTTTCAAAACCATGGTTTAAAATACTTGAAAAGTTCAGTTTTCAAAGATTAAGTAAAAATGATAAAAAATTTGTGATTTAAAACAAACAATTTTGAGTTAATTTTAAAAATAATTTTCACAATTTTAAACAAGTTGATTTTGAAGATTGATTTTTAAACTTTGATTTTCAAAATTAAGGTTAAAATTCAATTTGAAAAACTGAATTAGTTTTATTTCTCCCCTTGAACCTGACATTAAATCAAATGTCTAACCAGTTAGTTACTGATTGACTATCAAAAGATAACAGCTTTCACTTGGTTAGTCAAGTTAAGTTCAAACTTAACTTGATTAATGTATATTTTGTATTTAACGCCCAGACTTATATCAATATACTGAAATAAGCATCTTAAGTCTTAGGTAAGTGGCCTATGCATCTCACCCCTTTCTATGTTCGTCAAACACAAGCAAGGTAAGTCTAGGGTTTTGGTGAGATGCTCAAAAACTAGTCCTATGGGTACATGCTTTCTAAGGATTTTGAACTAGTCTAAGGTTAAAAGTATTTTTAAAAATCTAAAAATAGGAAAGTTTTGAAAATGAAACATGTTTAACCTATAATTTGAGAACAATCATTTTTGAAAATATTTTTGAAATTCGAAACTCCTAGACTATTAAGATAGAACATAATCAATTCATATCAGAAATAACACTAGATAGATCAAAAGTATTCTACAAGTAATGTAGATAACAGAAGTGTGTCATAACTAGAGCTACTGAGATGAGGAAGGGGGTGGTCCGGATCCCAAGGAGCGGAGTAGTGTCATCAGCTCAGTGTGTCGGGTCTGCCCGTCAGCTCGTAACTCGGAGACCTCTCGCCGCATGTCTTGCTGAAAGTCAGAGTTCTCCCGCTGGAGACTCACCATAGCTCTCTCTAGTCCGGTCATACGGTCGGCTAGAGTGCGAGGAGCGTGACGTGGTGCTCGAACTGGGGGTGGTGGTGGAGCCGGAGCGGCCTCCTCCGGAAACAGTGCAAGCATGAACTCATCCTGCTCGGCCTCCCCCTGTGCGTCTGGATCTGGCTGGTGTTGTGCCCCCCTCTGCCAAGACATAGTAACGTCGTCCTCATCTATGTGGATACCAGCTAGGGAGAAGTTCCTAGCTGCTATAACGTCAAACTCGGTCATATAACGAATGTCTCCTCTAGTGACATCAATGTCCAAAGAGGACATATATGCTGTCAGAATGTGACAGTAAGGCATGTGGACTCGTCTATTAGTCACGTATCCAGCAGAGTAGATAATGGTGGAGAAGATATGTAGGCTGATGTCAATATCTAACCTATGACTCAGGGCATAAAGTAAAAATGAGTGGAATGGGCGCATCACGGCGATGTCACGTGTGGTCAGTGGTAGAATGCAGAAGACTAAGACCCTATAAAGAGCATAGTCCTGGACTCGAAGGTATACTGACCTAAACTGGGTCACAGTGGGTACTCGCTCTCCCCCCAAAAAAATACGAATAAATCGTATCAAGAGTGATATGCGAGTAGGGATCTCCGAATGGTAGATCCCCGGGAGGATAGCACAGAAAGGGACAAGTGGATGGACGTAACTCTAAAAACTCCCGGATAATCGTAGGGGATAGCGTGATATCAGTACCCGCTGCCCTAGTAGTATAGGTAAAGTCGTCTACTTTCACTAAGTTGTTGTAAAATTCAGCACACAGACTTATGTTTACCGGACTAGTACAGTCAACAAGGTTCCATAAGTTATAGTGGTTTATAACCTCCATAACGGGAGCACAAGAAACTAGAAAGAACGATCTATCTAGACATTTAGTCCTAATGACCATATAAATGGTTGACTCAAACTTGAGTTTAAGTTCATCTATGGGAAACCTAGGGTCAGTACTAGCATTAGAGGGCCCAACACCAGTATTTGTTCGTTTCCTACTGTATATAAAAGAGATATTCTAAGTGAAAATATCAAGACAAATTTAAAGAATTTTTAGATAAGGAAACAGGGTTTACCGAGGAGCCATCGTAAAATATAGAACTGACGACCTCGGTTGAGTCGCAGCAGCGTCTTCACCGTAAAAAAAAATTTAATTTTAGAGCACTCTCGCACTGAGGTTCGGATAGAACCTTGGCAAAACTGAAAGGTTTGTGGGGCAAGTGTTGGGGGCGTCTGCTGCCCCCAATTTATAGGGAGCTCTGGGCGCCCGGAGCCATTCCGGGTGCCCGGATCCCTTACGGGCGCCCCGGAAGGGAATACGAGGGGCGCCCGCCCCTTTTATTTTTCTTTTTTTTTAAGATAATTTTTTAAATTTAAATCTTAAAAACAGTTTATTAAGTTTAAATTTTAAAATAATTCTAAGTTTAAAATAATTTTTAAAATTTTTAAAAAATTTAAAGTTAAAATCTTTAAAATTAATTTTTAAAGTTAAATTTTTAAAATAATTTTTTAAAGTTAATTTACTTTTTTAAATAATTTTTTTTAAAGTTAATTTAATTTTTCAAATAAATTTTTTTAAAGTTAATTTAATTTTTAAAATAATGTTAAAAGTTTAGATAATTTTTAAAATAATTTTTAAAGTTAATTTAATTTTAAGAATATTTTTTTTAAAAGTTAATTTAATTTTTAAAATAATTTTTTAAAGTTAATTTAATTTTTAAAGTTAAGTTAATTTTTAAAATAATTTTTTAAGTTAATTTAATTTTTAAAATAATTTTTTAAAGTTAATTTAATTTTTAAAATAATTTTTTTTAAAGTTAATTTAATTTTTCAAATATTTTTTTTTAAAGTTAATTTAATTTTTAAAATAATTTTTAAAGTTAATTTAATTTTTAAAATAATTTTTAAAGTTAATTTAATTTTTAAAATAATTTTTTAAAGTTAATTTAATTTTTAAAATAATTTTTTTTTAAAGTTAATTTAATTTTTAAAATAATTTTTTTAAAAGTTAATTTAATTTTTAAAATAATTTTTAAAAGTTAATTTAATTTTTAAAGTTATGTTAATTTTTAAAATAATTTTTAAAGTTATGTAAATTTTTAAAATAATTTTTAAAGTTAATTTAATTTTTAAAATAAATTATTTTAAAGTTAATTTAATTTTTAAAATAATTTTTAAAGTTAATTTAAAAAATAATTTTCTTTTAAAGTTAATTTAATAATTTTTAAAATAATTTTTAAAGTTAAGTTAATTTTTAAAATAATTTTTAAAGTTAATTTAATAATTTATAAAATAATTTTTAAAAAAGCCAAATATGGACCAGTGGCGCAGCGGAACAAGGAGCAAGATAGATGCGACAGCTAGACCCGGTGGCGATGGCCAAATATGGCAGCAGCTTGGGATGACAACACACGGAGGACAACCATAGATAAAAGTCATAATAGTTGAAAATTAGATTTTCTATTTATTGCTTTTATATTGAGCTGTGTGCGTATGTTAGTATACATGTTTAGTAGGCTAGCATAGTTAAAATTCCTCATTTATAAATAACTAAGTGGGAGAGGGATTTTTAAGTAAAACTCATGGTCTCCATTACTGGTTTGTAAGTGATGCAAACAAGCTTGCGCGTTGGCTCTGAGTGCCTTCCTCCATATCGGATGAGATTGTTTATGGGTCACTAGAACAAACTTCCATTTTGGATGACTATAGGAAGTTAATTAAGAGCGTGTGATCTTCCCCATCGGAAAGGGCACAATCTTATTAATGGACTTAGTGTCAAGTAATGATATACACTTAGGCACAACTAATAGTATCCTCCCCATCGGAGTCACTGCTATTATTTGTGTGACCAAAGGATACCAACTATTAATTTTATTTGTCAAAAAGTTAGGTTGACAAGATAATAAAATTAATGGGTTAAAACCCTCTTTTTACAAATGTTGAATTTGTATACGTCCACACTATCGTGGCATACAAAATTCACGGTGTTTTGAGGTGTTGGTCAATTTAAAATAGTATTGTTTGAGGAATCAATATTATTCTAAATTTAGAGTTCTGACCAAAAGTTATTTGTGATTCTTAGGATGACTTTCAACCCACTGTCCATCATACTTCAACAGAATAGACTTACTGGACCTAATTACATAGATTGGAAAAGGAACCTGGATATTGTTCTTACTGTTGAAAGCTATAAATTTGTACTGACTGAGCCTTGCCCTGAAGCACCCACTGGTGAATCTACCCAAGAGGAGATTGAATATCATAGGAAATGGGTAAAAGCAGATGAGATGGCGCGGTGTTACATTTTGGCTTCAATGTCAAATGTATTGCAACATCAGCATCAAGATTTACCAACAGCTTATGATATTATGAACAATCTCAAGGAACTCTTTGGTCATCAGGATAGGGCTTCTAGACAAGAAGCCATGAGAAAGATAATGACGGCCACCATGCAAGAGGGTACTCCTGTGAGGGATCATATCCTAAAGATGATGGCTTATCTGAACGAGATACAGATCCTTGGAGGAGAAATTGATGGGGAAACCCAGATCGATATGATCCTCCAAACACTACCTAGAAGTTTTGAGCAATTCCGCCTGAATTACAATATGAACAAAAGGGTATATACATTGGCGGAACTACTGACAGAACTTCAGGCAGCAGAAGGATTGTTTCGTCACAACTCTCATATTCACTATGTTGAAAATGGTTCTACTTCTAAGTCGAAAGGAAAGAAGAAGAAGAAACAAGTTGGTTCAGCAAAGAAAGTGAATAAAACTCAGAGTACAGGATTTAAAGCTAGAGTGAAGAAGCCGAAGGGCAAGTGCTTCATCTGCAAGCAGTCAGGGCATTGAAAGGCGGACTGTCCTCGTAGGAGTCAGAACAACAAAGGTATATCTCATGCTCTAGTTGTTGAAACATGTTTAGCGGTGTTATCTATAACGACCCAATTTTCCCTATTTTGAGTTCTAAAAGTCCTTATAAAAATCTGGAAATGCTTTTAAAATATTCTAGAGATTTTTAGAAATTTTTAGAGTATTTTTATGCAATTTTTGGAGTTCGTTTGGTATTTTTACCCAGAGGAAGAAGTTTTAAAAATAAAAGAAAAGAAAAGAAAAATAAGTTTGTAGAAGTTGGGGTTCGAACCCAGCTCCTCGGCCCAAGCAGAACTCGGCTCGACCAACCGAGCTGTGCTCGATTTGTTAACTAGATGTGAGAACAAATTGATTTAAGGTATAGTTCGGTTTAAACCCTAGGTTATAAAAGGATAAGTTAGGAGAGGGATTAATTGTTTTCTTTTCCCTCAAAATTTCTCCTCTCGCACTCGACGACGGCGTCCGCGATTTCCTGTTCTCGGGCGAAGACGAAGCCGAGGCTAGGGCTTCGTCTCCGGCGGCCGGTGAGCGTCTTCTTCCGTGAGTTCTTCACCGATCCAAGCTCCTCTCGTAAAGGAGAACTCGAAGGCGCGAAGAAGACCGAGATTTCAAGCTCGCCGCAAGCCCTAGAAGCATTAGAAGTTCTTCTCTTCGGTTGTAAGTCCAAGGAACACATGTAAGTTGCTACTCACCTGCAGTAGGATAGTTCCGGATTCCTATTCTTTTCATTTTCAAATTTTCAGTGAAGATTTTTGGTTTACATGGTTTTGCTGCCGTGAGTTTTATAAGAAGATGAGAAGGGGGTTTTTAATGAAGGGTGGCGAAGCCAAAGAGGCGCAAGAAGTTTGACGATTGGTATTAGAGTTCTCATATGATCAATAAATATGGTCCTAAGAATTTTCAGTAATAAAGTGAAATCCCCAGAAATCATACATCTAAAATATATAGTTCAAAACGATTGGAGGCTTTACAAACTTTTGTGGATTAACGAATTCTGTATATGCTTTTTAAGTAAAATAGGAAGGTCTACTTTTGACCCAAATAAGGTTTCACACCCTTGGTTATATTCGGATAAATGTAGCACAAACTTTGTTTTCCAAATAAAATAGGACTGGCCTAATATGAAGCAGTGTACTGTCATATAACTAGGAATTTTAGATGGGCCAAATTGAAAGTGATGCCATTTGGATCCAATTCAATGGCAGATTATAGAATTTTGTGGATTTGGCTTTGTATAGAACTCAATCTTGGAGGGATAAGAGTCATGTTAGCAACCCGAAATAGTTAGCACAAAGATGGCTTGATGTACAGAATTAAGGAATTGATAGAGCTTTAGTTTGCCTTCATGTTTTGGATCATGCTGTATAGAATTGTTGCTAGGGATTTAGTCTTCCTTTCATGACTTCGGAACAGTTTTGAGTATCTCAGTTGTAGTATCTCAGTTTTTGATATGCCTCATGAATTTCATATTAGCCTTGAAATCTTGTTGTTGGTTGCTTAGTAAGAGTAGTTTTTTTTAGCATTGGCAGATTTCTTTTCCATTGCTAATATAAGTGTAGTTTTCCTTTTCTAGCTTTACCTTAGTACGAATTCTCAGTATTTCCTGATGTAGCAAGATATTCTGTTAATTCCATGCAGCAACGATTCCTTTATTTTCTAGATTCTATTGCATGCCTAGTAGTTGAATTTTTTTTTACTATCACAGTATGCTTAAGTTGTTCTAGTTTCCTATTTGCTATTGGAATGACATGAGCAGTCCTATTTTTATAGCATGCAGATTTTTATAAGTAAAGTATGCAGATTTTTGATAGGCTTAATATGCAGATTTTTGTTAAGTTTTGCATGCAGATTTATGTTAAGTTTTGTATATAGATTTTCAGTACGCAGGGTGTGTTCTAGTGCACACCAACTGCTTGATAAAATGCTTAGCTCAATATAATGCTACAGTAGGCATTTTAATAGCTCAGTTAATGCAGTAGAAGCATTTAAAATAACTTATTTAGTCTTGCTTCAGCTTATATGGGACTACGGTCCAATGGGTGGGCTCCCACAGTCGCCTCTAGGTTCAGATAACCTAGTTAAAGCAAGGTAAGAAAATTAATTATGAAATCAGTATTTTATTTTCAGCAGTGGCACTGTACTGGATTAGATATCCATTGGGTTGGGCTCCCACAGTCGTCCCTAGGTTTAGATAACCTAGTAAACCCTACTAGACTCGGAACTTGCAATCTCGGGTTTAGTTAGGGATGCGCGCACAGCAAGTACAGTTGTCGGGCCCATCAGCAGCATGATTACTATTTTGATCTATTATGTAAATAGTTTTCAAAACTTCACAAATTAGTTATGTGAATACAAGTTAGACTCAGTTTAGCATTAATTAATTCAGCTTATGTATCAGTTCAGTTTCCTATTGATACACAGGATAGTTCTATGATTAGCTATACATGTTTAGTATTTCAGTTAGTTAGATTCCTTTGCTATTTATGAGCATGATTATCTTTACATGTTAGCTTTTCAGTTAGTTGATTTCTTTGCTATTTATGAGCATGATTATCTTTACATGTTAGCTTTTCAGTTAGTTGATTTCTTTACTAATTATGAGCATGAGTAGCGTTACATGTTAGCATTCATTTTTAGCATGTTTTTATTTATATACATGCATATCGAGTTTTTGTGAGTAGGATAGCGCTCACTAAGCTTTTAGCTTATAGATACTATTTTCCTCCTACTGCAGATAAAGGAAAGGAAAAGATTTAGCAAGGAAGGCGACAAGGTGGTGGTGATGAAGGTGTGTGATGGCTGGACTATGGGGAGATCAAGAGTTTGCTAAGGAATTATTAAGACATTTCTGTTTAGAGTTCTTTAGTTTTCTTTTAATGCTATTATGAGTCAATATTGTATTTAAGTTTATTCCGCGTTTGTAGTTGGGTTCTATTGATGGAGTGATATTGATGTTTGCTATTGATAGGGTAGTTTCTTTCTTTTATTTGTGATATTACACTGCGTGGTTGTGAAGATATATGTTCCAGCCGCCTGTGGCTGAGTATATTATGCTTGTATTATGGGAAATGGTCACCGGTACAGGGGAGACTCTGCCGAAATTTTTCGGTAGAGTTTTCCTAGAGATTTTTAATAAACCGGTTAAGTAGAGTAGTAGATAAGTAACGGTCACTCTTAGAGAGTAGTAGTAAGAAGGGTGACCGTTACATTATCTACCAGCACCTGGTGTGTAGATATGGGAGCCACTGATCATATCTGCAATTCCATGCAGGGGTTCCAGGAAACCCGACGACTAACTGAAGGAGAGATTACCGTCTACATGGGCAATGCTATTAAGGTGACGGCTATTGTAGTGGGAGACGTCTACTTATCTTTTAGTAGTAATAGAAATTTGGTTTTAAGAAATTGTCTTTATGTACCCAGTTTTAGAAAGAATTTAATTTCAGTTTCTAAACTATTTTTAGATGGATATTCAGTTTCTTTCAGTAACGATGTAGTTATTAAGAGAAATAAAATGATTATCTGTTCTGGTACATTAGTTGACAATTTGTATACTTTAAATCCAATTTCTTCCACAAAGCAAAACATGGAAATTTATAACTCATCTTCTAACTCTAATAAGAGAAAAGAACCTTCGGAAATGAACCAAGCATATCTTTGGCATCTAAGGCTTGGTCATATTAACTTAAGTAGGATTCAGAGGCTTATAGCCGATGGACTTTTGGGTTCATTAGAGTTGGAAAATTTTCCAACTTGTGAATCCTGCTTGGAAGGTAAAATGACCAAGAGGCCGTTCAAGGCCAAGGGGTATAGAGCCAAAGAAGTGTTAGAGTTGGTTCACTCTGATTTGTGTGGTCCTATGTCTGCCCAGGCAAGAGGAGGTTTTGAATATTTTGTCTCTTTCATAGACGATTATTCAAGATATGGATACATTTACCTAATGCGCCGCAAGTCCGAGTGCTTTGATAAGTTCAAAGAGTGCAAGGCTGATGTGGAGAAACGACTAGGTAAAAGTATCAAGACACTACGGTCTGATCGTGGTGGCGAATACCTCTTAGGAGAGTTTAGGAATTACTTATCAGAGGCCGGGATTCAATCCCAATTGTCTGCACCTGGAACACCCTAACAGAATGGTGTAGCAGAACGAAGGAATAGGACTCTTATGGAGATGGTTAGATCGATGATGAGTTATTCAGAATTACCAAATTCGTTTTGGGGATATGCTCTGGAAACAGCAGTATACGTTCTGAACTTAGTACCTTCTAAATCAGTTTCTTCTACTCCCACATAATTGTGGAATGGGCGAAAATCCAGTCTAAGACATATTCGGATTTGGGGTAGTCCAGCACATGTGCTGAAACCAGATGCTGATAAGTTAGAATCTCGTACAGAAGTTCGAGTTTTTGTAGGATATCCCAAAGGAACGAAAGGAGGTTTATTTTATAGTCCTAAAGACAAGAAGGTCATTGTTAGCACCAATGCCCAGTTTTTAGAAGAAGACTATATAATGGATCACAAACCCAGTAGTAAAGTTGTTTTAGAAGAACTAAGAGAGGACACGTCTACTTTAGTACCAACAGTACAAGATGAAGTACCACAAGAAACTGCAACACGTGTCACACAACCACAGACAGTGCCTCGTCGTAGTGGGAGGGTTGTAAGGCAGCCTGAGAGATTCATGTTTTTAGGGAGAATCTTCAGACTTGATCCCGGGTAAACATGAACCTGATCCCCGGACATATGACGAAGCACTCCAAGATATAGATGCAGCATCTTGGCAAAAGGCGATGAATTCTGAAATAGAGTCTATGTACTCTAATAAGGTCTGGGAGCTTGTAGAACCACCTGATGGTGTAAAAGCTGTTGGATGCAAGTGGATCTACAAAAGGAAAAGAGGGACAGACGGGAAGGTAGAAACCTTCAAAGCTAGGCTTGTTGCGAAAGGATACACTCAGAAAGAGGGAATCAATTATGAGGAAACCTTTTCACCGGTAGTCATGCTTAAGTCTATCTGGATACTCTTATCCATTGCTGCTCATATGGATTATGAGATTTGGCAAATGGATGTCAAGACAGCTTTCCTTAATGGAAGTCTTGAAGAGAACATCCATATGAAGCAACCAGAAGGGTTCATTGAAAAAGGCAAAGAGCATCTAGTGTGCAAGCTCAATCAGTCCATTTATGGACTGAATCAAGCTTCAAGATCTTGGAACATCCGGTTTAATTAAGTAATCCAGTCATATGGATTTATTCAAAGTCCGGATGAGTCTTGTGTATATAAGAAGTGTAACGGAAATGTGGTGGTATTTCTTGTACTATACGTAGATGCTATTTTGTTAATTGGCAACAATGTCAAGGTATTATCAGACGTAAGGGTATGGTTGTCCAAACAATTTGATATGAAGGACTTAGGAGAGTGTGCACACATTCTTGGGATCAAAGTAATAAGGGATCGCAAGAAAAGAATGTTGTGTCTGTCCCAAGCTTCATATATAGAGACAATCCTTACTCGTTTTAGCATGCTGGATTCCAAGAAAGGTTTCTTACCTTTTAGGCATGAAATAGCTCTATCTAAAGAGATGTCTCCTAAGACATCAAAGGAGATAGAAGACATGAAAGCAGTTCCTTATGCCTCGGCTGTAGGAAGCCTTATGTATGCAATGCTATGTACGAGACTTGATATTTGTTTTGTTGTGGGCATGGTCAGCAGATATCAGAATAACCCTGGACAAGGACATTGGACTGCGGTAAAACATATATTAAAGTACCTGAGAAGGACTAGAGATTATATGCCAGTTTACCAAGCAGACGATTTGCTCCCTGTGGGTTACACGGATTCAGATTTCCAATCAGATAGGGACAACAGTAAGTCTACATCAGGCTATGTGTTTACTTTAGGAGGTGGAGCTATTTCATGGAGGAGTGTTAAGCAGAAATGCGTTTCGGACTCAACCATGGAAGCTGAGTATGTAGCAGCCTCTGAGGCAGCTAAAGAAGCAGTATGGCTCAAGAACTTTCTAATGGACTTAGATGTGATTCCTGGTTTGTCCAAAATCATCACAATTTATTATGATAATAGCGGTGCAGTTGCAAACTCGAAGGAACCACGAGCTCATAAGGCAAGTAAACATATAGAGCACAAGTACCACCTGATACGAGATATCGTGAAGCGAGGAGAAGTTGTCATCGCCAAGATTGCATCAGCGGATAACCTGGCAGATCCTTTCACTAAGGCCCTTCCGGCGAAAGCTTTCGATCGACATGTGGAGGGAATGAGAATCAGATGTATGGTAGAAGATATGGCAGCTTAGTCATTAGTATAAGTGTCACGCCCCAGGTAGTCCCTGTCCGAAGAAATTTCGACAGAATCTCCCCTGTACGGCGGACAATATGAATCTCAGTATACATATATCTCTATACCTCGGCCACACACGACCGGAATAATACAATACAATTAAGAAAACAAACCACGCAGTTTATATCAACATTCCACACAGATATAATATATGATCAATCCACGCAGTTTAATAAGGAAAGACGATATAGAACCTCGAAGATATATGTAAACAGCCTACTCCACTACAACGAAGAAAACAAATCCACGAAATAATGAAAACACAACCGCAGCAGAAAACAAAAGTAACAAACCCGAATGTTCAATGTAAAGTCCACAATACAAACCCACAATACAAGTATATAAGATGCAAAAGCAAAATATAATCCGACAAATAAAATCCTCGCGATAATGGGGCTAGCAACTGGAATATCTCCCGACGGCCTCAACTTGAAAAATAGTAACAACGGGGTGAGTTCAAAGAACTCAGCAGGTAATCCAATAGATATGTACAGCAACATATAACCACCAGTAACATCCTATGGTACAGTACACTAAACCATAGAGCCTACAGTACAGTCTCCTAACAGTACAACCTACGGTACGGTCTCCTAACAGTATAACAGATATGCATAGCTGAAATAAACTGCAACAACCAGCAAAGGATAAAGTCTATAGCAAGACTAATAAGAAAATGCATAACTGAAATAAATCACCTCGAGGCTAAGGACTGTCGACATATAGAAATAAAAATAGTCGAGCAAAACGAGCTGACATGCATGTCAATCATATGCAATCACCAAAATGCATCAATCATAACGAATGCAATGCATATGATGCAATATGACATGGTCACCCCAATCGACCATCTCACACACAATGGTGAGACCGAGTGGGTAGGGTTGTGACACCGTGCACTCGCCATCACTACACCCGATGAGTGACCGAGTGGACGGGATGCTGTCGGAGTACACCTATCCTCCTACCTCAAACATAGTGAGGGAGCGCAATGCTCTCAACTCCCGGTACGCGATGACGGGAAGGGATCCCTGTCTGCTACCACGCTGCAGTCACACTACCCATGAGCGGACCAGCGGAGCACTACAGAGCTACTGCCATACACACCCTACTGTGCTGTGCCACTACCCATGCAGTGAAACACGTTGTGTGGAGGCCTATGTAGCCCAGCATGCAATCATGCAGGATGGTGCATGATGCTACAGTATGTCATACCTGAACATAGCCTCCTCCATATATGTGTGTGCCCAAAAGGTAAACGCATATATATAACCATGATATAAACAGCATAAATCCAAAGACATCACATATAACAATGATGTAACTATCATGAATCCAAGAGCATGTATCACACATGTAAAGCAACTAATCCAGTAGAGTAGAGCACTATAGATATGCATCTCTATGAACATATATACACATGGCAAGAGATAAAATATCCAATCCTGAAGTAAAGCAACTAGCAGATGAAGCATGTGATAGGTATCAACTAGCTAAGACCAAGAGGAAGAATAATCTACTATCTACCACTAGTAAGTATATATAAGCTACACATATCATAAGACATTATCAAAAGATAAGTCAAAGGGTACCCACCTCAAATAGAAGGTACAATCCAGTCCTAATCCAATGTTGAGACGTCTGTCTCGAATCAAAGTCCTGTGTAAATAAATACATTTACTGTTATTTAGCTAGAATACAACCACATAGCTAGATAAATCCTAAATAGAAATTTAGGGACAAACCCTAAACCATATCCTTCAACCTTTCTAACGGTTAATTAGGGATAGTTCCCTAATCCCTAATCAACCATTAGATTAGCAATTCAAACTTAAATCCATATAACCTAATTAATCTACACAACCTAATGATGAATAAATTATCAATAGGTATCAAGATCATACCTAATCATCTAACACATGATCATCTAACAAATATCCAAATTCGAAACATGATCTACAACATGTTCCAACCAAAATTCAATTCAAACCTAACCCTATTCAATACCTAGACTAATTTATCAACACATGAAACAATTACCCTAATCTAAATCAAAAACCTAAATTAACTAACCTACAGCAAGATCAAAAACCATACCTCAATTCCACAGCTACTGTGGCTGTTGGGACAAGAGGATTGTTGCTGCCGAGACCAAGATGAGTTACTGCTGAAGCCAACCAATCCACAAAATAGGACAGAACAGAACCTATTTGGAATTCACTCCTCTGTTCGGATCAAATACAAGGAGATCATGGATTCAACCACACATTCCAACAAGAACTACTTCAAGAATATATCACTAATCCGTGAGTCAAGAAGAATTAATCAATCTGATCAAGATTGGAATCCAACACCAACTCTACTCACCTTACCTCAACCTGGATAGATGCTGCCGGAAGGAGACGTTGCTGGATTGCAGAACACCAAAGCAAGACCTCCCTGTTAGAATCCTTCCCCACTCAACCGAGGCCTCAAACAGCAACCACGAGAAGAGATCCAAGACCTAATCTGGGATTGCTGATGATCAGAGAGGAATAGAGCAAGAATCGACAAAGAAGACTCGAAACTAGGGCATAAATCAAAGAACAGGGAAGAGGAAGGATCGGTCGCTTACCCGTGGAACCCTAATTGCTCCTTCACGCCGGCGATCGGCGATGGCACGGCTCGATCTAGCGGCGCTGAACCAACAAATCCCCTCCCAGATCTTGTGGACGGTGGTGGAAGGAGGTGCTCAGCCGCCGGCGATCAATTCCCCTGGTGGCTTCGTCGGCGTTGGAGAAGAGAACGGGATTGGGCGCGGGATCGGGGAAGGAGAGGAGAAGGTTCGGGTGAGGAGAGGATCGGGGTCGCCGTTTGGGGAAAGCAAATAAAAATGAAAGGGTTTTATAAATAAAACATTTCCTCAATTAAACGGTATCCCAAACAGGCTTTATCCGCGCCCGAAATTAATCCCCTCAAAACCCATCGTACGAGCTCCAAAAAATTCCCAGAAAATTTCTAAAAATTCTAGAAAAATTCTATAAGGCTATTTTCCAAATAACCCTATTAATTAAATTTTCTGAGATCTCACAATAAGTGGGAGATTGTTGGAGTGTATACTGAAAGCCTAAGCTTTTGTAAATATTTATGTTAAATAAAGAATCACATTTGGTCAATTTATCTACATTTGTTTGTAGTTGTTCAATTAATTTATATTGTAAATAACATAGTATATGGTGTCACATATAGAAGATGATGTTATCAGTACCTTATAAATTATAAACAGTAGCTCACGACCAAAATGGAAAGGAACAAACCATTGGAAGGTCGTAGTGTAATTAGGAATTAGTTTATCTTGACTATATAATTATACTAGTACACTTAGAGTGTATTGAGTAGGATCATTTGAGGTTGTTTCTTTTATACTGACTTTATAAAGGAACAAATACCTCAGTTATTATGGAAATGTGTGCTCTTAATCCTAATATAATAACAAGCACATATATTTGATATTTATTTCTTTAATTTATCAATGGGTGAGATTTAGTTCGATGAATCAATAAACCCGATAAGTTGGGAAATGATATCACTTATAGTGTGTGTTGTTGATTATAGAAGGAAACTGTGTCCTAGAGATACTAGGTTGATAATGTCCCCAAGAGAAGCTCATAAGGATTGTCATGTTAAACCCTGCAGGTGGACTTAGTCCGACATGACGATAAGGTTGAGTGGTACTACTCTTGGACTAAGATATTAATTAAATGAGTTGTCAGTAACTCACTTAATTAGTGGGCATTCGATATCTTAAACATAGGGAGACTAACACACTCATAATAAGAAGGAGCCCAAAAATGTAATTTGGGATTGGTGCGGTAGTTCAATAATAGTTCTCTAGTGGAATGAATTATTATTGATAAAATTAAGTTGTGTGTTCGGGGCAAACACGGGATGCTTAATTTTATCGAGAGACCAAAACCAATTCCTCCTCTCGGTCCTTATCGTAGCCTCTTATTTATAAAGTACTATACCCACCTATACCCACCTTCTATACCCACCTAAAGGGGGCCGACCAAGCTAGCTTGGAATCAAGCTAGGGTCGGCCTAAGCATGGTTTAGGGTGGCCGGCCCTAGCTTGAACCCAAGCTAGAGAGGGCCGGCCATAATTAAATTAAAAAGGATTCTTAATTTTAATTTTTATTATGTGGAAGATATAATTTATTAAAGAGAATTAAAATCAAAATATCTCTCTTAAAAGGATCTACAAAAGATTAAAGAAAGAGATTAGATCTCTTTCCTTATTTGTAGATTGGTGAGATATTTTATTTTCTCTTTAAAAATTATTCACATGTTGAAAAATTAAAATTATAGAAATTTCTTTTAATCAACCATGGAGAGATTTTTGAAGAGAAATTTTATTTTTAAAAATTTCTGGAAACAAATTAGGAAGTATTAATTTGTTGATTAAAACTTGTCTAATTTATTTCCTCATGATGTGGCCGGCCATTATGTTTTTAATTGGGAAATTTTATTTTATTTTTCTCAATTAAATCATGTCAAGGAAATTAAGGAAATTTTATTGTAATTAAATTTCCTAATTTGCCAAGGCCAGGGAATATAAAAGAAGGGGTGGGGGTGCCTTCATGAGGTGAACCTCTATTATTTCTCTCCTCTCTTTTCCTTGGTGTTGTGGCCGGCCATCACCCTCTCCCTCTCTTCCTCTTGTGGTGGCCGAATCCTTCATCTCCCTTGGAGCTCTTGTGGTGGTCGGATACTACTTGGAGAAGAAGAAGAAGAAGGAGAGAAAGCTTGCATCTCTTGGAGCTTGGTTGGTATTTTATTCTTCATCCTTGGTAAAGCTTCCTTGTTGTGGCCGAAACTAGCAAGGAGGAGAAGAAGGTGGTTGGTGGTTTCTCATCTCGGAAGATCGTTGCCCACACAACATCCGAGGTTAGAAGAGGAATACGGTAGAAGATCAAGAGGTCTTTCTAGAAGGTATAACTAGTAATTTTTCCTTTTCGCATCATACTAGTTATTTATGGAAATAATACCAAATACAAGAGGCTTACGATTCTAGTATTTCGAATATGTTTTTCGATGTTGTGTTCTTTTGTTTTATTTTTCCTTGTGATTTGATTGTTCTTTTCGGTTAACCTAAAGTTATTTTAGGAAATTAAATATTAGCTTTCCATAAAAGGTTTTGTCTAGTCGGTGGTGGTTACTCCCATATCCAAGAAGGCCGTGTGCCTCGCCACGTCAGTACTGGGAACCAATTATGGAAATTAATATTTAATGGAATTAATAACTTAAGGTTATTTGGGTCGAACGTGTTAAGTTCCGTAGGAGACCCAAGTCAAAACCTAAAAGAACGAATAGATTAAGTTTTGGATCAAATGTGTTAAGTTCCGCAGGCGATCCAAAATTTAATTTAAAAGAACACATGGTACCTAGGAAAAGGTTCAGACCTTTGTACAAAATTTTTGTACAGTGGAACCTCTAGGTTTTTCGAGTAGCAACCAACACAACAAACTAACTTAACCTGATTTTTCATTCACAAAACTTGAGTTAGACCGTTAGTGCTACCCGCACCAACAATCTCCCCCTTTTTGATGGAATGACAACTTGGTTAAGTTAGTGAAACAGATGCAAGAAAAAAACAAGTAAAAACGAGTAAATGGTTTTTAAGTTAAGTTTTGTGTTTTCAAATTGGTTTAAATTGGTTTAGCTAACTTAGCTAACTTAACCACCTAACCCTCCCCCTTTGTCATTCAACAAAAGAACTAATGTCAAGTAAGCATAAATACAGACTTCAGACAAAGTAGAAAATAGTGTCAAGTTAACCTAGGGGAGTTTAGAATTAAAAGATAGTTTTACCTTTATTTCTTAAATCCTTGAAAAAAAACTAAGTCTTGAAAAATAGCTGATTTATAACTTAGTAACTTTGAAAAATTTTTAAGTTTGCAAACATCACTTTTAAAAAAATTTCAACACTAAGTTTTTGCAAATCAAATTATCAAAATTAAGTTAAACCTAATTTTTCAGAACTAGATTCAGGATAATTTTCAAAGTGAAGTTAAACATTAAGAAAAATGATTTTGAACTTTACTTTTAGTTTTCAAAGGAGTTTGGTAAAACTAATTTTGGTGAAGTAAGATCACATTTTTAAAATAATTTTTAAAATGAAGGAGTTTTCAAAATATTTTTGTAAAATTCTTTTTCCAAAATCAAAATTTCAAAGTTCAAAAGTACTAGTTTCAAAACCATGGTTTAAAATACTTGAAAAGTTCAGTTTTCAAAGACTAAGTAAAAAGGATAAAATATTTGTGATTTAAAACAAACAATTTTGAGTTGATTTTAAAAATAATTTTCACAATTTTAAACAAGTTGATTTTGAAGATTGATTTTTAAACTTTGATTTTCAAAATTAAGGTTAAAATTCAATTTGAAAAACTGAATTAGTTTTATTTCTCCCCTTGAACCTGACATTAAATCAAATGTCTAACCAGTTAGTTACTGATTGACTATCAAAAGATAGCAGTTTTCACTTGGTTAGTCAAGTTAAGTTCAAACTTAACTTGATTCATGTATATTTTGTATTTAACGCCCAGACTTATATCAATATACTGAAATAAGCATCTTAAGTCTTAGGTAAGTGGCCTATGCATCTCACCCCTTTCTATGTTCGTCAAACACAAGCAAGGTAAGTCTAGGGTTTTGGTGAGATGCTCAAAAACTAGTCCTATGGGTACATGCTTTCTAAGGATTTTGAACTAGTCTAAGGTTAAAAGTATTTTTTAAAAATCCAAAAATAGGAAAGTTTTGAAAATGAAACATGTTTAACCTATAATTTGAGAACAATCATTTTTGAAAATATTTTTGAAATTCGAAACTTCTAGACTAGATAGAACATAATCAATCCATATCAGAAATAACACTAGATAGATCAAAAGTATTCTACAAGTAATGTAGATAACAGAAGTGTGTCATAACTAGAGCTACTGAGATAAGGAAGGGGGTGGTCCATATCCCAAGGAGCGGAGTAGTGTCATCAGCTCAGTGTGTCGGGTCTGCCTGTCAGCTCATAACTCGGAGACCTCTCGCCGCATGTCTTGCTGAAAGTCAGAGTTCTCCCGCTGGAGACTCGCCATAGCTCTCTCTAGTCCGGTCATACGGTCGGCTAGAGTGCGAGGAGCGTGACGTGGTGCTCGAACTGGGGGTGGTGGTGGAGCCGGAGTGGCCTCCTCCGGAAACAGTGCAAGCATGAACTCATCTTGCTCGGCCTCCCCCTGTGCGTTTGGATCGGGCTGGTGTTGTGCCCCCCTCTGCCAAGACATAGTAACGTCGTCCTCATCTATGTGGATACCAGCTAGGGAGAAGTTCCTAGCTGCTATAACGTCAAACTCGGTCATATAGCGAATGTCTCCTCTAGTGACATCAATGTCCAAAGAGGACATATATGCTGTCAGAATGTGACAGTAAGGCATGTGGACTCGTCTATTAGTCACGTATCCAGCAGAGTAGATAATGGTGGAGAAGATATGTAAGTTGATGTCAATATCTAACCTATGACTCAGGGCATAAAGTAAAAATGAGTAGAATGGACGCATCACGGCGATGTCACGTGTGGTCAGTGGTAGAATGCAGAAGACTAAGACCCTATAAAGAGCGTAGTCCTGAACTCGAAGGTATACTGACCTAAACTGGGTCACAGTGGGTACTCGCTCTCCCCCAAAAAAATACGAATAAATCGTATCAAGAGTGATATGCGAGTAGGGATCTCCGAATGGTAGATCCCCGGGAGGATAGCACAGAAAGGGACAAGTGGATGGACGTAACTCTAAAAACTCCCGGATAGTCGTAGGGGATAGCGTGATATCAGTACCCGCTGCCCTAGTAGTATAGGTAAAGTCGTCTACTTTCACTAAGTTGTTGTAAAATTCAACACACAGACTTATGTTTACCGGATTAGTACAGTCAACAAGGTTCCGTAAGTTATAGTGGTTTATAACCTCCATAACGGGAGCACAAGAAACTAGAAAGAACTATCTATCAAGACATTTAGTCCTAATGACCATATAAATGGTTGACTCAAACTTGATTTTAAGTTCATCTATGGGAAACCTAGGGTCAGTACTAGCATTAGAGGGCCCAGCACCAGTATTTGTTCGTTTCCTACTGTATATAAAAGAGATATTCTAAGTGAAAATATCAAGACAAATTTAAATAATTTTTAGACAAGGAAACAAGATTTACCGAGGAGCCATCGTAAAATATAGAACTGACGACCTCGGTTGAGTCGCAGCAGCGTCTTCATCGCAAAAAAAAATTTAATTTTAGAGCACTCTCGCACTGACGTTCGGATAGAACCTTGGCAAAAGTGAAAGGTTTGTGGGGCAAGTGTTGGGGGCGTCTGCTGCCCCCTATTTATAGGGAGCTCCGGGCGCCCGGGGTTGATTTTGGGCGGGGCGCCCGGATCCCTTACGGGTGCCCAGGAAGGGAATACCAGGGGCGCCCGCCCCTTTTATTTTTCTTTTTTTTTTAAGATAATTTTTTAAATTTAAATCTTAAAAATAGTTTATTAAGTTTAAATTTCAAAATAATTCTAAGTTTAAAATAATTTTTAAAATTTTAAAAAAAAATTAAAGTAAAAATCTTTAAAATTGATTTTTAAAGTTAAATTTTTAAAATAATTTTTTAAAGTTAATTTAATTTTTAAAATATTTTTTTTAAGTTAATTTAATATTTCAAATAATTTTTTTTTAAAGTTAATTTAATTTTTCAAATAATTTTTAAAGTTAAGATAATTTTTAAAATAATTTTTAAAGTTAATTTAATTTTAAAAATAATTTTTTTTAAAGTTAATTTAATTTTTAAAATAATTTTTTAGAGTTAATTTAATTTTTAAAATAATTTTTAAAGTTAAGTTAATTTTTAAAATAATTTTTTAAAGTTAATTTAATTTTTAAAATAATTTTTTTAAGTTAATTTACTTTTTAAAAGAATTTTTTTTAAAGTTAATTTAATTTTTAAAATAATTTTTAAAGTTAAGTTAATTTTTAAAATAATTTTTAAAGTTAATTTAATTTTTAAAATAAATTTTTAAAGTTAATTTAATTTTTAAAATAATTTTTTTTAAAGTTAATTTAATTTTTAAAATGATTTTTTTTTAAGTTAATTTAATTTTTAAAAGTTAATTTAATTTTTAAAATAATTTTTTATAGTTAATTTAATTTTTAAAATAATTTTTAAAGTTATGTTAATTTTTAAAATAATTTTTAAAGTTATGTAAATTTTTAAAATAATTTTTAAAGTTAATTTAATTTTTAAAACAATTTTTTTTAAAGTTAATTTAATTTTTAAAATAATTTTTAAATTTAATTTTAGAAATAATTTTCCTTTAAAGTTAATTTAATAATTTTTAAAATAATTTTTAAAGTTAAGTTAATTTTCAAAATAATTTTTAATGTTAATTTAATAATTTATAAAATAATTTTTAAAAGTTAAGTTAATTTTTAAAATAATTTTTAAAGTTAAGTTAATTTTTAAAATAATTTTTAAATTTAATTTAATTTTTAAAATAATTTTTTTTAAAGTTAATTTTATTTTTAAAATAATTTTTAAATTTAATTTAAAAAATAATTTTCTTTTAAAGTTAATTTAATAATTTTTAAAATAATTTTTAAAGTTAAGTTAATTTTTAAAATAATTTTTAAAGTTAATTTAATAATTTTTAAAATAATTTTTTTAAAGTTAATTTTATTTTTAAAATAATTTTTTAAAGTTAATTTTATTTTTAAAATAATTTTTAAAGTTAATTTAATAATTTTTAAAATAATTTTTTAAGGTAATTTAATTTTTTAAAATAATTTTTTTAAAGTTAATTTAATAATTTTTAAAATAATTTTTAAAGTTAATTTAATTTTTTAAAATAATTTTTTAAAGTTAATTTAATTTTTAAAGTTAAAAATAAATTAATTGTAATTCATTTTAGTTATTTAATTCGAAATTTGATTAATTCAAAATTTAACTTAACTAATTTAATTCGAAATTTATTTTAATTAACTTAATTCAAAATTTAATTTAATTAATTTAATTAATTTAATTCAAAATTTAATTTTGATCCTTAGTCATCTCACCCGATCTAAGTTTTCAATCAGGGAATCCTATAATTTTGTGAGATGAATTAGATTTAATTATAGAGTTTGGTTTAACTTGTTTTAGATTCAGGTTTAGCTTTGGTCTCAACAAATAGGCATTCTTCGGATAAACTTCTAAGCTTGGTGAGTCACTTGGACGTCATTAGAAGTAACCAACCTTTCGAGGTTTTCCGAATAGTCATATCCACGGAGCTTAGTACTAAACCTTGGTCTAACTAGTTAGGATCCATTTAAAGGTAGTTTCGGTCGGTTCCACTTGGCCAAATGCACCAGATTGAAGTTATATCTTTCTAGACATGCGATGCCCAAGCTTCCCCAACGTACTATCATCAAAAAACTTCACCAGTACCATGATTCAAGTTAAACTGGGTCCCTTTTTAACTAATCCTAATTACCCTGCCGAGTTAGTTTATTTGGGTTACTCTATCGGGTAAGTTAGTTTTGGAGGTGTCAGCTATTCTGGAGCCTCCCCCTGAATTATTGGCCTTTAATTTAAATTTTCGTTTTAGGTTTGTGTCTATTTCTTTTATAGTTATAATTAACTTGGTGATAATTTATATTTTGTTGAGTTTTAAAATGTTTAAATTTTGAATTTTTTGATTTAGGTTTGTATTTTGGTTTTTGATTTGGTTTATTCGAGTTTATATAATATATTTTTTCTTTAGGTATATAATATTGATTAAGTCCTACTTGCGTGGTCAAACACGCTTTCGGAACCCAAGCTTGATTAGTTGATTTGTATTGAGTTATTAATGATTTAAAAGTTTTATTTGAGTTCGACTTGTATCCGAGTCCGGTTTTATTATAACACGCCTTTTGATTATTCAGGATTACGTTTAGATTTTTTGATCTTGTAGTGAATTTTTCTAGCATTTCTTTTAACTTATTAATTTCTGATTTTAATGATGAATTCTCCTCAAGTGTTAGATCTTGAGTTGGATTTGAATTTTTGATTTGTTCCTTGAGGTCTTGATTTTCCTCAAGGAGTGATTTGTTTTCATTTTCTATTTTAACCAATTTACTATTTAAGCAGGAAATAATTTTTTAAAAAAATTTGTTTAAATTGAAATATACCTCATCCGGGCCTTCGGAAACGAGTACGAACTCGTGGCTCGATTCGGGTTCGGACCCGTCTTCCGATTCATCTCCCGATTCGTCTCCCGTTTCAGCTTCGCGGGCCATCAGCGCGAGGTGGCTCTGGTGCTTCTGCTCTTCTACCTTCAATTCGTCCGAGGAGGAGTCATCCCACGTTGCTTTGAGGGCCTTCTTTTTGGTCGGCTTCGGTTTGTCGAGCTTCAGTCTTGGGCATTCGTTCTTGTAGTGCCCCTTTTTGTTGCATCCGAAGCAAGTCACGTTCTTTTGTTCCGCGGGAGAACTGATCTTTTGAAGGTCCTTCTTGTTGAAGCTCCTTTTTCTCCTGGTGAACATTTTTCTTACCAAGTTCACCAGGTATTCTTCATCTTCGGAATCTTGATCGGAATCTTCTTTAAATTCAGACTTGCTCTTCTTTTCTTTGGAGGAGCCTGCAAATAAAGCAACACCTTTCTCGGCTCCAGCATTAGTTTGTTCATGTTGTTCTAACTCACAAAAAAGCTCGTCTAACTTTAATTTCGATAAATTTTTAGAAATTTTGTAGGCATCTACGATCGATGCCCACAAACTATTACGTGGAAAAGCATTTAGTGCGTACCTTATTAAGTCTCTGTTTTCCATCTGGTGGCTTATCGTGTGGAGTCCGTTGAGGATGTCCTTGATCCTCGCGTGCAGTTGACTTGCCGTTTCCCCTTCCTGTATTTTTATATTAAATATTTTATTTAAAAGTAAGTCTCTTTTTGTTACCTTTGCGTCGCTCGTTCCTTCGTGCATATCGATCAGTTTGTCCCATAATTCTTTAGCGTTCTGATGCGGTCCGACCCGGTTCAGCTCTTCTCGTGTTAGATCGCAGTGTAGCGTGTTGATTGCTTTGTTTTCCGTCAACGCTTTTTCCTCATGTCCGGAGTCCACTGTTCTGGGTCTAGTAGATTTCCGGAGTTGTCGACTGGAGCTCGGTAAGCCTTTATGACGCTGAACCATTGATCGTAGTCCGCCTTTAGGTACACCTCCATTCTTTTCTTCCAGTACAAGAAGTCATCCCCGTTGAATAGGGGAGGACGTACTGTGTTGAAGCCTTCTAGTTGAGACATCCTGCACACAAGTAAACAACGACAAAAAAAAAAAATCCCAAGACTTGGTCTTGGATTAGCAGTGCGGGAAAAAATAATAGAAGTATCTAAATTGGTGTTGCACCAATTTAGATTTAATTGCAACGAAAAAAATTTCCAAAACAGGTAATAATACCATATTGGAATTAAGCGTAAAACTGGAAACCGAAATCAGAGCGGTACCTGCTCTGATACCACTTGTTGGATCGTGAGAATTCGATAGGGGGGGTGAATATCGATTCGAAAAAGAACGAGTGTAAGCGCGGCGAAATTAAAAACAATAGACAAATGAACACGGTGTTTTTACTTCGTTCGGAGCCTTTGACGACTCCTACTCGAAGGCCCGTACTCCATGAGTACTTTCGTTGGGCAATTTACTAGCAATTCGAAATAATAATTACAAAGACAGTACACGAGATGCTAATAAAAAGTAAAACAAAGCTATACCGACAGAAGGAAAACTACAAGGACAAGAGCGCGTTGTCGGAGCTTCGTTAGCGTCGTTGGAGCGCAGAGCAGCAGAGCAAGCAATCTAAGAGTTCTGAATTGATGTTGAAGCTCCACCCCTGGGGCTTCTTTTATATGCTGCTCCGGGCGCCCTGGTGCAACGTGACAAGTCTAATCAGCGAACTCCACGTGGCGACGATTCGGCATGGATAATATTTGCTTCCGGGCGCCTGGACCTCCGGGCGCCCGGACCTCCTATTTCCAGAAACTCCTTCTCCTGCAAAATAGAGTTAGTCCGAGGTAAATATATATATCCTGTAAAACAGATTGTTAGCACAATTAAAGTTCAACAAAGTAATATGATTTAATAGAAAAGAGTATGACTTAGATTCCGTCTTTCCGAGACCGGAATCTAGTCACGATCTCGACTTAGATATCCGAAATGGATCTAAGCCGGATCGAAGCCTAATGTTCCCTTCCCGGGAATGCGTCCTCGCAGTCACTCCCCTCCAGTGACTTACCTTACTTACCTGCCAGATGTCCGGTCAACCCGTCGACCCGTCGACCCGTCTGGATTTCGTGCCAGCTATCCGGTCAGCCCGTTGACCTAGCTGGACTTCGTGCCTAAGTGTCCGGTCAGCCCGTCGACCCACTTGGACTTCGTGCCAGCTATCCGGTCCACCCGTCGACCTAGCTGGGCTTCGTGCCAGACATCCGGTCAGCCCGTCAACCTGTCTGGACTTCTCCTGCACACTCGATCAAAGTGTTAGACAACAACAAACTAACTTAACCTGATTTGTCATTCATCAAAACCTGAGTTAGACCGTTAGTGCTACCCGGACCAACAGATGTTAGAGGTCAGAAATCAGGGAAAAAGTCTCCGAAGCAGGTCCTTCGACGCTCAAGTTAGATCCTTTTTTCTCAGAAGAACAGTGTATGAAAAAGAAAGAAAAGCAGAAGACAGGTGTGATTGTGCGAGAGAGCATATCTGCGCAAGGGAGAGGACCTCCCTTTTTATATGACAGTGCGTACCTTTGAAAGCTGACCGATGTCAGAGAATGTCAGGTGTCAAGAGCTGTCGGATAATGAGAGCACGTGGCATCCTCCTGTGAAATGAAGGAAGGTTTCATTCATAGATGACCGTCGACCGTTGAAATATTCCCTAACACTCAAAAGTTATCCTCTGATAGGCAATTACGATTCCCTGACCTTGTTGTCGTGTAACACCTTTCATCCCTACCTTTTGTCCCGATCGGATATGAATGGTGCAGCTCAGGATGATCTGTCATGTATAATATCTGGCCTAAACCTTGAGAGGCCAGGAGCTATGGTGAGATCGTCCAAGAGCCGATCGGGAGTTGGCTGATCGGGAGTTAACTTGCTGAGAGAACCAGGCCTAGACATAATCGAGCCGTGAGGACCCGACCAGTCAGATCCTGACCATGTATTACCTTGTCTACCCCCCTGTCTTAGACCAGGACGCATCAGATCTGAGGTCCTGGTTTGTGAGAAACCGACAGGGAACCGTGATGTTGACGTTGTCACACGATCCTACTTCCTCTCTGCTGACTGTCACGTCCTCTTGACTTCTGATTGTCACATCCCTTTAACTTCTGATCGTCACGTATTCTTGACTTCTGACTATCATATGCTCTTGACTTCTGGCTGTCACGATTTTATCAGACTCCATCATTATACATCGTATCATTTGATAACCGATAAAAATATTCATGAGTCGAACTGATCACTTGCAAGATTAATTAGTCGTTAATTTCCGTCTTCGGATTCAATTATATGTAGCTCCCTTCCATCTTCTTCATCTGGTAAAGTAGTCGAGAGAGATGGTGGGTCGGTCACTTGAATTGTTGACTTGACTGTATTAATCGAACACTAGGATAGTCGAGCCTCACTTGGTTCTCAGGTTATCTTTAAAATTTTTGTTAATATTAATATCTAGAATTTTATGAGTTATTGCAATTACTGTGTGAAAGGGGTTCTGTGCGCGATGGTAGCCCCGCGCACGACGGTCCACGTAGCCCTGTGCACGATGACATGTGATCGGAATTTTGTGTCCACGTAAAGTCCAGGTTGCTTAGTCAATAGTAGCGACGCTCAAAACAATAACATCAATTATACCATGTCGACGTCTACTTCTTACTTTAAAAATTTCCAAACTCTCAGGCTTACGGTCTCTAACATGCCACATCATTTACCTTTTTCTCGAACATAATTTAAAAAACATTCTTCGCTTTTAATTTTGTTGGATTACAGATAATATGTTGCGAGATTTTTCAAGATATTAATTGAATTTAAATATATCGTATTTAAATTTACTTATATGTTGAAAAGATCTGAGTGGATGATCTCAAGTTGTCAATAGGGACTGGTTTCTACTAAGTGATAAAGACAGTTTGTACTGTGTTGATCGGACGGGCGTAGAGATCAGAAAGGTCAACCGAGCAGTATGGCCGACCGGACAAAGTCTTCGTCAGATCAGGGAGGCAGGTCGGGCAGACCGCGAGGTTGGTCGAGCAGAGCAGACCGGTCGAGCGAGAGGCAGACAGATCAGGAAGACAGGTCTGTCAGGAGGCAGACCGCCCGAGCGAGAGGTAGACCGATCGAAGGAGTAACTTGCCAACCAGTACTGAATTAAAGAAAATACTAAAAATTTCATTTCTAAATGAACAAGAATAACTTGATTTGTCCAAACAAGAAATTAAAATTAAATTTCGTAAAAAAATGGTACAATAAATGTATTTTCTAAATCCAAAAAAATATTGGTTCCTAAACAAAGCCTAAAAACATCAATCAACTCAACTTTAGTCTTCTTTCCATTTTCTGTATAGATGTATCTTTCACCATCAAACAAAAATCGACTCCTGAGACAACCCTGCATAGTGACACTTATGTAAGTAGTAGCACCGGATATTTATCCACCAAGTGTCAGTGGGTACAGTAGCTAGATTGACTTCTGAATTAACAAAATTGAGAAAACTCCCAGAATCTACCGTTTGTTTTCCTTTTCCTTTGTTATTGATCCTCTTTCGTTTCTTGCTCTCACTTTGAGAACCAGATGTTAAGTGACCACTCTCATATTTTCAATCTTTAGTCTCCCTTCCTTTTGCACGCATTGAGCTATGAGCTCATTCAATGTCCACTTTTTCTGAGGTACTAAATCTACCTAAGATGTCTTCATTTGGGTCGACACATTAGTTCAATTTAGTAACACGTTGTGTAGATAGTCTCTAGAAAATTCTAGGAACTCAATTCGAACATAAATTATATATATATATAGAGGAGTGATGTCCTGCACGCCTGCACAGTGCGCGACTGTGCGCGTGTGTAGGAGATCACTCATTTTTTTTAATTTTTTAAATTAAAAAAATCAATTAAAAAAATTAACATTTTTTTATATAAATTTCTAATATATTAATATATCCTCTCAATATATTACAATACTCAATAAATATTTAAATTTATTTTATTTTAATTTTTTTTAAAATCAAACACTATAACCTAATTAGGAAGTTTGAACCTAGAGATAAAATCTAAAAAAAAAATAGCTTAAAAATTATAATATAATTGGGAAATCTAAAATATTATAATATGTTGAGGAGATATATTAATGTATTAGAAATTTATATAAGAAAATGTTAATTTTTTTAATTTAAAATATTAAAAAAATAAAAAAAAATGAGTGCACATGCACAGTCGTGCATTGTACGAGATATATTAAAACTCCCCGTAAATTCTATAATTAAATTAGTTTAATACGGCTAAAAAAACCACGTGTAAATACTATTTCAGCCTGAAACAGCAGCAAGGTCTAAAAAACCCACGTGTAAAACTATTTCAGCCTGAAGCAGCAGCAAGGTTTTTTTTTCCGCATGAAAACAGTGTTTCGCATTGAAACAGTTTATATTTTTTACTATTTCAATGGAACAGAATTACTCTTTTAATGAAGTCGCTGTTTCAGAAAATAGTGTTTTCTTTATTACTTGTTTTTCTCCATACTGTTGAAATGATAAACTTAATCGATGAAGATAATAATAATAATAATAATAATAATCATTAAAAATAATTCTAATCGATTCGTAATTAGCATAGTCGAGTTTAAAATGATTTATTGATTGAAATTTTTAATAATTTCTATTTAAAATTTTAGATTCGACAACCGATTAATTGATCAAAGAATTGATTGAATCATCATAATTTTACTTAAAATTAGGTTAACCAGTAATGATTTTCGCCGTTCTTCGTATTCTTCATAAAAATATGAAAAATTTAAAAAATAAGTCTATCCTAACTTTCTCTTATATGATTTTCGATGATTAAAAAATTATATTATATTAGGAAAACTTAATCTAGCATACAAACAATAAATCGACGAAAAATTTAAATTTTATTGTCATGAAAATGACGAAACAAAAACTTAACTCTGATACCAATTGATAATTTTTGTAAAATCTAAGCCGCATGAATTTTAAGAACTATATAAGAATTCACATATAGAAAGTTCTGAAATTCATTTCACGAATTAAAGATGACATAAGAAAAAATAAATATATAAACATAAATATAAATATAAATATAAATATAAACATAAACATAATATATAAGGAATCAAATTGAAGAGTTATATCCTTATCTTTAGCATCGTCGGTTTGATTTCTATAAAAGAAGATGCAATGAAAAGAAAAGTGTTTCAAGGGACTTAAGGGATGACGGCGTCGTAAAACTTCTTTTGTGTATATATATATACACACACTGAATATCTATTATTATGAAATAGATAATAATAGATATAAGACTATAAATTTTACACATACAAGGTCTATATCTAACAATTGAAATCCAATAAGTCTAAGTTAGATCATTTTAATGAGTTCGATTTGTACTCATATGCACAACTTACAATTAAACCCACTAAATAGGGATAATTATATCCAACAGAAATGACTACGAAAGCGGTAGAAGGAGCTGTCTTGCCCGACGACGACAGACCTTCACCGACCATCGGAGTGGGATGTCTAGGAAGGAGTCGCGGGTGGTGTGGCAGCCAGGGAAGGAGGCGGCGGGGAGTGGGGATTCACGGTTCTTGGTGAGGCGTACACATTGGCGGCAAGGTAGAGCTCGTTGGCGGAGAAGGCGGCGTCATACTCGTCAATGACAATCTTGGCGTCGTTGTTCAGGCGCACCACGATGCCGGGGAGGAGGAAGCTGATGAAGCGGTGAAGCTCCGGTGTGAGGAAGTCGCGGTACGCCGTCCTGAGGAAGAGGATCGTGGCCAAAACAGAGCCTATCGAGCTCCAATCCCAAGCCATGCTCTGGCAACTCCTCAATTCTCCACTCGATCTCTGAGGTCGATCGAGGAGGCAGCGTAAATTTATAGGGAATCCGATCAACATAGATAATTACTAAAAACAATGAAGAAATCGGCAGGGGCGGCGACGTATCTAGTGGCCGACTCTGATTGATTTCGGAAGATGGCGGCCACTGGATACGAATTAAATATTTTAAAATATTTATACGAATTAAATATTTTTCAAGCGGAATCTTAAAACTCACGGACAATTTCAATTTGTTTATTGGGTTGTCAAATTTAAGTTGGGCCCTTGTCAAATAATTCAAATGAATTATTCATTTAAAAATTAGCTTAAACGGGTCAATCAAATCTGCCCGTTGTGGATTTGAATTCGTCCCTGAGGTGAGAAGAAAATAATAAATAAATAAATAAATAAAATTTAAAGTTGAATATTTAATAGGATCGTGGACTATAGTTCGTAACTCAAATGAAAACAAAATTCTAATTTTTAGATTTTATTATTATTATTTTTGATGATTCGTGTACAATCCATTTGGATGGATTGAGTTAAAGATTTTTCAATCGGATGATAAATTGTCTCATTCTATTTCATCCTGTCTCATTAGATGATGGATTTTTAGTAGATTGACTCATTCTATTATGAATCGGTATGTGTGACATTCTTATTTACTTGTGGTTATTTTTTTAGGGGTGTAAATGAGCTAAGCCGCTCGTGAGTTATTCGAAGCTCGATTCGATAAAAGTTTGTTTGAGCTCGTTTAATGAGACTCGTTAAGATAAACAAACCAAGCTCAAACTTCATAATATTCGGCTCGTTAGTTTGTGAACATGTTCATTAAGCTCATGAATCAACTTTTAAATAAAAAAATAAAAATTTTGATATTGAATTTATACATTTTACACTTTACTTATAGAAAACATAGATAAATATATTAAATTTATTTATTAGAATAAAATTATAAATTTTAACAAGAATATTATAATTTTTTAAAAAATATATAATTTAGTTTTTAATAAATATTTAAATTTATAATTTATATTTATTAAGCTCGTTTAGGTTCGATAAAAACTCGTGAGTCATGAATATATTCGTTAAATAAAGCTCGAACTCGACTCGATTATAAACGAGCCAAACTCAAACATCCAAGAGTTCAGTTCGACTCGACTTGATTACACTCCTAATTTTTTTTATTTGTTATCCTTGACTTTTCTTCTCATCGCCTATTTTTTAATATATATATATATATATATATATATAACATAAATTTTCAATTCTTATGATCTAATTTCGATATTATAGAAATTTTCCACTCGTCTCCAATGGTAAATCATGAAAGCACGGCATCAAGTCATCGTCAGTATTCCCCATAGTCTTTGCCGTCCCTGTAAAACCATCAAAGCTGAATCGGTATTTTACTCGTGAAGATAAACTTATAAATTTTTTCCGTCCATTGATATTGCGCTCCATTAACACCTGACTCAACATACCGCAATGAAGGATCCAACTGCGATACTATGAGAATCCTATTACGTCTGTAATGATTCAAATATTAGAAATGAATAATTTAAAGGTAAATTTTTTAATATAATGTATTTTAAATTTAAGAAAAGACTGAATATCTATTATAAAGAAAATATTTTCTGGAGGGTATTTCGCTTTCAATGTCGGTCACACAGGCAACTTCCTTGCACTGTTCAGGTTGTCTCGTAGCCTTTGACCATTGGGCTGTTGGCCACGAGGAAACAGAATGGAGATGGAAGAGAAGGAGAAGCGAAAGAGAGGATGAGCAGTGAAAGAAGTCTATTCAAATAGTAGACTAATTATTTGATTATTATAGACAATTGGTCTAATAAGCATCTTCGTTCTCATTCCCTAATCATTAATATGGAGAGGGAGATCACATCACGTCCTTGTTAGTTAGTTGGTGATTTTTCAGAATTTTTAGAATACATCAACCCACGTGGGTTGCGGGTCCAACGGTCTCGTGACGGGTTCTGATTGGTTTAGTTGAGAAAATTTTCCAAAACTTGAAATTAAAATGGAAATTCAATAGATAATTCAAACTTAAAATTATATATATATTTTGACGTGGAGTAAGGCGGATGATACGTGACTTTCGAAGCCTGGTCAAAGTCTAGGAAGGGGCCTTATATACCAGTCAAAATTAAGGTCAGGGTCAATATGATTGATCGTCTTGATCGAGTGGCCATTTGAGCACTCTTAGTCTGATTAAATCATGAGTCCCTCAATATTAATGAAGCCCCGAGTTAAGCTAGTATCATTCAAAGTAAAGTTCTCTTTGTTACTTGAGATAACATGATTACCTACTCCGACTGAGTGATCCAGCTAGTCAGACTATACTACCGATCGGACATACTGGCCACTTGTTCTAACTGGATTCTTTGGCCAAACAGAGAGGTTGAGTGAAGATTGAGTTCCTGATATTATTCCTCAATCCGACCTGACTGCTCTTACGAGCGACAACCGATCAGACTATAGAAGAGATTCAGTCGATTTGCCAACTAAGCATATTAAGACCCCCTATTCAACGGCCCAACATTACTTCTTGTCGTTTTGTGCAATAGCTGTAAGAGAATCAAGGGATTGTTCTTTGTGCCAGCTGTACGACGGAAGCTTCTATGCAAATTCATTTCGAGAAAGGTGTCAGAGCATCATTATATAGTCTATCCTTTTTTAACAATGCCTCAAGATTTATGTACAGAGGAACAATAACACTATAAAAGGGGGCCTCCATCTGTAGACATAGATATGCGTGCACACACAAACGCTACGTATACATGGTTCATTTACTACTATTCATTGCCTTCCATTTGAGCATTCACTAATTTGAAAGTCGGAGTGTCTATGTTGGAGACCCCTTCCTTGACCTGATTGCTAACGCCATCGTCAATCAAAATCAGAGTCATCTGCCCAATGTGACATCTTCTATGCTTTTAGAGAGGATCAAATTTGCCGTCGTCTGTGGGAATCTTTACCTACATCTGAAACATGAAGATGAACAAGACTAGACGACTCACTATAGTAATTTTGTCGCAAGAAGATTTGGAACTGTTAATAGTCACCCGAGCGACTAGATTGGTGCAACAACAACAAGCAATGACAGAGTGTTCTCTTCCCAATGGCCTGGCTATATTTGTGGTCGACCTTAGGCAAAGTGCGAGACCTGAGTGGAAGGCCCGATCGAGTTCCAACCAATTCATCCTTCCCCGGCTGTCTTCCCGCAAGCACCTATGCATCTAACCTATGACGCCCCCGGGGGTCCCAGCCGGTGAAAATCCGGCAGCATTTCCCCTGTACCGATAACAATATGAATCTGAAAATACATAGCCCTCAGGGCCTCACAATCCTCAGCCAACACGGCTGAAACATATACCATAAAGTAAATAAAACATTCCACGCAGTTTAATAAGGGCAGCCTCCAGCTGACAACATAATAGGAAAAGAAGTGAAACGGTATTAAAACATTGCAGATATATATAATACCTACTCCACTACAATGAGAAAAAACCAGCCCACCTAGAAAATCTTCGCAGCGGAAAACGAGGGTAGCATACCCAAAACTCGATATAAAAATCCACGGGTGTAAGAACTACACATCACTAGTTTATAGTGTTGGAACTCGTAGTTGTTTTGATGTGATCAACCAAGTTAGGTTAGGTCCTGCTTGTTATTTGATCTTTGTGTCTAAGTGTGCAGGAGTTTAGAAGTGCAAGAAGTCCAGCGGAAGATGCAGCTAGCAAAAATGAAGGCATGGGAAGAGAGCCGATGGACTAGGTGCGTCCGAAGGACGAGAGAGCCGCGGAAGAGTACACCGGTGGACGAGAAGAACGTGTGCGGCGTTCGAGGGATGAGAAGCTGGGTCGGAAGCCTGCTCGAGTAGAAGGCCGGAAATTGGTTTCGGATGAGCCCTATTTCGGTTGGTCGCAATCACCCATGCATTCAGAGCCTCGGAAGAAGAGAACAAGTCAAAAGGAGCTGGAAAAGCTAGTTGGAGGCATCTTTAACGAAGTGCTGAAGGTGCCTACACTGACTGCAGTCTTGGAGGCACCTTCATTGCCTTGAAGGCGCCATCAACCTTGTCCAGGGCGCCTTCAAGTCCATTGAAGGCGCCTTCGACCCAGTCTAGATGACTGTTGCGAGTTCAGATAGAGTTTTATCCGTTGACTCGGCTGGAGGCACCCTCAACCTTGTTAGAGGCGCCCTCAAGGCTCGAGATAAGTTTTTTAGGAGCTATATAAAGGCCCCTGGAACTAGGAAATTATTCTTTCAATTCGGTATCAACTTCCTAACAACTGTTTGAGTTTCTAGTGTGTAAAAGACTTCTCCGCCTTCAGAGAATGAGACTTTTCTAGTGCGCTTTTCAACCGCCTTGAATTAACAACCTTCTTGGTTGTAACCAAGTCAAAACGCTGAGTCTTCTTTCTTTCTATTTTATTTTATTGTTGCTATTATTTTTGAGTTGAAAGTTTTGAGGAGGATATTTTTTTTACAGGCAATTCATCTCTCCCCTCTTGTCAACCCCGCTGCACCAACAAGTGGTATCAGGGTCCAACCGCCTCAGAAGGACTAACCGCCTACTGAAGCACAAAGATTAAGAAGATGGATGGAACAATCATACTATTGGTGCAACTTGCACCAGAATCAAACCTAAGTTTTGATGTTGTCAAAGGTGTTGGTGCGGTTAGCACTAACGATTTAACCCAGGTTTTGATGAATGACAAATCAGGTTAAGTTAGTCTGTTGTTGTCTAACACTCTGATCGAGTGTGCAGGAGAAGCCCAGACAGGTCGACGGGCTGACCGGATGTCTGGCACGAAGCCCAGCTAGGTCGACGGGCTGACCAGATAGCTGGCGAGAAGTCCAAGCGGGTCGACGGGCTGACCGGAAGCTTGGCGAGAAGTCCAGCTAGGTCGATGGGCTGACCGGATAGCTGGCGAGAAGTCCAGACGGGTCGAAGGGCTGACCGGACGTCTGGCAAGTGAGTAAGGTAAGTCACTGGAGGGGAGTGACTGCGAGGACGCGTTCCCGGAAAGGGAACATTAGGCGTCGATCCGGCTTAGATCCATTTCGGATATCTAAGTCGAAATCGTGACTAGATTCCGGTCTCGGAAAGACGGAATCTAACTCATACTCCTTTTTGCTAATTCATACTCACTTTGCTTTTGCTAACAATCTGTGTTGCAGGGTAAATTTGCCTCCGGACTAACGTTTGTCTTGCAGGACGGATTCTGCGGGAAAACAGGGTCCGGGCGCCCGGAAGGGATCCGGGCGCCCGGGAGGGAAATTTCATCCTGATCGCGTGTCGCCACGTGGATCTCGCTGGTTGGACTTGCCACGTCTCACCAGGGCGCCCGGAAGGCATCCAGGGCGCCCCGAGCCTCATATAAAAGAAGGGTCAGAGGAGAGCTTGAGAACAACTACAACGAAAAGAAAAGTCTTCCACTGCTCTGCACTTCTGCGACGCGAACAAAGCTCCAACACTACGCTCCTTTCTTGTCTTTATTGTCGGTATTTGCTTTTCATTTTCATTAGCATTCATTGTACTGTTTTTTGTAATCATTATTTCGAACTGCTAGTGAATTGCCCAACGAAAGTACTCACGGAGTACGGGCCTTCGAGTAGGAGTCGTCACAGGCTCCGAACGAAGTAAAAAAACATTTGTGTCTATTTTACTTTTCTGCTGCGTTTATACTCGATATTTTCGAATCGATATTTACCCCCCCCCTCTATCGAATCTAACGGTCCTACAAGTGGTATCAGAGCAGGTACCGCTCTGATTTGGTGCAACTACCAATCAGGCAAAGGGGGGACTTTTTGAAAGAAAAATTAGATATCGTTTGTCTTTAAAATAAAACCTTACGCCTTTCATTTTTTTTCCCTCCAAAACTATTTTTGAAAAATACATCGTCATCTCTTCACCATTGCTTAGTATTGACAAGATATTACATTTTCAAAAATTTGAAATAATATTTTTTTATTAATATTTTAATAATATTTTATTATTTTTTTCGAAAATAGTGAAATATTATTTTTTTCGGCACTGCTAATCCAAGACCAAGTCTTGGGATCTTTTGTTTGTTTCTCTGTGTGCAAGAAATTATGACTCTTCTAGAAGGACGGAACCCCTGCGAACCGCCACCATACGATCATGAAGACTTCAACTACTGGAAGCGATTAATGGAATGCTTCTTAGGAAGCGTAGACATCGATTATATGCTAATTTTGAGGAAACCTTCTCAAAACTCGGAACTGAACAAAAAGGTAAGTAACATTATTTGTAATGTTTTACCTAACAATATTTTATGCAGATTAGAAAAATACAAGAATGCATATGAGTTGTGGACCCAGTTGATCAAGCTTCACGAGATGCCGATGGAGCTAGAAGATCAAGTTAAAGTCGAATCCGGACTCGAGTCAGATCCAACGGAGAAGTCTGCTGAATTAGGGGTTGCGCTCAAGGTTAGTAATATTTACCAAAACACCCTTGCTAGTAGTAGTTTAAAATATGCGACTGTTAATTTGGATATGTCTGAAAGTATATGTGAAAATAGTATACATGACAATACTTGCAAAAATACCTCTAGGATATTTTCTGATAAAACAAATATAATTACTTTAGAAAATATAGAAAATCTGAAAATAATTAATAAATCTAAAAATTTGAATTTAAACCTAAACAAATTTGAAAATTCAAACAAAAAAAATGACAAGGTCAATATTGATCTAGATAAAATTAATAAATTATTTAATCTAGACAATATTAATCTAGAAAATTATATCCAAAACCAAGATAATTTAATTAATAAGAAATTAAACTTTAAAGATAAAACTAATCTAATAAATTCAATTAACCATATCAATTTAAAAGGCAAAGAAAATATAAGGATAAAATCAAACACTTTGATAAAATCAAAACGGAATTTAACAAACTTAAAATTAAATGTTAAAGATAACATATTAAAAAAAAATAATCTAGAAATTTCAAAATTAACAATTAATAAAAAGCTAAAAGATAAACCGTTAAGAAAATATAATTCAAACAGTTTAGTTAATTCAAATTTAAAAATAAATAAAAACTTAAACTTTAAAAATAAGCTATTAAAGAAAGATAATTCAATTAACCCAATAAAATTGAAATTGAAAGAACATTCAAATATTAAATACATTCTCTTAAAGAAAGATAATTTGACCAATTTAATTAATTCAAAATTAAAAACTTAAATTTAAATTACAAATTAAACATTACAATTTAACTAAAACCAACGCTAATTATACAAAAATCTTAAATTAAAGACCAATGATTTAGGGGGAGGCTCCAGAATAGCTGGCACCTCCAAAACTAACAGGGTAACCCAAACAAACTAACCCGGCAGGGTAATTAGGATTAGTTAAAAAGAGACCAAGTTTAACTTGAATCATGGTACTGGTGAAGTTTTTGGATGATAGTACGTTAGGGAAGCTTGGGCATCGCATGTCTAGAAAGATATGGCTTCGATCTGGTGCATTTGGCCAAGTGGAACTGACCGAAGCTACCCTTAAATGGATCCTAACTAGTTAGACCAAGGTTTAATACTAAGCTCCGTGGATAGGACTATTCGGAAAACCTCGAAAGGTTGGCTACTTCTAATGACGTCCAAGTGACTCACCAAGCTTAGAAGTTTATCCGAAAAATGCCTATTTGTTGAGACCAAAGCTAAACCTGAATCTAACAAAAGTTAAACCAAACTCTGTAATTAAATCTAATTCATCTCACAAAATTATAGGATTCCCTGATTGATAATCTAGATCGGGTGAGATGAATAAGGATCAAATTAATTTTCAAATTAAATTAAAATTAATTAAAATTAAATTTCAAATTTTAAATTGAATTTCAAATTAAAATTAAATTTCAAATTTCAAATTAAATTAAATTAACTAAAATTAAATGTTGAATTTCAAATTAAAAATAAATTTTGAATTAATTAAAAATTAAATTTCGAATTAAAACTAAATTAATTTAAAAAAATATTAAATTAACTTTAAAAATTATTTTAAAAATTAAATTAACTTTAAAAAATTATTTTAAAACAAAAATTAACTTTAAAAAATAATTTTAAATTTAACTTTAAAAATTTTATATTTAACTTAAAATTTTATTCTAAATTTAAAAATTATTTAAAAATTATTTTAAAAACTCTTTTAAAAATCATTTTAAAAACTTTAAAAAATTCTTTCGAAACATTTTATAAATTATTTTAAAAACTATCTTAAAAATCATTTTAAAAACTTAAAAAAATTCTTTTAAAAATTATGTTAAAACATTTCAAAAATTATTTTAAAAACTCTATTAAAAAATGATTTTTAAAACTTTTAAAAAAAATTTTTAAAAATTATTTTAAAAAACTATTTTAAAAATCATTTTAAAAACTTAAAAAAATTCTTTTAAAAATTATTTTAAAACATTTCAAAAATTATTTTAAAAAATCATTTTAAAAACTTTAAAAAAAAATTTAAAACTTATTTTAAAAAACTCTTTTAAAAATCATTTCAAAAACATTAAAAAATTCTTTCAAAACATTTTATAAATTATTTTAAAAACTGTTTTAAAAATCATTTTAAAAACTTTACAAAATTCTTTTAAAAATTATTTTAAAACATTTCAAAAATTATTTTAAAAACTCTTTTATAAAATCATTTTAAAAACTTTAAAAAAAAATTTAAAAAATTGTTTTAAAAAACTCTTTTAAAAATCATTTTAAAAACTTTAAAAAAAATTCTTTTAAAAATTATTTTTAAAAACTCTTTTAAAAATCATTTTAAAAACTTTAAAAAATTCTTTTAAAAATTATTTTAAAAAACTATTTTAAAAATCATTTAAAAAACTTTAAAAAATTCTTTTAAAAATTCTTTTAAAACATTTCAAAAATTATTTTCAAAACTCTTTTAAAAATCATTTTAAAATCTTTAAAAAAAATTCTTTTCAAAATTATTTTAAAACATTTTTTTTAAAAAAAAAAACTCTTTTAAAAATCATTTTAAAAACTTTAAAAAATTCTTTTGAAAATTCTTTTAAAACATTTTTAAAAATATTTTAAAAACTATTTTAAAAATCATTATAAAAACTTTTTAAAAAAAATATTTTAAAAATTATTTTTAAAAACTATTTTAAAAATCATTTTAAAAACTTTAAAAAATTCTTTTAAAAATTCTTTTAAAACATTTTAAAAATTATTTTTAAAAAAAAACTCTTTTAAAAATCATTTTAAAAAACTTTAAAAAATTCTTTTAAAACATTTTAAAAATTATTTTAAAAACTATTTAAAATCATTTTAAAAACTTTAAAAAATTCTTTTAAAAATTATTTTAAAAAACTATTTTAAAAATCATTTTAAAAACTTTTAAAATTTCTTTTAAAACATTTTAATTTTTTTTTAAAAACTGTTTTAAAAATCATTTTCAAAAACTTTAAAAATTCTTTTAAAAATTCTTTTAAAACCTTTTAAAAATTATTGTTATTTTAAAAATTATTTTAACATAAAAATTATTTTAACTTAAAAATTATTTTAACTTAAAATTAATTTAATATAAAAATTATATTTTTAAATTATTTTAACTTAAAAATTATTTTAAAAACTTTTAAAAATCATTTAAAAACTATTTTAAAAAAATTATTTATCATTTTGAAAAATTCTTCTTATTTTTTCACTATAATAAAATTCTTTTAACTTAAAAAAAAATAGTAATAATAATAAATTATTTCTATGGACTATTTTCACTTTAAAAATTATTATTTTGACTTTAAACTCATTTTTAATCTTAAACATCATTTTAACCTTAAAATTATTTTTTAATTTAACTTAACTGAAAATTAGATCTTAAATTAAAACTCATTAAAACTTAATTTAAACATTACTTTTCAACTTAATTTAACCTAACTGAAAATTAAAACTTAAAAATTTAACTTAAACTTAAAACTTAAAGCTAAATTAATCACTGGTATTAATTTTAATCTAAAATCAAAACTGAATTGAACGTATATTAATTGTCATTAAATTCTGTTAGAAATCCCTTAAAAATAATAATTATTATAATTTTTTTAAATTCATTTAAAACTTAGACACCTAACTTAAAAACTTAAATTCCGTTAACTTCAACTTTAAACTTAATTATGTAATTAATAAGTAGAACTTAACTATATAAGTTTAACTTTATTTGAAAACTAAGCTTGATTTGATCAGAACCTAGGTTTAACCTTAGTAAAAATATTAAAATTACTCTAAGTCATTTTTCTTAATCAACCTTTAAAATATTAATTATTTTTATTAAAACATAATTAAAGTTTGACTTAAATTGAACCTTACTTAACCTTGTTTAATAACGAATTTAACTTCAAATTACCACCAACTTTAAAGTAAGTCAATCCAACTTAAAAGGAAGTAAATGAAAAGTTAAATTATAACTAACACCTTCATCAATTAATACAAAATTTAGATTATAGCAAAATTTAATCAATAAATTATTAATATTGATCAATTATTGAATTAATAACAACTTATCTTACTTAACATTACACTAAAGGTTAATTTATTTCAACTTAATCTAACATTAATTACGGTTAGTCAAATTTAAATGAACAATTTTATAAAGATAATTATACAATCGTCTAAAACACTTAGGTACAAAAATATGTTACGGTTGTAAAATTTTATATTAAGGGGAAGTAATAAATAAGGAGGATTAATAAATTAAAGGAGTATCAAATTAAGGGGGAGGTTTATTTTTTAATTATCTCCTGAAGTGTTATTTTTTAATCTTCTCTTTAAAATCTCTCTAGAAAATTCTACCTCAATTTAAAAATAAATATATATCTACTTTTTTAGCAAATATTTAAATTTATGTCAGGTTCAGGGGGAGGAATTAATTAAAAATTTTCCTTTATATAAAATATTTTAAATTTTGTTTGAAAAATGTTTTCTTAAAAATTTCTTAAACCTACTTTTGAAAACTAACTCTTATAAAACTAAGTTGTTTTTAAGAATTGAGTTTTACTTTTTATTGAAAATTGATTTTGAAAATTAGATTTAACTTAGTTTTGAAAATTGTGGAAATTAGATTTTTTAAAACTTAAGTTTACAAACTAAGCTTCTCAAAATCATTTTCCTTAATTTTGAAAATCAAAGTTTAAAAATCAATTTTCAAAATCAACTTGCTTAAAATTGTGAAATTTTTTTAAATCAACTCAAAATTGTTTCTTTTAAATCACAAACTTTTTATCCTTTTTACTTAGTTTTTGAAAACTCAACTTTTCAAGTATTTTAAACCATGGTTTTGAAACTAGTACTTTTGAACTTTAAAATTTTAATTTTTGAAAATTAGATTTAATTATTTTACTTTATCAAAATTAGTTCTACCAAACTCCTTTGAAAACTAAAAGTAAAGTTCAAACTATATATTTGCAAACTGAAATTTGATTTACAAAAACTCAGTGTTGAAAATTATGAAAGTTAGATTTTTCAAACTTAAATCATTGTCAAAACTTAAGTTTTAAATTAAATTGTTTACAAACTTAGTGTTGAAAAATAAATCAGTTTTTGGAAAAATAAATTTTTCAAACTTAGTTTTGGAATTTTGGTTTTTGAAAACTTATGTTTGAAAATGAAACTATCTAAACTTAGCTAGCTTTCTAAAAGCTAAAAGCTAATGCTTTAAACAAATTTTCAAAAGCTTAAACTCCCCCAGATTATCTTGACATTTTTTTACTGAAGTCTATGCTTACTTAATCCATGCTTATTTTTTATGAATGCCAAAGGGGGAGGGTTAGGTTGTTAAGTTAGCTAAACCAGAATTGAAAATACAAACTAACTTAAAAACCATTTAAATGCTTGTTTTTTTCTTGCATATGTTTTCACTAACTTAACCAGGTTGTCATTCCATCAAAAAGGGGGAGATTGTTGGTGCGGTTAGCACTAACGATTTAACCCAGGTTTTGATGAATGACAAATCAGGTTAAGTTAGTCTGTTGTTGTCTAACACTCTGATCGAGTGTGCAGGAGAAGCCCAGACAGGTCGACGGGCTGACCGAATGTCTGGCACGAAGCCCAGCTAGGTCGACGGGCCGACCGGATAACTGGCATGAAGTCCAAATGAGTTGACGGGCTGATTGGACGTTTGACACGAAGTCCAGCTAGGTCGATGGGCTGACCGGATAGCTGGCACGAAGTCCAGACGGGTCGAAGGGTTGACCGGACGTCTGACAAGTAAGTTAAGGTAAGTCACTGGAGGGGAGTGACTGTGAGGACGCGTTCTCAGGAAAGGAACATTAGGCGTCGATCCGACTTAGATCCATTTCGGATATCTAAGTCGAGATCGTGACTAGATTCCGGTCTCGGAAAGACGGAATCTAACTCATACTCCTTTTTGCTAATTCATACTCACTTTGCTTTTGTAACAATCTGTGTTGCAGGGTAAATTTGCCTCCGGACTAACGTTTGTCTTGCAGGACGGATTCTGCGGGAAAACAGGGTCCGGGTGCCCGGAAGGAATCCGGGCGCCCGGGAGGGAAATTTCATCCTGATCGCGTGTCGCCACGTGGAGCTCGCTGGTTAGACTTGCCACGTCTCACCAGGGCGCCCGGAAGGCATCCAAGGCGCCCCGAGCCTCATATAAAAGAAGGGTCAGAGGAGAGCTTCAGAACAACTACAACGAAAAGAAAAGTCTTCCACTGCTCTGCACTTCTGCGACGTGAACAAAGCTCCGACACTACGCTCCTTTCTTGTCTTTATTGTCGGTATTTGCTTTTCATTTTCATTAGCATTCATTGTACTGTTTTTTGTAATCATTATTTCGAACTGCTAGTGAATTGCCCAACGAAAGTACTCACGGAGTACGGGCCTTCGAGTAGGAGTCGTCACAGGCTCCGAACGAAGTAAAAAAACATTTGTGTCTATTTTACTTTTCTGCTGCGTTTATACTCGATATTTTCGAATCCCTCTATCGAATCTAAGGGTCCTACAAAAGGTTCAAGTTAAGTCTTGTTATGATTTAACAAGTTGACTGAGTGTGCAGGATGTTTACTCAACCGGGAAAGACCTAGTTGGAGGCTAGGCAGGAGAAATCTTAGCAGATCGTGGAACCCAGGTGCAAGTCCAAGTAGGTCGAGGAGACCCGAAGCTTGGCAGTGTGATCGAGAGGTCTGGAGGACCGAAGATCAAGAGAAAAGTCCTGGGGAGCAGATCAAGGCTGAGTGAAAAGTCCAAACTAGATCTGGATGATCAAAGTTTGGCAGGTAGGTTGAGGTAAACAAACTAGAGGAGCGACAGTGAGGTCGAGTTTCCGAAGGGAACAACCTTAGGTCGCTGATCCAACTGAAGAAACCGGGAAGGCTTCAAGTTGAGATCAAGACAGTTCTACTGTCTTTCATATTACTCTTGCACTATAATATTGTTGTTCTAATATCCGTGTTGCAGGAGATTTTTGTCTAATACTGTTTTACAGGTGCGGCTGGATTGGTCGACCAAACCGTAGGATCGGCCGACCGAACAAGGCAGAATGAAAGCAGTATTCAGGTCAGACCAGATCACAGCCCAAGTTCGATCAAACAATAATCGGTCGACCGAACTCTGATGACTCAGCATATACCAGCTCACAACCATCGATCAGAAGCAAAATGGAAAGGAGTGGATCAGTCGACTGAACCGGAGGACCGGTCGACCGATCCAATCAGCATTAAATATTGCATTAAAAGAAGATCTCAACTAATTGTGATGAATAGGGAAAAGATCCAGTTCGGTCGACCGAAAGGCATGATCGGTCGACCGAACCCTTAATGAGCAATTAATTCCGAAGATCAAGCCAGCGTCAGACTCCGGCCAGAAGGAAGGGAGCGGGTTCAGTCGACCGAACAGAGGGATCGGTCGACCGAACGTCCAAGGCACCTATAAAAGGAGCTCGAAGTCAGAGGCTAAAAAATTACTTTCTGAATAACTCAAGTGCTGTTCTGCAAGCTGCTCGTGCTACAAGTCTTCATCAACTCTGCGAGCCACTTCATACGATAGTGCCAACCAAGCTTCGACCTTCAACTACTATTGTCGGTATATCTTATTTTTGTACTGCACTTAATTTTCTGTAAGATATTAGGAGTGTTACTATCTTACACTTTTGTATCTATACGATCTATTTCTTTCCGAGGATCTTGGAAAGAAGGGTTATAGTGTTTTGCCCATCGGTGCGGTCAAGAACCGCGAACCTTCGAGTAGGAGTCGAGCTAAGCTCCGAATGAAGTAAACAACTTTGTCCTCTTTCTTATTTTCCGATGCACGATTCTGATTTAAAAGAAAAAGTTTTTAAAGAGCAATATTCACTCTCCCTCTATCGCTTGCTCCGATCTATCAATTGGTATCAGAGCCTCGTTAGCTCTGAATTTCTTAACCGTTTTCAAAGCATTTTAAATCTCTTTTTTTTCTTTTAGAATATTTTTTATTCTTGATTCTTCAAGCACTACTAATCCCAAGACAAAAGTCTTGGAAATATTTTGTCTTTTAATTTTTTCTTGTAAGGACGTCGAACTCGTATCAAGAAGGTTACAGTACGGTTCGACCTCCACTATTCAAAGGAGAGAATTTCAGTTATTGAAGAATATAATAGAGTGTTACTTGAAGTCCGACATCGAGCTTTGGTTCACAATCTTGAAAGGTTACACTCTCCCGATGAAAGATGGAACAACATTAGAACCAGAAGAATGGACTCTCCAAATGATCAGAAAGGCACAACTGAACTACAAGGCGATCAACACCATTCAGTGTGGACTCACCATTCAGCGCTGTGAGGTAGACTGGCTCCCAACGGCACACACCCAGCTTGGGGGGTTAGGCAATTCCATTTGCCATCTGGTCAGGAAAGCTACTAGAGGGACCAATTGAAGGTAGAAGTAGTGGGACTTCCTACACTTGTTGGACGAGAGTATTTTATCAAAAAAGATAGCGCTCACTTGGGCCTAAAAAATGAATACGCTTGGCTTAGACTTCTTTGGATAATAAAAATAATGAAAAATCCAGGGGTGTAGTGGGATTTGGTATAGATGGAACAATATTATAACCCCGCATAGTAACCTGATGGAATTAGGGGCTAACTGTTGTAAGGGGATATAAAAGTAATTACAAACATCGATGAAAAATGGATGCAAGAGGAAACGTAGGTCAGTGAAAAAATGGTCCTTGAAGAGAGTGATGTAGCCAGTAGGAGGGAGGTTTGGACGATTATAACCGGTCAAGATTAGGGATAACAATCGGTCGAGTTCGGGCCGGATTCTATATCCTCCGTCTCCATACCCATCGGGTATAAGATCTTCGATGGGTATACCCATATCCATTAAAGGATCAGATATCTTCCATAGTTATAATTTTTCTTCTTTCTATCCAACTATTATCATTCAACAAAAATATATTAAAATTAATATTCTACTAAAAATATATATATATAATTAAAAATAGATTAAACATCTATATAGTCTCCTCCTGATATCAACAAAAATAGTAAGTTGATTTTGGAAAAAGAATTTTTTTTTAATATATGTATATATATATTATTTAATTGGGTATTTGGGTCAGATATCGAGTATTGATAGTCCCTCCATACCCTTCTCCATTCGGGTCGGATATCGGATCCTCCATCAAGTTCGGGTGAAATTATCATCCCTAGTTGGGATTATGATATGGTAATCAAAAGAGATGTGGTAACTAAGAGTCATTTGGTCTACCTCCTTGCTGTTGAAATCAAAGGTAGTGGAGGTGCGTGTACCAAAGCCTATGGACAACAATAGGAGTGGAAGCCATGAGAAAAAGGAGAAAGATGAACGGAGGAAGGAAAGAAAAGGAACTTACGATAAAAGCAAAGGATTCGAAGAATCGTCGACGGTAGTGAGTAGAAAACAAAGATAAAGAAGATGGAGAGAAAAATGCAAGAATGACAAAGTGGCGTCAAAATGTGAACCTTAAAAAACCTACTGATGATCTTTGATAGTCACCCAATCAAGGATACAGATGATAGAGATTTACTTTGGATTGTTGAATTTGAACCACTAGGGGTCACATCAAATTTCAACCATTGTCGGTCACATCAAATATTCTTTTTATAGGTGTGAAACATGCGGTAGCAAGCTACAGGACGCATTTATGAGGGATGTCAAATAATAAGCAAAGTTATGATGAGAAGGCGTGCTCATCATACTCAGCATTAATGACAAGTGATATGCCCTATTTCCAAGGCACCAGAGTGACATCAACTTGGGTTGAGCTACGATACAGAAAATGAGCATCTGGTCGGGAAACAAGGGACCGCAAAAATACTAGAAGCTAAGTATAACATCATCTTGAGCCGAATGGTGGAGGGAAGGTTGAATGTCTGATCGGAAGAGGCACAAGCGACACAAATGTCTAGTTAGTCGGACATACAACCTCCTTTGACTAGACTTGAAGAGGAGGCTTGTGATACGTTGGATGATGTGGGGCCTCCGAAGTCGGGTTAAAGTCTAGGAGGGGGTCTGACATGGCAATCAAAGTCAAGTTCAGGGCGAGTACAATCGGTCATCTCGGTCGAGCGGTCATCCGAGCAAACTCTTGGTCCGATCAGATCCCGAGTCCCTCAGTATTGATGAAGCCTCGAGCTAAGCCAATACCATTCAAAGCAAAGTCCTCTTTGTCATTTGGGATAACATGATTACCTACTCTGGCTGAGTGATCTAGCCGGTCGGACTATAATGTCGATCAGACATACTGACCACTTGTTCCGATCGGATTCTTTGGCCAAATAGAGAGGTCGAGTGAAGATTGAATCCCTGATATCATTCCTCAATCTGATCTGGCCGCTCTTGCGAGTGACATCCTATCAAACTACAAAAGAGGCTTAGTCGATTTGCAAGCTAAACATATTAAGGGCCCCATATTTAACGACCTAACATTCATTATTGTCGTTTTGACCCAACATTCATTATTGTCGTTTTGTGCAACAGCTGTCAAAGAATCAAAAAAAATATTCCTTGTGCTAGTTGTACGACGGAAGCTTCTAAACAGAAATTACGGATTCATTTCGAAAAAGGTATCAGTGCATCATTATGGTTTGTCCTTTTTTAGCAATGTCTTAAGATTCATGTACAAAGGAACAGTAATACTATAAAAGAGATTTCTATCTATAGGCGCAGGTACGCGCGCACACACGCAAACGTTACATCTACACGATTCATTTACTACTGTTTACTATCTTCCACTTGAGCATTTACTGACTTGAGTGGTCGTACATGTGCTGGAAACTCTCTCCCTTCCTTGATTGCTAATGTTCCTTTTGACACGTAAGATCATTCGGAATTATTTTTTTCAGCTAAGAGTCTTCGCTCAATCAAAATCAAAGAGATTTATCTTGTACACCATCTTTCCCGCTTTTCAAATTATATATATATATATATATATATATACCTCTTAGATGGTAGATTTTTGATAGGCCGGTATGCCCCACCACAAGTAGACCGGTCAAATAGCTCTACCTTTGGGCAAGAAACCGACCGATTAAAATAAATTAGGATAAAAATCAAAAGGCCTCTACATTTAATGAATACTCATCCATATATTTTATTTCAAAAAATATTCTTATTTCACATTGTTACCACCGTTGCAACGTTATTATATAACAATTACTGCTGACTGCTATAATGGGTAAGAGTTATATAATAATTATGTAACAATTAATGTAATATTATTTTAGTTATTGCTATAATTATTTTTAAATGATTTTGATCATTTTAAAATATAAAATGATTTTGATACAGTTTGAATAATTTTAATCAAATTAATAAAAATATTTTAATAATTTTTATATAATAATTTTAGTTAAAAAAAACCGATGGAGATGGCTTAGGAAGAAGGCCGCAATGGTGGAGAGATGCAAAGCACCGGGCCATTTCGATGTAGTTCACATCCCCGTGGAAATTGGAATGAACGATATGGACTCACACGAGTCAACCAAAGTCTTTGCCTCAACTGAAGGTTTCAAGGAAAAGGATAAAAAGAAAGCCTGAAGATTCTACCTGTGGAGGAGGAGATCAGTCAACTCTCTACCACTCCTCTTCTTCAATGAATCAGCCCGACGACATGATGCTGTTCGAGGTCGACGATTTCCTGGCCTTCGCTGATCAGGTCGCAGAAGAACCAGAACCCCCTGCTCAGGAGCTTGACTGCGGCGGCATCAAGAATAAGAAGCAAGTGTTCAGTATGTCAAAGCTTTGCTACTCTATCTTGATTCAATATGTGTTTGTTCGAGCAGGATCAGGAATGCAGGAAGTTCATCATCTTCCACGAAGAACACTCTCGCAAAAGTCGGGTTCATTACAAAGTCTGAGATTGAGTTGCTAGATGATGGATACAGGTGGAGGAAGTATGGGAAGAAGAAGGTTAAAAGTAGTCCAAATCCGAGGTAAAATAACTCTTTGATAACATTCGATAATTCTCAGAATCAAATATCATAAAGTTATTAACTCATGCAAGAGCAGAGCTATAGATCTTGTTGATGATATCCCTCTCTTCTAAAGTTTTTACTTTGACAATATACTATTCCATTGCTCCATCTCAAACCCTACAAGTGATACTCTAAATTGTCTCAACTCTTCTAAGCTTGCTCCACTGCCGCCCACGCAAATCATTGATCCTCGTCATCTCTAACTAATCCAACCGATGACTATCTTAACTAACATGTCATGTTTAAGGGCATGTCTTCATAACTGAAGTAATATTTGAATCCACATAATAAAATTCTGAAGGATCTATTTTAACACCTCTAACAAATCAAAGCTCAATAATATTTGTACTGTAACTGAAGGAAAAGGAATAAATTATCAAAATGATTACTTTTTGAATGAGTTTGATCAGATTTTGCATCGTCTACCTGATTTAAGAGGCGTACTGTAATGTGAGACAGGAACTACTATCGGTGCTCAAGTATCGGATGCAATGTGAAGAAGAGAGTCGAGCGCCACCAAGATGATTCAAGCTTTGTGATAACCACATATGAGGGTGTCCATAATCATCATGCTCCGCAACCTGCGGCTGTGCAGCATCAAGCTCGTCATCTGCCAAACTCTGATGGCTAATTCATTGGGGAAGAGACTTAATGGAAGATCATCTCAGGGCTGCAATTCAACTTCAGTGTGTTTTTTTTGTTGATATGACCTGAATTCTGCACATAACAATCTACATTTCTAGCACCACACTTGGTTGTTTTTAGAAACCATGAAATATGTCATGGATACAAGTGATTAGAGAAATAGAACTCCTGTTAAAATCAATGGCTATGCCAAAATGGCAGTAGCAAACTAATCTTAAATTCCCAGGACTGTCCGCTACTCAGTATCGAAAAGGAGAATGGAGAAATTCTATATAAAAACAAATTGGCTATAAACAAACTTGAAGGCACATTGTGGATGTGTTTTTATGTTAAAGATCTATCGAAGAAACCAAAGACTTTTTGAATAGAGAAGGCACCCTTACTCATGTCCCTTTTATTGCCTCAAATTCCTTTGCTTTCTGTGTATTTACATGCAACCCAGCAAGTCTTGTTTGCTTTTCTGCAAAATTTGCAGCATCATAGCATTTTAAGAGGTCAGTACTCTACAATTTCTGGTCCTGTGTATTGGCTACCGCGTACGACAAGTTCTTCGGGTTCACTCGCCATAGCTTCCAGCCACACGTAGTCACCATCGCCTGCCCCTGGGACTGCAGCAACTAAAAGGCAGCTAGTGAGACCACATCTGCTAAATCTGTTAGACTGGAATGACAATCAGAAACTAATATTTATTCCTTTAGGCAAGAAGCTTATACGCCATGCACGTAGATGCTCAACATGAGATGGGTCTTCTGAAGGTTTAGAGCGACCAAAAACCAAAACAATTTCTGATTCAGCTTATCTATTGCATTGAAAAATAATGAAACCTTTCCAAGATTATATGGGTAAGAGGTAAATATCTGAAGAAGCTTTCATTGCAAACAACTCAAAGAATAAATGAATTTGGATAATAAACAGACAAACGATCTCCTTTTCCTTTTCTTTTTCTGTACTGTTAACTTTATTGCATATTTTTATAATTTAATAGTGAAACTATAGGACAGCAAATCGACTAAAGCTTATTGCCAACAAGAGGAGCAAATACCAGGAAAACTCAAGTATGCATGCTCTTCGTAATAAGTGCAGGCTCTTCCTTCATTGTCATTGTATGGTGGTACAAGGACATCAAGAACTGCACAAGGGGTCACTGCAGTGAAACGATGTATGTTACCCCCAGTAGTAGGGTATAAAACGGATGTCTCACAAGGTGCCTTGAAGACGGCATCAGTGTTCACCTTTGCCAAGCATGCACCTGCAGATTTCCCGAGCAACAACTAGTCAAAATCATCAAAACAAGTCGGAGAGGCTTATGCTTGCTAGGCACTTAGTACTAACTGAACATTCCGACAGAGCACACACCACTTGGGGACATGATTTTTTCGTTGGGACTCTGAGGATCAGTAACCCAATCGTAGGACTTAATATGCATGGAGCCAACAAGAATTTTACTAAAAACAGTCATGCCCGGGTGATTATGTAGCGGGATGACTGCTGTTCGTGGGAGGCAAAAAAATACCAATCTGCAGAATGACAGGTAGCAATTAGGAAGAACTAACACAATCCAGGTGGTGTTTATAATCAAATGCGTCATGTGGTACAATGTGAAGAAATTAAGATACCGAAAAATTGGGGAATGCAGAAAGGTGCAAATATGTTACAGCAGGAGGTCTATTTGTTGAGGCATGCTTGAAAAGGGGTAGGTTGCGACTTAGACCAACATCTTGTGGCTTTAAAGTATCTGCAGGAGAAGACAAATGATCAGAACTCCATCATATTCCTAAACAATCCTGAAGGCAATCCAAGAAACTAACTGAAGTATCCCAATGAATGCATGTGTTTTTGCAAAATATATAGTCAAAGTAAAATTGGCTACATGAGCATAAATCCAATGCCTTGTGTCATTCCTTAATAAACACAGCGTACCAATGATATCATGGACAATCAACCAGAGAATTCGACAAAAGCATCACTGCCAATGAGGAAAAAAAGGTTGAAAAACCATGAGCTACTCATTTGGGTCATTAAAGGAGCTTCAGTTGGCTCTTACTCACTAGTTGATGTGTTAGGTTTGAACTTGTCCATACAAGAAAAAAACAGTAATAACAAAATCCCTCAACTCCTGTTATTCATCTGTCATTGTTAATTTTAAGTATTAGCTAAGATTAGCAATCATAATCACAGTCAGCAAGAACCTTGACTTTTACGATCTGTTTAAATATATTATTCAAGACTTGGAAATTAAGCAATAAATGATATCTTTTCTAACTATTAGTGTATGCATCTTGACGTAGAGACAGTAAAAGTAAACTATTAATCACATTGGCAGACGATCATCAAAGAACTCAATAAGCAAGCAAACCGTGTGAGAAAAACCATAATTCAAAGTAAACCAGGAACAGTGAAATTTTTTATGATCTATTAATCTCTCGTGGTGGATATAAGAACATTACCCAGGACGGATCGAAGGCGCTCCACATCAGCCGGCGACGGGACGGCCCCTGATCCGACATCAGCAAACACATCCTTGCAGGTATCAAACAGCCTCTGCACAGCACTCGGCATCGGAGCCAGCGTCGGATTTTTCTGCCACTGGCACAGCCTCCTCCGAAACCCCGGACGCGATCAAAAGCCTAACTTTACGGGGTCACGGAATGCCACAGCGCGAAAACTGCAACAAACGTGAACAGCCCGCGTTTGGGTGGATCGGAGACGGAGGTTTTTGCACAAAACACACATAAAGTTGCCAAAGGTATTCACTTTCGATTCCTCAAAAGAGAAGAGGGTGAAAAGGGATCTCTTTCTCCTCCTCCGGCGGAATTGGGATGCGAAAAGGGAAGTATTGGCAGCAAACCGTCACGGGCGGAAAAAAGGGAAGTATTGTGGTGGCGGATGGAGGTGGAGATTGAGGATACGAATACCATACCATTTTTAACGAGGTGTACATAAGGAAAACCAGGTGCCATGGCGAGGCTTTCAATTCCGTGGGCTGCTTCAAACTGCTTTTTTTACGTCGAGTGTTGCAGGTGACGTTGACAGAAAAGGCAGCTGGGTCGCCGTGCTGGCCGTCTGTCAAAATGCCGGGATGATTTAGGGTTTAGACTTGGAATCGGTCCGGTCCGTCAAGGAGCTTGCCGTACATGACCCGTAACATTAGTCGACCGGTAAATTACGGCCCGATTGAGTAGTGCCAAGGCCGGTTCGAGCCATCTGTTTTAAATTTTCTGATAAATTATTGAACCATGTAAATAAAACTTTAGAATATCTAAATCCTGTATTTAAGTTTAAAAATTATACTCCATACTCATTTTACCTCTCCATATTTAACCCAATATATGCCAGAGTTTAGATCCTCTGTCCGAGATTCATGTATTCCCGTGTTCCCTCACTAATCGAACGAATTAAATCATATCTCAAGGATGCAGTGTACATCATGAAATTATAATAACTGTCCAACCGACAAGGGAACATGAGAATCTCGAGACAGAAGAACTGAACTTATTAAACTGAACTCATTAATTACTATATTACATCGTGGTAAATTTTCAAATAATAGTAATTGATTAAAATTTTATTTTTTAAAGAAAAATCATTACCTTCAATATAATATATTAAATTAATTTTTTTTCCAAAGAAGAACCAGATAAAGATATAAAACTTATCAAAATCAATTAATAAACTTAAATAACTCAAATAACATGAAAATAAATTGTATGTATTCTTAATATCAACGAGTAATAAGTTTTTAAATATGAATATATTAAAAAAAAAAAAACCTGATTTGTTTAATTTTGGAGATCGGCCTGTGCATAAAAATGTATCTAATAGTTTAACTATGAGGATAAATGCATATATTTAAATTATTATTTTGATAAAATTTAAAAGAAGAATGTGGCTTCTATGATATAATTTTTTTAAAAAATATATATATTCCTGTGATTTTATCTTAACAAATTATATAAATATAAACTAATATTATTTGTAAATAAAAACTAAATAACTTTATAGCACGAGCACAGCTCAGGAATAATTAGCGTCAAAGTATAGCGTTGGAAAGTTTTCCAACTAGTTAAATCACGTCGATCAAATTACATATCTCATACATATTTTACTACGAAGGCTAAAAAATAACGTATTTACCCAATCAATTAAGGTTATTTTTTTAAATATATAATTTTTTTAATAAAGAAAATTAGATGAATATATAATAAAAAAAAGTTAAATAAATACATAAAATCTAATTATTTAATCTGAATCGATTGCTCAATCGATTCGAGACCATGTGCAGATGAATATTATTCCAAATCAATTGTTACAATACAACAATTGATAAAAAAAAAGTCTAATTTGAATTTAAATAATTACTGATCTAATTATAATATATCAAATCGATATTTGAGGATATAGATGTAATCAGTAGAATTAAATGAACATATAAGACATAGTTTTATGTCATGTTTTTTATATTCATCAACTCATTTTAGTTGAAATCGATGGACCTAGAGAACTTAGAATGACATAGAATCAACTATTATGTACTCATCTAATTTTTCTGATTATATTCATACTCTTAAACATCAAATTGACACACTATATATTATATTAAGAGAAATATTTTTTTTTAATATAAATGTGTTTTTTAAAAATTATTACTCTAAATATAGTTTATCAAATTGATATTTGAGGACATGAATATAATTAAAAGAATTAAACAAACACATTTAACGTAATTTCCTGCAATTTCAAGCTCTATAGATTTATCAAGCGATTTCGTCATAAATCGATCAAAATCGATCGATAAACTTAGAGAGTTCAGAATGACATAAATCATATTTTATGTGTTCATCTAGTACTAAAACTCAAATTCATATTGAAAAAATTATTTCTTTTAATATATTGTGTCAAATTGATGTTTGAGAGCATAAATATAATTAAATAATTAGACAAACACATAGAATATGATTTCATGTCATTTCGAGTTCTCTAGATCTATCTACTAATTTTGCCTAAAATCGATTAAAATTGTCTGGTAGACTTAGAGAGTTTAGAATGGCATAGAACCATATCCTATGTATTTATTTAGTTCTATTGATTATATTCATGATCTCAAACATTAGTTTGACCTACTATACTAAGAGGATTGATTTTTAAAATATGAACGTGTCCGGAAAATTTAATTATTTTAAAAAAAATCATTGCTCAATATAGTACATCAAATTAATGTTTGAAGACATAGATATAATCAAGAGAATTAGATGATTTTATATTGTTCTAAATTCTCTAGATCTATCTACTAATTTTACTTACAACTAATTAAAACCCGTCAATGGACCTTAAGAACTTAAAATGACATGAAATTAGAGTTTATATTTATTGATTTTTTTCTTGCATATACCTATATCCTTAAATATCAATTTTACACCACAATAATTCTGAGACGAGCAACGTGGTGAGAGGATTCGTCCTCGAATTCAGTAGGGATCTTTTTGTTCACAAATTATGGATCAGGGGATGGTCTATTGCATGAGGACTCTTGATTTCGATAGACTTCACCTTTAAATAGGTGGAGTCCATCCAAATCAAGGGTCTAAAAAAGTGGACTATTTTTTGGTCCGCAATTTGCGGATCAGAAGTTTCATCCTCGAATTCAGTAGGGATCTTCAGATCCGCAAATTGTGGACCAATGGATGGTCCATTGCATAAGTACTCTTAATTTGGATAGACTTCACCTTTAAATATGTGGGGTCCATCCAAATCAAGGGTCTAAAAAAGTGGATCATCTTCTTGTTCGTAATTTGCAAACTAAAGGATCCATCCTCGATTTAGTAGGGATCTTCTGGTCCCAAATTGTGGACTAGGGGATGATCCATTGCATGAGAACTCTTGATTTGGATAGACTTCACCTTTAAATAGGTGAGGTCCATCTAAATCAAGGGTCTAAAAAAGTGGACCATCCTCTGGTCCGCAATTGCGGACCAGAGGATCCATCCTCGAATTCAGTAGGGATCTTCTGGTCTGCAAATTGTGGACTAGAGGATGGTCCATTGCATGAGGACTCTTTATTTAGATAGACTTCACCTTTAAATAGGTGGGATCTATCCAAATCAAGAGTATAAAAAAATAGACCATGCTCTAGTCCGTAATTTATGGACCAAAGGATCCGTCCTCGAATTCAGTAGAGTTCTTCTAGTCCGTAAATTGTAGATCAGGGGATGATCTATTACATGAGGACTCTTGATTTAGATATATTTCATCTTTAAATAAGTAGGGTCTACTCAAATCAAGAGTCTTAAAAAAATAGATCATCCTCTTATCCGCAATTTCGTCCTCATGAATGTGTCTAAAATTACAAAATTTGAAATCTATTTGTATAGTCAAGTATTCCGTTCCGTATAGACATAAGAACAGCCCATATATAAACAGGCCTTGTTCAATTCCGGCCCTTTTAAATGCCGATTTGAGACACCACTCGCGGCTACCGTCGGCGGACGCTCTAACTGCTCGTCGGGCTCCGACGCCGCGAGTTTGTGTACCTCCCTCTCTCCATGTTTCGGAGGACGCTTTCTCGAGCTTCACCTCTCCTCTCCAATGGATTCATGCGAGAAGGAAGAGACCCTCGCTGCAGCGCTGCTTCACTTCCTTTCTCATTCGCTCCTTCTTCCTCGTTCTCTGACACTTCAAACCCTCCTGTGTTGCCGGAAGAAGAGAGCCGAGATAACTCCGAAAATATCTAACCGGCGGCCTCAATATCAGTCGACCGCTCGGGGTTATACAGTCCTCCAGGTGCGTCAACTGATTCTGTTTTGTTTACAGTTTTGTGCTTTTTTTTTTCTGGCAAATGACAATTGGGTTTTTACTTCCATATTTCTCATTTCGGTTCCAATTTTATTCCTTGACCTTCTGAAATGAAGAGCATCTACACGAGTCATCTACGGATTCCAATCTTGTTAAGCATCTAAAGAGTATTATAAAGGTAGTTCAATATTCTTTTTTTCTGCATTCTCTTATTTCATTCTTGGATTCACTCAACAACGAGAGTAGGAGGGTTTTAGATTGGCCTTAGTTATCTCAAACAGAATGAGGCTACCAATCTACATGAAATCACGAGGCTACCAACCTATATGAAATCATGACTTAGTGAATACTAGATTGGTTTGAATTATGCTCTTCATAAAGGAACTTTGAATATATATTCCTTCAATGTCAACCTTTTTCTTGTGCTATCACAACCTTATTCAATCCTTCAGGGACACTTTACTCAAGTTTCATGGAATGATTGCTTTTTTACTAGACTGCGTTTATGAGAGGATTATGTATCTGCTTGAAGCCATAGATATTCGTCTTCTCAGTGAAGTCTCAACTTAGGTGAATCAAATATAGTTCTATCAAGAATGAATTTTGCAGTAACTTAGGTGGCCATCTACAGATTGAAATTGATACACAATTCATTGAATAAACTAGTTTAGGTTTCTAACTCCACATTGAAGACTCCCCTTATACCTAGCATTTTATTCATTTGCCTTTTACCTGTGAAATCTGCAAATGAATTTTAAGTTCTGCCGTTCCTTTGTAACCTCAGTATGTTTGAGCATATGATTTTGATTAAATGCAAGAATATTGTTCTTTAACTAAAGCTTTGTCATTTATGTTTGATAGTTCCGTACATGGATGCCCTATTTCTGTTGCTGAGTACATGGAAGAAGTTTTAACTAATCCACAATCAGGTTTTTGCATCAATAGAGATGCTTTTGGAGCTGGGGGTGACTTTATTACTTCCCCTGCTGTCAGTCAGATGTTTGGGGAGGTATTTTTATGACGATGACTGATACATTTTCATCTCAATTTAAAATTATTATTTAGTAAAAAAAACATGTGATTAAAGCTTGAATTTGAATCCTGAAAATAGTCTATTGCAAAATGCAAGATTGAGTACAATGGATCCTTCCTTGGACCCCGTATGGCGGGAGCTTTGTGCACCAGGCTGCCTTTTTTTTTTAATTGTTAAGACATGAGAATACATTGATTATCTTGTATATTCATGCAAATAAAACTAATGTGCTATATCATATTTATTAAATTAATTTTATGGGGTTCAAATATAGATATGCTGATCGAGTTCCCTGTGTTGTACTTACTAAAAGTTTCTTGTTTAAATCCCCTTATGTAAACCTGCCAACTCCATATTCTGTTGTTGTTTGAGCCTTGCCTAATCTTACACTGATCTTTTTGTCAAAATTAGTTCATGCATAATTTATGCACATTTAGCAATAAAAATCTTCCAACTTCAACCTCTTTTTATCTACTTTACTTAATTGTTCTGAGGAATATGAAATGTATTTATTGTAATTGTCATAGTGGCATGCCTGTTTTCCTTTAGTAGGTATACTCCTGACACACCAACTCCTTGCATCAATTTATTTGATTCTATTTTTTTTAGAGGATCACTTGTAAGATTGTTTAGATAATATAGAGTTATTGGCACAGGGACCTATCATTTCAATGGTTTGTCACACAACCTCTCAATTCGAGTCAGTTGTAGGTGGCGTTGCCCTAGATCACCATAATTGCTATTGATGCTTGATCTTCAGTTAACTACTGACTTTTCAGTAAGGCTGTTCCATTCTGATCAGCATTTTAGATGCTCTCTTTGGGCACGTTATTGGTCTCAAATATCTGTACCACAGTGCTGGCCCATTTATCCCGAGCAGCCTTTAGCACATTCCATCAGTTATAGAATAGGCATGAAGGAGGACATTGCTAACTTCATCTATTGCTTAATGGATGTAGCTTGAGTAAGACAGAGAAATAAATGATAATTGGAAGAAAATGGGAAACAAGATTAGAATGTTGCAAAGTGTCAACGTTGGTGTTGCAAGGATCACAACAAGGTCTTACTTTGAGCTGAGATGAGCTACCTTCTTTGGGTGTTCCTTTACTTTTGTATTTGTTTCTCCTGGAAGAAGCCATGCATCTGATAAGTGATTTAGAATTTGTGTGCTCCATCCACCATGTGTCATTTAGGATTGCCATGTACTGGTTGAAACATTTCCAGCCATTTATCCACTATTCTCTCTTTTAGTTTGCCCTTTGGCGCATGGCCAAAATATAGTTGCTAGCTTTGAGTAACAACCTTTGTGGCAATAATATATATATTATACTTCTCTTCATTTTCAGAAGTATTTTGTTTCTGCTGATGGTGGGTGTTTGGACTGTGTATTTGGGAGCAGATGGGTCAACCTGGAATTGTGAATCTTGTTGAACTGGGCCAGGACAGGGGACCCTAGTTATGGCCGATCTTCTGTGTGTAAGAAAGTATTCTGCTTATCTTTCTTCTAGCTGGTATAACTCTTTATTATCATCAAGCAATATAAATATAAGAATTTTTTTGCAGGGATCTTCAAAGTTTTCAAATTTTACTAAAGCTCTTAACATTCACATGGTGGATTGCAGTCCTGTCTTACAGGAGGTCCAATACAATGCTTTGAAGTGCACGGATGAAACAACTAATGACGACAACAGCTCCAAAAGAACGATCACTATGTGTCTGGCAGTCCAATTTCATGGCATCCCACTCTGGAACAGGTTCCATCAAGATGTATGATACTGACTGACTTCAGATTAATTAGTGCACAATATTGAATTTTACGTGCTGCAATTTTCATTGTTACTTTGAGCTGTGGTTATTCAAAGACACAATCAATCTACATGATGTTTAAATCATTTTTTTTTTGTAGCAGCAACCTATTACATTTACAAGCTACCTCTTCAAATCTCCTCTTGAATTGTTTGTACTGATGCATGCTATATGGTAGAAAAATGTTGCGAACTTCATTGTACATATAGTGTTGCTTTTTCTCAGCTCAATCTCCCTTTCTTGTTCAGTTATATCACTTATCACACTAGTCACATCATTGAATTTTATATCTGTTTACCGTAGAACCCTGGATATGTGATCCACTGGTTGTTGATCCATGCAGCCACTCAAAATATCCTGCATGGGGCCACTGTTTATCCATATTTTCTCAGAGAGCCATATAGACAAATGGAGGGCAAAAAAAAAACTTCAAAAGTCAAAGAACATGGTTCTATAATTGCTTGGGGCATCACGAGTTTCTTCATTTCCTTGACTGAATTTGATTTTCCTTAGCTGATCCTAGTTCATACACTTTGTAATTTGATTTACCTACCTTATAACAACTTGTATAATCTTCCTTTCCATTAATTCTTGAACTAGTTAGTGCAGTATGTGTGCTTTGCAGCAGATTCAAAACTCCTCAGTGCTGTAACATTGGTTGGCTTTTCTACCTCCTATTTTTGTAATCTTCTTTTGTTGGTTTTGTCTAATTCTTTTAGGGAAGAAATCCAAGATATGATGGACTTATCTCTGACAGTCTGCAGGTCAAATTTTCTGATTTTGAAACTGAAAGTAGTTGGCACATAGACTTGATTGTTTAGTTGTTTTAATTGAATATCAAATTCTTGAATCTGTTTACTTTTGTCGCCTATGCAGGCAATTCGTAAGCACGAATTTGTGGACGTATTAGATGATCCCGGTTCAGCTGATCTAAGTGCTCATGTTGATTTTGAATCGATAAGGCACTCTGCCAAGGGAGTATCAGCTGATCTAAGTGCTCATTTTGATTTAAGAATATTTTAATATATTTTTTATTTTAAAAAATATTCAATGTAATTGTAATAGTTATAGGAAAAATGCTAAATGCTAAATTTGAATTTGATGGAAAAAATTGAAACTAACGATAAAATTATTAAGATAAGATATGATAAATTGTAAACTAAGAGTTTTAAGTATTTAGAATATTATTTGTAAAATGAGAAAGGGATTGAGAGAAATATTTTATATAAAATATAAGTTGAAATAGAAGAGAACGTCGGATGTTCTATGTGATTATAAAATATCTTTAAAATTTTAAATTAAGTTATGCCTATGTGATTATAAAATACCTTTAAAATTTTAAACTAAGTTATGCCTACATATTTTGTAGAGCAAATGTTAGACTATGATTTGTATATGAGTTGATGAAAGTTATAGAGATGAGAATATTAAAATAAATATATTAATATATAAAAATGAATAAGATTAAAAAAATAAAAATATTAAATAAAAATTCAAAATTCTATCTTACTTTGAAATACACATTTAAAATCATACAAATATATAGTTAAATAATTAATAAATTCTCTCCTTTAGCAATGTAAAACTAGGATAAACATATACTACACTGACTTTATTATCAATAATAAAATAAATAAAATATATTTAAATATAAATGATAATTATTTTAAAAATATTTTTTTACAAAAATAATATCAAAAGGTATTATTTTGAATTTTGTCTATATTTATATATATTTTAAGACATTCTATCGTGAGTTAGTAATGCAACGGCCATTAACTGGTTAATGAAACGTACTAATAATGATTTTATCGAGATACAGTATTATAAAATTTCTCCCGTCCTTGGCTCTCCGCTACCGCCGCCGAGCGACGGCGCTCATGTCCGATCGATTTACGAACATCATCTCTCTCCTCCAACAGCCCGGTACCGTCCACCTCCACCGCCACCTCGCTCAGATTCACTCCCTTTTCATCCGGTCCCAGCCCGACCTCCTCCCTCTCTTCCTCGATCATGTCCTCCTCACTCTCTCCCCTTCCCCCGCCGCCGCTATGCACGCGCTCGAGCTGTTCGAATCCATTCCCCAGCCGGAACCCGACCTCTGCGGCAGGATCGTCTCTGCCTTTTCCAAGCTTTCTCTCCATCGAGAGGTCCTCGCTGCCTTCTTCTCCGCTCACCGCAAAGGGACTCCGTTACCGTTTCCATCCATCTCTCTCGCTCTCAAAGCCTGCGCTTCGATCCCAGATTCTGAACAAGGCAGGCAAGTCCACGGCCACCTCTTGCTTCGTGGGCTCGGATCTAACGTCTTCATTCAGGCCGCATTGATTGATTTCTACTGCAAGGCCGGTGATTTAAGTTCCGCGCAGAGAGCCTTCGATGATATCGCCGTCAAGGACGCGGTTCCAGTAAACTGCTTGATCTCCGGCTACTCCAAAGCTGGAAATGTCCTCAAAGCCCGCCGGCTGTTTGATGAAATGACTAGGAGAACGTCCGCTTCTTGGAACTCCATGATCTCTTGCTATTCCCGCAGTGGAGACTTCCCTGAAGCTCTGAGGTTGTTCGAGCGGATGCAGCAGGAGAATGCCCGGCCTAACGGGATCACTGTGGTGACACTTTTATCCATATGTGCGAAGCTAGGCGACTTGAAGACAGGGGAGAAGGTAAAGTGCTTGATCACTGACATTGGCTTGCAGAAAGATATGATTTTGCAAACCGCATTGCTAGAAATGTACGTTAAGTGTGGGGATGTGGACAAGGCACGCCAAGTGTTTGATGAAATGGAGCACAGAGATGTTGTTGCGTGGAGTGCCATGATCAGTGGCTATGCTCAGAACGGGAAGTCGGAAGAGGCGCTTGAGCTTTTCGAGAGGATGAAAGCGAAGAATTGCAAGCCGAACGAGGTCACTCTCGTCGGCATCTTGTCTGCCAGCGCGCAACTCGGCAGTGCAGAAGTCGGAGAACACATAGGAAGTTACATTGAGGGACAAGGTCTGGCAACAGGGGTTTATGTTTGCTCAGCTCTGGTCGACATGTACTCAAAGTGTGGGAACATCGAAGGAGCTCGTAGGGTGTTTGATAAAATGAAAGAAAGGGATGTTGTCACGTGGAATTCGATGATCGCCGGACTCGCATTGAATGGGCTGGCCGAAGATTCATTCAGTCTCTATCGGAGGATGAAGGTGGAGAACTTCAAGCCAAATGACATAACCTTTGTTGGCTTACTAACGGCGTGCACTCATACAGGCCGAGTCGAGCAAGGACTTGCAACATTTCACAGCATGAAGCTCAAACATGGCATCGCGCCAAAGGTTGAGCACTGTGCTTGCATAGTCGATCTTTTCTGTAGGTCAGGGCTCTTGGAAGATGCTTACGAGTTCATTTGCGAGATGGAAGTAGAGCCTAATGTGGTTATTTGGGGCACCTTATTGAGTTCGTGCAGAATTCATTCAAATGTTGAGCTCGCTGAGATCTGCATGAAGAAGCTACTGGTTTTGGAGCCGGAGAACTCATCTAACTATGTGCTTCTATCGAATATCTACGCCGACGCACGCAGATGGGACAGCGTAAGAGAGATTAGGAATTTGATGAAGAGAAAGAATGTGCAGAAGCTATCTGCATATAGCTGGATAGAATTGGATGGTGAAGTACATAAATTTCTGGTGGAAGACTTGTATCATCCAAGTTGCGATGAGATATACCGTGTCCTCGACAGCTTAAGCTTCCAATTAACACGGGTCGGTTATGATCATGACTTAGAATGTACTAACCGATAAGCTTTGCTGTACTCACACACCTATTTTATACATCTTGGACTCAATTTTTTTCGATTGCTCAAACACATGCTTGTAGGAGAACTGCTTCAATGCTGAAGTTGAGGAGCTGTGTCGAGTTTATTAAACTTGAAGTGGTTTTATGAAAAATTGTTTGAACGATGCTGATTTGGTTCTTTCTAGCTATAAAATTGGGCCGTGTTTCCGATGAAGCCCAATGAGGCCCAACAGTTAGTGATATACTCGCGCCTCCGCCTCGCTTTCCCATCAGATCGCCGCCGCCGCTCCCTTGGCTGTCGTCGCCGGTCCCTCTCTCTCCCGAGCGATGGAGGAGGTCTTCTATTTTACTTATTCAGTTCCTTTTCCCCTCGGCTGTTGTTGTTTCAATTTTTTTTCTCTCTTCTTCCATCAGAAAGTGTACCCTAGTTTCTCTCTCTCGAGTCTGGGATTTGGGCCATCCGCATCTTCACGAAACCCCCTTCCGCCATCGCCGGCTCCTGTGGAAGTTCTCATCACCGAGGAGGTTACTCTGTCTAAAGTTCAAAATTCTATCTTTGATCAACCCAGGATAAAAAATCAAAATTTTGTCGGTTGTTCTAGCAGGAATCGCTGTTGGAATCAAGTGTGGAGCCTATAGTCATCGCCGATGGGCTTACTCTTCATAAGGTAATTGAATTTGTTTGCTTGTGTCATGTATACTTGTTCTTTTCTTCCTGTTATTTGGTATTCTCTTGTTTTGATAGGGAAGAGTAAGTACCTCTGATGTGTTCGGGTTGGCCAACTCAGATTTAGTTCCGGGAAAATATGAAGGTGCGCTAGTGCTTTAGTTTTGCTCATTTTCCTTTCTCTAGATATCTGCTTGCGGCTCGGTGTACACTGTTTGGTGCTTGCCTAAAAGTAAAGTCCGGGGTTTCCAAGAGTAGGGGGCTTGAAGCTGTGGGAAGGTTCACTTGATCTTGTTAAGAGACTGCATTCTGAGGTCCACAAAGGCGAGTTAGTTCTCAGAGGAAAAAGTGTTTTAGAGGTGGGCTGCCTGATCCCAGGTGATATATGTGCTATTTTACATGTGTTATGCAATATTATTTAAAGAGCCAAGCATCATCTCCTTGTAGAATTTCTATTTGCATCATAATCATTTAGATGACTCCCCAAGGCAATCCTATACTGGAGTTCTGGGATAATTGAGGAGTTATAAAGCCTGGATGATACATCTACAAGTACTGACCTGAAATAAAGTAGCGAGGGTTCAGCCTAGTTCAAATTAATGGATCACTTCCAAGCTTTGAGAAATGTAGGCAGGTGGTAATGTAGCATGAGTTGGTAACCTACATAGGGTTGTAAACAAGCCAAGCTGAGCCAATTTTTGTGGTGTTCAAGCTTGTTTGATAAGATAACTGAGCCGAGTTGAGCCGAGCCCAAAATGAACCAAGCCATTGAATGATTGTTCATGCTTGGCCGGGTTCATTTTTTATGAGCTTGAGCTTGGTTCAAGCTTGGCTTGAGTTTGATTCGTTTAGATGTTATCAAACTCTTAATTCAGGCTTGTTTGATTATTTGAAACTTTTACATTTTAAGCTTGTTTGATTGGTCATTAAGCTTGATAATATAAATTTGTTTATTCATTTTGAAACTTTATTTTCGTTTATTTAGCATGTTGATAAGAGTTTTATTGATAAACATTGTTCATGAATGTTGTTCGCGAACGTTTGTTCACAAACATGTTCATGTACATTAACGAGCTGAACACATGTGTTCAAATTTGTTTGTTTAGTTTAATAAGTTGTTCAAGCTTGTTTATTTAATCAATCATGTGTGTATTGAACGAATATAAACAAGCTCTTACTAAGCCGAATACCAAGCTTATTCACGAACGTTTGATTCATTTACAGCCCTATACCTAGATGCGGATATGTAGAGGCACATGCGGTCATTATAATTCTTTTAGAAAGAATATTTAGATCAATAGAAATGGCTGATCATATAATGAAGGATATAAGTCAGCACATTTAGCTCATACTTCCATATGAAATATATATGTCTATCATGCAACACAAAAAACATGAAGTAATCAATGCTGACTGACATTGTAGAATGGATGATATATAAGTAACATGCATATAATTAATATCTAAATGATTATCACTCAAGTGCTTGTATTAACATTTATAAGTTACCAGCTATCACATAGGAAGCAGGGTTTTGTCAAGTCATTTCAATTTGAATAGGTTCAAATGAACTTAAAAATGGCTTCTTTTTCAGGGCCATGCTCTCCTTCCAAATCCATCTAATATGTGTCTTAGGCAGCATTTTTTAAATTATGGCTTCTTTCCTCCTTTATGCTATCTATATCTGCTTTTATGTGGTCTTTTTCTGTTTCTTGCTTCTCATCATTGGGAAAATATGCAATTCTTTGGACTTACTTTCTTGAGCCTTCACAGAGTTCCCTATGAAGTAACCCTATTTTCCACTTATCCAGAATTAATCATGGATACTGATTATTAAATGAAAATTTCCATTGGTTTTGGGTCCCTCTATAGAAATCACATCATTATTCTTTGCTGAATCAATGATTTAGGTGACAAAAAACATATCATTTCTTTCATTTGATATTTGCAACTATCTTGTTTTGTCAGCTTGGATGCGGTCATGGACTTCCAGGGATCTTTGCAGGCCTTGAGGTACGATCCCCAACTTATATGTCTTGTTGCTTTCTGTGAAGTGATTATTACAATCACAGTTATCTATTTGTAGGGCGCATCAGTCATTCACTTTCAAGACTTTAATGCTGAGGTGCTTCGCAATCTAACCATCCCAAATGTGAAAGTCAATGTACAGAAACACTTAAACCAACATGAATCATTGCCTATAAGCAAGTCATCAACTCCCAGAACCCCTAGCGTTCGTTTCTTTGCTGGTGATTGGAATGAAGTCCATCAGCTTCTACTCTGCCGTTCTAATGCTGGTCAACAAACAGCAACAGTTTCTGGTTCAGAGGGAAACTTATGTGATGGTTACGATGTCATTTTGATGGCAGAAACTGTGTATGAACCGTCCTCCCTTAGTAGTCTCTATGCACTTGGCAAAAAGGTTACTGTTTTTCTTTGATGATCAATATGCAAACCTGCTGATAAGGCTCTCAATATATCTCAAGACTCTTGTATTTTGCAGTGTTTGCAACATCCTCTTGGAGTAATCTATATGGCAGGAAAGAAGCATTATTTCGGAGTTGGTGGTGGTACAAGGCAATTTGTAAATTTGGTTGAAGAAGATGGTAAGCTTTCCCAAACATGAATGCCATGCTTGTAATTTACTGAAACACACATATAGTTTTCCTGTTCTACAAAATCATTCTGCCATTTTTTGTTTTTCCAAAATGCAACTCTCTCATTTACTTGTTATATCCTTCCATTTTAAGATTTCCACTCCAAATGTTTCACTAGTTGGTTTCAAATAAGTCTAAATTTTCATGTTTGAGCATATGCATATATTAGGTGGAAATGAGCTCATATGAGATTTCAAGCAAAATGTCGCCACTTTTGATTTCAAAATCAACTCGTTCAAAGTAATCCTAAAAACAACTTGTTTAGGCTAAATTGAGTTTGGCAGCACCTGTAGGATATATCTTTAAAATGTATATATTAAGTGGCAATAACTCACACATAAGATTTATGTGCAAATGCTGATCCAAGTTGATTCTAAGATTAACTTCTAAGCTGATTTTAAAATCATCTGTGAAACATTTTGGATTGGAATTTTGAAATGGAAGGGTATAATAAGAAAAATATATTTATGTGTCTTTATAGTAAAAAAAAATGAAACAAGAAGATATTTTAGTAAAAGAGAAAAAAAGAATGAAACCAGGGCACAGTCCTATCCATTTTCACTTGTGAAATGCATATATGGTTTATTTGCCCAGTCTTCTTTCCTCTCTTTTTTTCCATCAAATGAAACAAAGAGAATGTGCTGCTAGGTAACATACTCTTTTAGTTATGCCTACAGTAGTAGATGGACTACCGTTGAACGCATTGCATTCCTGAAATAGTAAGCACAAACACAACTTGTTGGTGTTAATGTTGAAGAGGAAAAATGAACATGCTCTTTATATTGCATTTTTCTTTTAGAAGCTTAGAATCAGTATCTGATAATTTGGCATCTGATGAATGTAATTATGTAACATGTAAATATAGTGCAAGTGGTTAGTTATGCTGCATTGACTTTTATACTTCAGTTTTGGTGTCTTTTGGCATGTTTAAATTTCAATTTCCAATGGTGACCATGCGTTGCCTTTTTCTTCTCCCAGGTGTAATGACAGCTTCTTTGCTTGCTGAGGTTGCTGATGGTTCATCCAATGTGCGGGAAGTGTGGAAATTCATGTTCAAATAGATTGACAATAGAAGAAAATGAACCATATACGTAAGAGTTATGTTGAGTCACCTTGTTCTCATATTTAGGCCAGTTTTCTATCCGAAAATTCTTTTTCTTATGTATTAATCAATGGCTATGGGTCCAATTCAATCTGAAAATTTAGATTTTGTCATATGGAAATGGAGTTCATTATGCTTTCTCTCTCTTCTTTAACTAGGTAGGTTGTTCCAAATACTTTATAATTAAGGCATGAACTTTTTCCTACTTAATAAGTGTCTCACCTTGTTATCATCCCTAATATCCATCATCTCACAACATGCTTTACCCAAAGCTTTTCTTAGATCATCTCTATAAAAAAAACTTGCCTGGAGGGATGAACAAGAATGAGCAAATTGATAAATTAGTAAATGGATATTGCCTAATTTATTCCAGTGACTGAAAAAAAACTAAAAATATGGAATTAATGAAGGGGCGAATGACTAATACATTTAACCTCTTCAACTTGTCCATCACACTCGGTCTCTCTAGCTTAGCTCACATGATTCATCCAACCTAACTTATCTAGATCGTTTGATCTAACTAATTTGAATCATTCAACTAGCATGATCCACTCAGTTCATTTTAACTATTTAGCAAGTTCAGCTAATCTACTCATCTAATTGTTAGGTTAGATTGAAATCGACTTATCTGTCCAAACTGCCCAACTTGACTGACTTGCTCAACCCATATGAAAAGTTTAGCTGGCCACTAGGTTGGTCAAATAGTCTGTCCCATTTGATTCATCTAAATCATTAGCTTGCCTGGCCTAACTGTCTTGGTCTGTTTGATTGTCTAGATCAGCCTGCCTGTCCCATTTGTTCTACTAGCCTAATTGGCTATTTGTCCTGCACAGTTTGTACAACTCAACCAACCTATCCAGTGCGATTGACTCACTTGGTCTCACTGGCTCGTCCAATATGCCAGCATGACTGACTTGATTAGTCATTCAACCTGTCCAACGTGACTAACTTGTCTAGCTCAACTATTTCATTTAACTATTTTAGCTCCTCTAGCTCACCCAACCTGCTCTACTCGATAGCTCGATCAACTAAGGTTTGATATTAAGGTTTGATAACAAGGTTTAGTGCTTTTGTGTGTGGTACTGATGAAGCAATCTAGCTAGTGTTTCAGAGTTATACTTTGACTATTATTTTGTACGGAGTAACCACTAAAGTTATTTCGATAAGGATAAAGATTCAATTTTTGCTGGATTTAAATGGAATCAAATTGATGGATTGGATGAATCCCTATCCATTCTAAATCTTTCCAAGTAGACCTTAAGCTCCCTCCCATGAAGACCCCCCGAGAATGTCATTTCCTTGCAAGATCTCCAGAAGATCGAAACTCTTTTTGGTATTTCATTCATTGACGACATTGAAAAACAAGGTCAAGTGGGTTCTCTGACATTTTTGTATCAGATCTCCAACTCACCCTCATTTTTCATAATGAAGGATTACAATTTAACCAACACCATCAACACATAAGGAGTCTTTGTTTACAAGGAAAGATAGGATAGAAGAAAAGAAGCAATGTGTTACACTTTTCTAAAGAGTCAAGAAGAAATAACACGTAAATGAATGAAAAAAAAAAATACATGATTTATGTATACTTCTTTTCAAATCAAACATGAAAAACCTATGATATAAACAAACTTATCCTTGATCATCTGTGCACAAATACCAAACCCTGTCCAAATGAAGATGGTTTCAACTAAATGAAGCAAGATTAAGTTTGATAGGGCTCAAGTTTGCCATGGCTCTCCAATAAGGAATAGATTTCTTTGATATGTTTCATTGCTGTCAATACCATAGGGAATACCCAAACAATGAATCTAGACGACTCAACTCGCGCAATGAGTCTGTTTCCATGGAAGGATACTATGAAAATGGGAATGAATAATTCTTACTAGGATATTCTTGTGATAAATAGGATTACTTACCATTTTGTTGTACTTGAATGATTCCGCTGGATGATGTTCCACTGCTTCCATGGAAGGGATTCGAAATTTGTTGTGCGTTGTCCTACACACATTGGGGCACCATATTAGATAAGAATTCCAAAGTATCGATACTATGTGTATTGAATAGCATTGTCCTCACTATGTGAGATGGAGGAAGTTGTTCTAGCCCATTTGTATGAGGTCCAGTACCAGTCACGATCATGTTTTGAGACACAGGGGAAGGTCCTAATTCACCTCCACTCGGAGAATTACCTGAAAAGATGGTTAGGGAGACACTACTCATAAACATCAACATGTGAGCATTAGAGAGGGTGTATTAATGTGTTTATGTCTCACTTTCTTACTAGGGTATTCTTCTGATTAATAGGACTACTTACCATTTTGTTGTACTCCAATGATTCTGCTGGATGATGCTCCACTGCTTCCATCTAAGGGATTCCAATTTTCTCGTGCATTGTCCAACACACATTGGGGCACCATATCAGACAAGAATTCCATAAAAGTATCAATACTATGTGTGTTGAATAACATTGTCCTCACTGTGTGAGATGGAGGAAGTTGTTCTAGCCCATTTGTATGAGGTCCAATACCAGTCAAGATCATGTTCTGAGACATAGGGGAAGGTCTTAATTCACCTCCATTCGGAGAATTATCTGAAAAGATGGTCAGGGAGACACTACTCATAAACATCAACATTTGAGTATTAGAGAGGTGTATTAATGTGCTTATGTCTCACTTTCTTATTAGGATATTCTTGTGATAAATAGGATTGCTTACCATTTTGTTGTACTCTAATGATTCCGCTAGATAATGCTCCACTGCTTCCATCTAAGGGATTCCAATTTTCTCGTGCATTGTCCTGCACACATTGGGGCACCATATCAGATAAGAATTCCATAAAAGTATGGATATTGTGCGTATTGAATAACATTGTCCTCACTATGTGAGATGGAGGAAACTGTTCTAGCCCATTTGTATGAGGTCCAGTACCAGTCAAGATTATGTTCTGAGACACAAGGGAAGGTCCTAATTCACCTCCACTCAGACAATTACCTGAAAAGATGGCCAGGGAGACACTACTCATAAACATCAACATGTGAGTATTGGAGAGGTGTATTAATGTGTTTATGTCTCACTTTCTTACTAGGATATTCTTGTGATAAATAGGACTGCTTACCATTTTGTTGTACTCTAATGATTCCGCTAGATGATGCTCCACTGCTTCCATCTAAGGGATTCCAATTTTCTCGTGCATTGTCCTGCACACATTGGGACACCATATCAGATAAGAATTCCATAAAAGTATGGATACTGTGCGTATTGAATAACATTGTCCTCACTATGTGTGATGGAGGAAGTTGTTCTAGCCCATTTGTATGAGGTCCAGTGCCAGCCAAGATCATGTTCTGAGACACATGGGAAGGCCCTAATTCACCTCCTCTCAGAGAATTACCTGAAAAGATAACCAGGGAGACACTACTCATAAACATCAACATGTGAGTATTGGAGAGGTGTATTAATGTGTTTGTCTCACTTTCTTACGAGGATATTCTTCTGATAAATAGGACTGCTTACCATTTTGTTGTACTCCAATGATTCTGCTGGATGATGCGCCACTCCTTCCATGGAAGGGATTCGAATTTTCTCGTGCATTGTCCTGCACACATTGGGGCACCATATTAGATAAGAATTCCATAAAAGTATCAATACTATGCGTGTTGAATAGCATTGTCCTCACTATGTGAGATGGAGGAAGCTGTTCTAGCCCATTTGTATGAAGTCCAGTACCAGCCAAGATCATGTTCTGAGACACAAGGGAAGGTCTTAATTCACCTCCACTCAGAGAATTACCTAAAATGATGGTCAGGGAGACACTACTCATAAACATCAACATGTGAGTATTGGAGAGGTATTAATGTGTTTATGTCTCACTTTCTTACTAGGATATTCTTGTGATAAATAGGACTACTTACCATTTTGTTGTACTCCAATGATTCTGTTGGATGATGCTCCACTCCTTCCATGGAAGGGATTCGAATTTTCTCGTGCATTGTCCTGCACACATTGGGGCACCATATCAGATAAGAATTCCATAAAAGTATCAATACTTTGCGTGTTGAATAGCATTGTCCTCACTATGTGAGATGGAGGAAGTTGTTCTAGCCCATTTGTATGAGGTCCAGTACCAGTCAAGATCATGTTCTGAGACACAAGGGAAGGTCTTAATTCACCTCCACTCAGAGAATTACCTGACCATCAGGAAGACACTACTCATAAACATCAACATGTGAGTATTGGAGAGGTGTATTAATGTGTTTATGTCTCACTTTCTTACTAAGATATTCTTGTGATAAATAGGACTACTTACCATTTTGTTGTACTCCAATGATTCTGCTAGATGATGCTTCACTCCTTCCATGGAAGGGATTCGAATTTTCTCGTGCATTGTCCTGCACACATTGGGGCACCATATCAGATAAGAATTCCATAAAAGTATCAACACTATGCGTGTTGAATAGCATTGTCCTCACCATGTGAGATGGAGGAAGCTGTTCTAGCCCATTTGTATGAGGTCCAGTACCAGTCAAGATCATGTTATGAGACACAAGGGAAGGTCCTAATTCACCTCCTCTCAGAGAATTACCTGAAAAGATAACCAGGGAGACACTACACATAAACATCAACATGTGAGTATTGGAGAGGTGTACTAATGTGTTTATGTCGCATACCGTAAAATCTCTCCAAATTGTCCCCCTTGTTGTATGCCTCCAATACCCACTCCTTCACACACTCCTAAAGGTAAACACGATTCTCTTCGGCATGTTAAAATGGTGTGTGAATCAATTTTATGTATGGTTTGTTGATCACTCTTTACCTGTTCCGACGGTGTAAGGTGTTTGTAAGGCTTGCCGTTGACACTTTGGACTTCACAAATAGAGTTCAAGATGAGATCAAAAGGCTCCCTGCTATACATGTAGAGAACCTCTCCCCTGTTGCAGGTTTTTGCATGCTCGACAGTTTCATTCAACATTCTCCTCGGCATATTTGTAATCTAACAACAACAGAGACTTTGGGATCATGAATGCACTTATTGAGATACTTGAACCCCTGGAGAGTGCACATGTTCAACTTACCTTTTGAAGGTGCTCCTGATCAACAACTGCGAGCTTGAGGAAATCTTTCACAGTGGTAATGTTGCGAGCAGCCAGTCTCTTCATGAATTCACCATTCAGTCTAATGTTTTCCAGCTTGAATACCTTATCATCCAGAGATGGGGGGTAGCTTTTCTGATGCTCTGGAAAAGAAAGACATTCCTCTTTCAGTATGCAATCGGGTTACATCATGAAATGCTGTTACGTCTAGGATTGTTAGATCTAGAGAGGTACACTGAAAGAAGGGAGACTTACGTTTGCTTCGTTCAACTAAAACTTTAAAGCATTCTGTAACTGCTGGTTTGATCTCCCAGCCGACATGGCTGCTAGGGGAAACTTTGGCGCCTAACTTAAACTTGCCGGATTTGGCCAAAGTGGAACTATCAGTGAGCTTGATACCTCCAAAAGAAGCAATGCCTTCATGCAATCTGGCCTTGTAGGCTCCTAAGAGCAATGGCTTCTTTCCTTCCCGTGCCTTCAATATTTTGCTATTGAATTCCTCAGTACTCCACTCGCCACTGCTATCACTGGGGAACTCTCCATCAACAACCACTATCTCTACTTCAACAGGGAATTCAAGAGGCGGGCTATATATTTGTCCAGATTCAATTTGCCTAAGGGCAACCTGGAGATTGTTATGATCCTCATCTTTGATAAGATCCTCAGCGAAGAAGGTTGATTGGAGCAGCTTCTTTTGGAAGGAGAGTTGCAGCTTTGGTGCTGCTGGCCCAGCTTCTTTGATAGGCAGTCTGGGAGATCTACAGGGCACGAGAATGATTTCTAAATGACAAACGAAACATTAGACAGAAGGGGATTTCATGAGTTGTACCTCAGTAAGGGGTCTGCATGAGCAATCAGAGGTTCCATCTGCTGAACCACAATACCATTAGTTTGGGCGTTGATTTGAGCAAGTACGTCCATCGGTCTTTCCTCGCGCATCTATACGAGTAATGCAAATTTCAAGATTAGTTTCAGCTTTCTAGTTCTCCGCATCCCCTACAATTTTAGCGGTCGAGTGTTGCACCTGTTGACGCATGACAAGAGCAGTTTGATCCATATCCTGAGGTATTATGTTCCGCAGCTCCCCAAGCACCTGAGTCAGTTTTATGCTGTTAAATCGATATCATGGAGTTTGTTTGACAAAATGCATACGGAGTTATTGTGATTCCCACCTTCTGCATGACATCAACCTCAATTTGATTGATAATATGTGGAACAATGCGCCCAAGCTCGTCATGCAACTAAAACAGATAGATGAGACATTAGTGAGCAGACAGTTGAGATTTTTCAAGCATATTCAAGTCTTAGTTCTTGATGCCAAACAAAGAAGAGCACGAATCCCAGGGTAAATCTATTCCATTTGTGTTCTAAACTAGAGAAGATCAAACAAACAAGGCAATATACCAGATTGCTGACCAGGGGTTTCACCACCAAGCCAACATACTGTATTCCTAGAGCTTGCATGATCACCCTGGAATAAGAAATGCAGATGGAAACACAATTCGCGGGAAAAAGATTTACTTGCTCATGAGACAATTTGGTGTAGTTTAGCTGAGAAGAAAAATGATGACAAGTAAAAAAAAAAAAAAAGGGAAAAAGGAGACTCACTTCTTGAAAGAAGGTTTAGTCCTCATCCCTGTAGCTCTTCTCTGTTGGTTTGAGCGGCTGGCTAATTCTGACCGAGTTCTTCTGAAATCCATTTTTTTTTTATGTTCTTGTTTTGATTTGTTGGAGAAGAATTGTGGGATTGCTCTCCTAATTAGGAACTGAAGAAAGAGATATATATAAAAGAGAAGCAAGAAGGCAGGGGAAGATCGTAGAGAAAGTGAAACTGGAAAGGCAGAAAATGATGAATGGACAAGCAGGAAAACTGGAGGAGGGTTGGACGCTTCAAACTACGCGAATGCAACTCCACTAGTGCATCCCTGTTCCTTTTATTCAACGAGAAGACGCGTATTTATTTTAGTTTTTTTGGATTATTAAAACTTTGAAGAACATCAGAGGAAATGTAATGGAAATTTGAGTGAAACGTGATGGAAATCTTGACTAGAGATTGATGCAGTTGAATTCGTTGATGTATCCGTGTGGGACCCGACAAAATCTTGTGATGCTATCTTTGTCATTCGAATGTTCAAAGATGCTAGCAGCTGTTCAAATAATAAAAAGTAGTTGGGGATCTTCAAACTGATGCTCATCAGTTGCCCCCTAAAAAAAAAAAAATCATTTGTAAAGGTGGTGGATAAATAACATCTAATATATTTTACTATTGTAATATTTATAATGTGTTAAAATAAATCAATTTAATTAAAAAATATTATATATATAATATTATTATATTTAAATATTTTTTTTATTAATTTAACCAAAATTATATCAATATTGTTTCAATAACTATTGTCCATGAGATTGTAAATAAATTGAATGTTCTTGAATAAGTTTGGTTTGGTGCTTATTTTGGTAAAAGTTTATTTAGGGGGCGTTTGGTTATTTTCTAGGAATCGGAATGGGAATCATTGTATTGTGGAATGAGAATGGGTATGAACATGGATATCACTCTTAAAAGCAATATTTGATTAGTTGTATATTTTCTATCGGAATAAATAAAAATTTCTTTTTTTACCCTTAAAGGAAAAATAAGAGAAAAAATTAGATGTAAAAGAAAGATGAATGTGAGAAAAAAATATGATGAAAGAGAATGATGAGAGAGAAAGTATGATGAGAGAGAAAGTGTGATGAGAAAGAATGAAGAGAGAGAAAGTGTGATGAGAGAAAATAAGAAAAGAGAGTGTGATAGGAGAGAGCATGATGAGAGAAGATGAGAGAGAAAATATGATGTGAGAGAAAGTATGATGGGAGAGGATAAAGAGAGAAATATAATGAGAGAGAGTGATGAGAGATATTGAGGAGAGAGAAAGTATGATGAGAGAGAAAGTGTGATAAGAAAAAAAGAGAACAGTGAGTGTGATGGGAGAGATTGAGGAGAGAGAAAGTATGATGAGGGAGAAAGTATGATGAGAAAGAAAGTGTGTTAAGAAAAAAAGGGAGGGAGTGTGACAACAGAGATTGAGGAGAGAGAAAATGTGATGAGAGTGAAAGTGTGATGAGAAGAAAAGAGTGTGATGGGAGAGATTGAGGATAGAGAAAGTATGAGGAGAGAGAAAGTATGATGAGAAAAAAAGAAGAAAGAGAGTGCGATGGAAAAGATTGAGGAGAGAGAAAGTATGATGAGAGAGAAAAGTGTGTTGAGGAAAAAAAAGGAGGGAGTGTGACAACGGAGATTGAGGAGAGAGAAAGTGTGATGAGAGTGAAAGTAATGAGAAGAAAAGAGAAAAGAGAGTGTGATGGGAGAGATTGAGGAGAAAGAAAGTATGATGATAGAGAAAGTATAATTAGAAAAAAAGAAGGAAGAGAGTGCAATGAAAAAGATTGAGGAGAGAGAAAGTATGATGAGAGAGAAAGTGTAATGAGAAAAAAAAGAAAGAGAGTGTGATAGGAGAGATTAAGGAGAGAGAAAGTGTGATAAAATGATGAGAGAGAAAATATGATGAAAGAAAACAAGGAGAGAGAAGTGATATGAAAGAAAAAATAAATAAATATATTTTGATATTTGATATTAAGGGAGAAAATTTTAGTTCTAGGTCAAGGGTATTTTTGGAATAAGGGAATATTTTGATTGATGAAAATAGGGTAATGGTTCATTGAAGGGGAAGTACATGAGAATGAGTTATTACTCAATTTCAAGGATTCATTCCTTTATTTGTATTTCTATTCCTATAATCCAAACATTAACAATGACAATCAATGATCCCCATTCCCATTTCCCACTCCTATTCCCCTAAACCAAACACCCCCTTATATCGTTCAATATATATATAAGATTAATTAAATGAATAAATTTAAACAACTCATTAAAATAAATAAACAAGCTTAAATAAATATACATTCAGCTTATTAATATTCATGAATAATATTTATAAATAATATTCATGAATAATATTTGTGAATTAAGTTCATTAATAAAATTCTTATTAACATTCTAAATATTTTTTTTTATTATTAAACTCAATAATCAACCAAACAAATTTAAATGTAAAAATTTAAAACAATCAACCAGTTTAAATTAAAAGCTCGATAATATCTAAATAAATTAAACTCAAACTAAACTTGAACCAAACTCAAACTCATGAAAAAAATCAGACTAAGTTTGAATAATCATTTTAATAGCTTAATCATTTTAGATTCACCTCAACTAACTTACCGAATAACTTTAAACATCATAAAATTTAGCTTGACTTATTTACCACTCTAATTGTTCATAGCTATTATTTCATAGGTGTTGACTCAATTTTAATTAAGTTAATATTTTAGACATGAAAAATATATCAAAAATGATATTTTATGAATTAGGCTTTGGAAGGGTATACGGAAAATGGATAGTCATTCCCAGCTTAACAGAAGGAAAAAAAAAGGATGAAATAAAAAAATAAAGGTAGAACATAAAACGGAAAACATGCATATGCAAAAATTAACAGCGTAGAATACAAATACTTCACCCAAAAAAATTATCAGACCTCAATAAGTTGTCAATTAAAATTGTCACATGTTGGTGAATAAGAACCCAATTAAGGGGGAACTAGGACAGCGATGACTAGTACCAGCGACAAAATAAGTATAAAAACAGACCTCAAATCATCAGAGGAAAGTACAAAAATGAAGAACAAATTTACTGCAGATGGATTTACAATTTACAGACTTGATGAGCTATTGCATAGGTTCCTTTGGTGGCCAATCTTGGAGATTAGCAGCTGCTTCCGCAATGCATACAGTAGCTTTGTTTAAAGATTCCCTGCCAAGGAGTTCAAAACCTGTTACATTTTCCAGAGGATGGAAGAAAGGGATACAGAATTTTGACATTTTCCAAGAACTAGAACTACACAAGTAGCAGAGGTAACAGATGCATTCAGCTCAAACGATAGAAAGGCGAGCAGAACATATTTCTAGTGACTAACTGAAACTCTACAAGATTGGATATTACTGGTAGTTCTCAGTTCATTGTTACATGTTATCATATAAGTTTGCAAAAGGAACTAGTTCCCCTCTCACTTTTGCATTGTAATAGACCACAAGCTTGATCACACATTATGTTTCTCAGTGACATTGACCTCTTACCTTAAATGAAATGGCCCATTTATTTGTAAACCAACTGAAAAATACTCTCGGACATTACTCTTGACCGAGGGTCTCCAGCTAGCTAGGCAGTTGAGATTCAATCTAGCATTGAATAGTTTGAATTACATGCTCATAGATTGCATGCATCATACACGATCCAAATATTTCCAATTCTGAAGGTGAATGTAATTGGTTGTGAAGTTATCTGGATAAGTGAAACAAATTTTAGCGACAAGTTTCTAATTTACTGGCTAACGAGGTATGGGGAGTCACCCTGCATATTCTTGAAATTTCACGTATCCTCAATTTGAACCAATATAAAACGTTGCTAAAAGAGAAAGAACAGGTCATATAAAGAATTAGTTAGTTTAGATCAACGCCAATGGCTCTCTTCCATGCTAGTACCCTCATTCTTACATATTTTAAATGAAGATCAAGACTAGGACCTGAATCAAAAAGATAAAACACCTAAAATATTTTTAAATATCAAAGAATGTTTTAGGTCAAAACCCGAAGGGGATATTTTGTTTCTCAGTAACATAGGGAGTGAAAATGGAGTGCCCATAACAACAAAACTAGTTTTTACTTCATTACATCACTGTATACAAGGGAAATCCTGCTTTGATTTCCCAAAAGTCCTAGTTCCCTTTGATTTCTCTTCCCTGATTGTTATAACTATTATTCAGTTAAATCTTGCGTGATCTGCCAAACAAAAAAGCTTCATGCCACAGCGAAGTGTCCATGACAAGAAGCAGCATGTGAAAAAGCATATGATGAGGCCACACACACAATTTGGATATTGATTTTACATCTTCAACTGCCCAAAATTATTATGGCTTCTATTGCACTCCAATATAGAAAAGCGTGTGAAAAAAATACTAACCTTAACCTTCAAGAAGGCTCCAACAACACCTTCAGGATGACATTTAATATCTTGATTGAGTATTACTCGAAGACACTTCAATCTCTTGAAGCTTCATCCTCCTCGTCTTCAGAATCATAGAAATCACTGACGTCTTCTTCATCATCAGAATCAAGAGAAGCATCTTCATCTTCCATCTGAAATGACGACTCATCGTCGGACTGCATTGTATTTGTGCCAGTAGCAGCTATTTCCTCATTTTCAGAGATTCCCTGTACACGTGAGTTAGAAAATATTAAAAGGGTTCATGCAATCAATCATTCTAGGTGATAGAGTCAAGCTAAAATGACATTGGGTCATTGAGACAATTTTCCCACGTGATCTTAAAGTAAATGACTTCACTTTTTTCATGCTATCTTACAAAATACAAGTTATACTTAATGAACATACACATACTCGAACAAAATCAACTGTGTGCAGATAAGGGATTTCTCTGATTTGATCAAATACATCAACCTACCGGATTTAATTCAGATGTCAGCCTGACAATAGTTCTTAGGTCAAAGTAGGCCTGCCAAGCTGTAAGTTAAGATCAGGTTTCAAGGTAGAGGGGAGCTTCAGGGTGAATTGAGGACATCCTTATCAAGAGGTACATCAAAGACTTGATGCCTTTGTCAACATGGCGGGCCAGTTGCAATGCTACTGAGCTGACAACTTCCTGAAGCAGCTTGCAGTCATAAAGCTATTCTGCTCAACTAGGTGGAAGATAGTGGCTGGTGTGACCCTGGGATGGGGCAGTGTTGCGGATGCCTGAGGCGTGATTTAAGATGGAAGAGGTAAGCTCAAAAGTCAAGTTGAAGTTGCCACCCAAATTTCATGTTACATCAAGGCACCCTCTTAATATATAGACATAATGGACCATCACACTTGTTCAGAACTACTGGGTGTAGAACATCTTAACTCTAACGTGCTTCACAACACCATAGTGACTCAAAGGCATAGGTCTAGCTTTCAATACCATGAATTGAAATGACTCTCATGCCATCCAAAATGACTAATCAATTGAAAATAAAATTTTTTGTAATTTAACTCTAATATATCAAATATAGACAAGTGAGGTGGTCCATTATGTTATGTATGTATATTAAGACAATGTCTCTCTCCCAAATGACTAGTCATTTTAGGATGAAATAGTCTCTACCCTAATTTAACATCTTTTTACTCACTGTGCCCATGACTATGTCTAGTTTGAGCAAGAGAGGACGAAGAGAATTGTGAGAAAGGAGAAGAGGGAGAGACAATGGATCAGAAGTTGATAAATGCTTGGAAGGGGGACTAGAAGGAGAGAACATGAAAATTTTCATTTCTATCCGTTGTCGACCTCTTCTCCACTGTAGTTTGGTGATGGTCCAATGATTTGTCTCCACTGTAGTTTGGTGATGGTCCAATGATTTGCCAAGGTCCTGCAGTGGATTAGTGGTGGTCTAGTAATGTTTAGTTGTCACATTGAACCACCATTATGTGTGACCATGTTGAGGTGAAGACAAGACACTGGTTCAGTGATGAGATATGGTGGCGTACAGTTGTGATGACCACAGCTGACAATACTGACGACTGATGATGGTCGCGATGGCTGCCAACGAGTGATAACCAGTGGTGATCATTGATGATTCGATAGTGGTCCAACATTTAGTGGTGAGTAGTGGTTAGTGATGAAGAAAGGGCATCAGATATTTTATAATTTTCATTTGTCTCACCCAATCTATCCATATTTAAATAAATCAATTTTAAAAGGAGCAAGAGAGACAGCGATCCTCATTGGTTCATCTCTCTCTGTAACTTCATCCAAGTAGATATCCTTTCCCTCTTCATCCCCTCCATTTTGGCCCCCTTCCCTCCAAGTGTTCCCAATAATCCGAAGTGAGAATTGAACAGTTGTGCCCCCTTTCCCCTCATATATCCTTGCAAAAAAGAAATAATATACTGGGAAGTTGAACATATAGCGCAAAAACAATCACTCAAAGCTAATTTTTAGGACCATGGATGATGAGACATGTCTATGGATTTGATTCAGGCTTTGCATCAGTTTGCTTTAACATAGAACAAAGAATTTCATCCAACAATAGCACTAAAATAGTTCTAACCATTGTGCACAAGATCCTGAACTTTGAACTATATCCATATATGATATGAAAGCATGTTCTTGATTATTAGCTAAAGGGGGAAAAAAACAAGCATTACTGAATGGACTATTCATAAATGGTGAATTGTTCTCCAGGGGAAAAGAAAAATTGTATTCCCAAAAGGTTATACTGACATTGGCACATACCAGTTCCTCCTTCATTACTTCTATGTTTTTCTCAAGCTCGACTATATGTTGGCTAAGGGCCTGCATTAAATATAGAGAGAGAAAAAACAGCAATTAAATTCAAGACATCATCTAATAAAAGAGTTAGGGATAAAATTGTGAGATAGAGGACTTTCTTTTGCAATCATAATATAAAAGTAATTTGAACATACCTCATGGCGTTGTATTGCTATTGCACGCTTCAATGCTTTTGCCTTTGTTAAAAGATTTCTAGGGCGCAAGCTAATAGGTCGTTGATAATTCTTCCCACGATAATAAATAAGTGCATAACCTTTGGGGACAGGCTCAATTGCAACTAAAATACCACCACTCTCGTATTCGAGGAGTCTTGCTGTGCTCTCAACAAAAGCTAAGGTTTTCTGCTTAGAAATTAGCTTAACCAATTCCCTATGCTTCCAATGCAAGTGCATATTCTCGATCACACCATCAAAAACACCACGGATTCCTATGTTTGGACAAACAATCAATCTAAAAATTGGAAGCGGTGATTCGGCAAAAATAACCAAAAGACAGAAACTGACCAAGTGGCAAGTATGCCTTCATTCGCAAACCGATTCTGCGAAACACAGATCTTTCTTCATCAGTGATTGTTTCCTGGTCCTCACATGGATTGACAGGAACCATTGATGCTTCAATCTTAGTAAGCAATTGCTCAGCTCTTGCCTTCTTTGCTTGAGCCTGCCCATAGGGAAATAAAAATTATCTATGATTAACATTAAAGCATTGCTTGAAAAGGAAAAAAAAATCAATCACACACAATGGAGATTTTTTTTTTAATTTAGATCAGATATCTTCTATATATAAACATATGAGAATACACTGAGAATTTACAACCAGCAGCAGCTAGTTCATAGACGCATCCTGGATATTTCATATGCATATTATCTACTCTCTAGAAGGGGAGCCTTGGCGCAACAGTAAAGTTGTTGCTTTGTGATCAAAAGGTCACGGGTTCGAATCCTGGAAACAACCTCTTGCAAAAAAGCAGGGTAACGCTGCGTACAATGAATCATTCCCCGGGACCCCGCATAGCGGGAGCTTCATGCACCAGGCTGCCCTTTCTTATATTATCTACCTTCTAACACTTAGGAGCATCTGTATGAGCATCTGTATGGCTATAACAGAACATTAGTTATTCATTCTAAATGCAAACATCAAGAACACTCTTAAACAACCAAAATATAACTAAAAGCCTACAAGTTCAGGATGTACAGCCTTAAAAGGGTTCCTTAAAATCTGACTAACATGCAAAGGGGGCAAATCTCTAAAAATTTTGTAGAGATTTACTATAACAAAGTAATATGTAAGTAAATTCAAGATACATGACATTTCAAATTTCATAAAAGCCGAAGCACAGCTTGCCAGAGAAGAAGGAAACTTACAATGGATAGTTTATGTTCAACCCTTTTAAAAAGCTTGGTTGTTTTATATCTTGAAGCTTCTTCTTTCATTGCATCACGCTCTTCAGTGGATATTTGTCTTCCCCACCGTGCTTGAGCCTCGAGAAACTCAGCTAAAGTACCAACAGGTGCATCCCCCTCAGGTGCGTTTACACTAGGTTCTCCAATCGTTCTTTTCCGCAGTTGCTCCTCTGCATCTTGGATTTCCTTTGTCAGTTCCTCCCTTTCAGCCAAAGCAGTGGCTACAGAAGCCGGAATAAAATCCTTCCCACGATAAATAACAATGTAATACTTGTTTCGAAGAAGCAAGGTTCCTCCAATCAAAGCCTTTAAAGTCAAGCAACCACTTAAATCTTTAAGTCATTATGTTAAAAAAATGTCAATTTGTGCAATCATAAATAGAATTTTGCATAAAATACTACTAGTGCAAACTGCAAAACCACATCCTTTTTTAAAAGAAATGTAGTAAATAACTTGTTAAGAATACATAAAGATGCAAAACATTTGAAAACACAAATCCACTATTGTTTCATTGTCACAGGTATATGTAAACAAGCATCCTCCATATCTAGGATGTATAATCAGCATGCAGAAGGTTAGCTCCGAAAATATATATATATATATATATATATATATATTCCAACATGTAAGATAAGGTAGTCAAATATAAGGAAAACTAGAGAGATCATAAATAAATAAATAAAATAAAAAACAGATGAGTGCCAAACAAGACTAAATTGATAGTTGAAAATGTTTCTAGCTATTTAAAAAGGTAAAAAAGGATGTGGGCCAAGGGCAAATATCTGGAACTGCTACAATTGGCAAATGAGTGTGTATGGCAATTCCATTACACAGTTGGATTCTTAGAAGTATGAGAAAAGGAAATGGACCAACTGTAATGACACTTTGATTAAAAAAATAAAAAAAGTTTCAGCATTCAATCTCCAATAAGAAAACTCATATACTGATACTAATTGCTTAAGCGGAATGGGGCCTTTAATGCAGTAAAAAAAACTGAGGAAGAAAAGTTCAAATATGCTGGAAGACAAACCTTGAACCAAGTTCAAAATGAAACCAATCCCAAATAAAAAAGAACCATTTGAAGATGACAAGTGGTATCTATCATAACCAAGCTAGAGCAATCATAGTTCACATCAAACACAAAGCTACTTTCCTCTTCAAAAATAAATATTTTCCCTCATTATCAAGATTTGAATCCATAAAGATGCAGGATAGATAGAAACCTAGAGAAGAAAAAAATAGTTACAGAAGAAACTAAAAAATTATACGAACCTTCAGCTCTTCAGCCATTAGTTTATTGTTGGTATTTTGAACTCCCCTTTTCACTGCAATTTTCACAACTAAACTTTTTTCCCAAATCTTCAGAATAGCATCTGCCAAACCATGATGGTGTCTGTTTCTCCCTTCACCATAACAATTTGAGGTGATAACATTAGCATGAAAGAAGCAATAAAGAAACAGAATTGAGAAAAAAAAACATTTTGACCAAGCATACCAAGGGCGAAATGACAAGGAAGTCTCTTCGCTAGCTTTCTCAAGTTGGTCATCTCTGAATTGGTAAGGCGTGCTCGCATACCAGAAGGCAGAAGTCTAAAAGGTGTTCTAAAACCAGGAATATTTTGAGGTAATAAATCAGCATCTACAGGTAAAATCCCAGTTCCCCACCAATCAACAAACCGAGGACCTAACCCATCAAGCAAGTGGTTAAACTCCACTTCCTCTTCTGCCAGATTTTTTTCATGCTTAAGGTTTAAATCAAATGAACTTGAAGTTACAGGTTTTGAGGTTACAGAATGATCAACATTCTCGACCAATGTGGTGGTTTCTGAAACATCTGGAATAAATAATGACTCAGTTTCATTTGATACTAATGTCTGATTGTTTTGCACATCTGGCAATTGAGTTCTAGAAGGACGTTTATAGTTGCTACCCCGATAGACCACCATAACACTACCAGATCTCCAAATAACCAATCCTCCAGTCCTACTCTGTCCACAAGCATAACCTTTATGAATACATCAGCACGAGAAAACATGTAGTGTAACTATCATAGAATTGTGAACAACAAGATTGCACATCCAATATTTGTCTACAAAATTACAGAAGACCACGATAATAGTTTCAAAATGGTGAATGATTTATAGTAAATGTTAAAATCATCTGCCGAAAACAATCCTAATACTGCCACTTTTGATTTCTATTCTAGCTTCATACATTAGAAAATTGCTTCATATGATAGAAATTTGCCCTCAACAATCTCAGAACCAGGATCTGAATCTGCAGTTGCTTCAGCAGAAAATAAACACAATCACTGTGACTGATTGTTTGAGTTGCTGATTTCACCTTGTGTGGCTGCATAACCCATTAAAGCATTGGGGACAACCCAGCAAAGGTCTATCAGGTGGTTCAAACCAACAGTCGTGCAGGCACACACAAGCAGCATGCGCACAACCCTGTGTGAGAGGGCAGCCTAACTGCAGCCCATCACCTCAAGGAAGGTATGTGGGTCCGGCCTACTACATCAGTTCTGCATCTATTAAAATTTTCTAACCTTAGTTTAATTCCCTTGCATAGTGATTCGTGCACTCACCATTGGTTGAGATGGTGCCTCAAGATACATACAGCTATCAGCATTGGTTGAGATAGTTGCAAAGTTTTATTTATTTTTCATTATTGTTGAGCAAGGAGTCTAGGGAGGTTGATAGATTTTTCTACATGATGCAAGCAGTGGTTGTTTAAGTTTTCTCTATACTTTAGCTCTCAATTGATATAAATTAGAATTCTCTTCTTGGACAATAGGCTTAAGTACATCCTTGTTATATTGCTTTTGTGTTTCTCTTGTATTCGTTTATCATCCTATTATGCTGGAGAAGATTGTCTAACATAATGTGCTCAGTGTATTGCTTTTAGAATGAAGAGAAAGATTCCACTATGTGAATTCATGCTAGGTGACTTCCAAATTCTATGTGAACTAGTCTTGATCCGTTGTGGGCAGTTCAAGATGGTAGATCAGAGCATCTACCTTATTGGGCATTGATCTTACAGTGATTTCTTGAAAGCGTCAACAGATGATGACACAACCTCAACCATTTTGTTTAAATAGATTTCCAACACACAGGAGAGTAGGCGATATAAATTGAACTTGTATCTGAGTATGCATTTGCATTCCTATACTCATATTAACTACATTGTCTAGAAAGATTATCCTAGTGCTTCAAGATGTACAAGAGAAAAAAGGAATAACTGAGATCAACAAGTAGGAGATGACTAGAATAATACCAACCTCAACAAGCTCATGAGCTGTCTTCATATCATGGACCAAATCCTCGTGAAACTTTAACCGAACTATCTCCGACTTCCTCCATGCATCATGAATCTTCTCAGTAATGGCCTGCGTGACACCAGCTTTCGGCACAGTGATTCTTTCTCTCAGCATGATTCCCAGCCGCCTGAGCCTCCGCAGCTCAGAATCCTCTATGGTGAGCTCTGCTAAAGTTGGCGCCCTCAGTCTCTTTCGTTTTTCTCCCTTCGTAACCTCTTCCTCCACAAACCCTCTGTCGTCTTCCCTCTCCCACGGCAGAAGAATTCGATCCACCATTTGGCACGTGTGCGGACGGCTCCAGGTGCGCTCTAGAAGCTCACCCAACCTCTCTTTTCCGCTCAAAGGCGTCTCTTTGCTGTCTCCGTCCACGCCCTCTACTTCCTCGCAACTGAGTTCGAGGTTACGCAGCCGATACACGATCCTCTCAATGGAGCCGCCTCGGCCAACGTCGGGCTCTTTCGGCTTCCTCTTTGCAGGAGCCTGGGATGTAGACGACTCAGGAGGATCCCACTGCTGCAACCAGGGAGCGGAGCGGAAAGGGGGATTCGTGCTACCACTGGGTAGCCTGCCATCCTCGTCGTTGTCTTCCCACGGTAGCCTTGGGTTTCCGGAGGAGCTCCGTGCATCGGAATCACCGCCCCCGCGCTCAGCGAGGCGGACGGAGGACGACGAAGCTGCGGAGAAGCGGAAGCGGTGGAATCGGCAGCGGGGAAGCCAGAGGGAGAGAGAGAGCGGGCGGGAGCAAAGAGGGAAGGAGCTGTGTGAAGGGAGCTCCGCGATGTGGGCGCTGGGAAGGAGAGCCATTCGCTCCTCCTCGGTGAAGACAAGCTGTTTGATAATTTGCTCGAGAGGAGCGACGGGATAAGGGAGATGGCGATATTATGCTCCGCTATTAACTTTATAACGTAACGTAATCAACAAAAAAACGTAACGATAACGTGACGTCTTTACATATCGTCTCGGAGCTTGCCAAACAAAACGCCGATCCGCGTTTGCTTCCGCGAAGTGGTTCTTCGCCGGACCAGGCCGCCGGAACCCTAACCCTACCTGTTCTTCGTGCCGGTTCCAAGGTAACGCTTTCGGCCTTCTGGCTCAGCTTCGGAGAGAGAATATGATTCGCTCGATTCCTCCTCATTGCGTATTTTGGATCCAAGATCATTCTGTTGTCGGAAAAAGCTCTCTGTGTGCTTCCTCCGCCAGCCATCTAGATGGAGTTCATCGCTTCCATGCAATGGCTCCTTCCCCATTTCGTTTCCATGTTATGGGCGATATGCATGCTCGGATACTTCGCCGTCTTCCGCTCTGGATCTCGTTGTTTCCCACTCCCTTGCCACGCTCTCCGTATTCGTCACCTGCCGGTGCACTCGCGCTACTGGTCCTCCTTGTGCTCGCCGAGGCCACCACCGCTTGTCAGAAAGTATGGGCGTTCCCCTAAATGAGGAAAGAGAGTCGCTTGTCATTGTGGTTGTGATCGCTGGTTGGAGCTCTTCAGAGAGACGAGTGCAGAGAAAGAAGATTGATTGAGGCAAGTAACTATGAACATATATCGTTCTGTAAATTAAGAACAAACATTCAAAATAGCAGAAATTCTTGCTGTTAATTTCTCGACTAACACAAATCCCTGTTGTTTGGTGAAGTTTCTTATTCAAATAGTCTGTGTTTGGTGAAATTTCTCCTACCTCAACAAAGATTTTTATGATATTTAAGCGTAGAGACGCTGTGGATGGACTGTGGACGGTAGACTGGCCACCACACAATCTAAAGCGATGACAAGCGAAGACGACAGCGAATTTCCACATCAGAAATGGCAAATCAGCACGTAGCCAATGGCAGAACTCCTCTTATCCGATCTTCTTATCCTCCGCTGTCAATATACCTCCATCCAACCCGATGGCACTCAGCCAACAGAGGGGGAAATGGCAGCATCTCTGCAAGCCGCCGCCACGCTGATGCAACCGTCCAAGGTCGGCGCTGCCGGCCGAAGCATCGCAGGCCAGCCGGTGAGGTATTCTTCCCACCTGTCTAAGGCGTTTGGGTTCGAGCCGGCCGCCGCCAGGGTCTCCTGTTCTTTACATTCCGACCTCCGAGACTTGGCGCAGAAGGGCACTGACGCCGTCAAGCTCGCCGGCTTCGCACTGGCCGCCTCCGCCCTCGTCGTCTCCGTACGTGCGCAAAAAAAAAAAAAAGGATCGGTTTTCTGTTAATTGATGGCTAGTTTGTTGATCGATGCCCGCGGGGGTGATTGACAGGGAGCGAGCGCAGAGGGCGTGCCGAAGAGGCTGACGTACGACGAGATCCAGAGCAAGACGTACATGGAGGTGAAGGGGACGGGGACGGCGAACCAGTGCCCGAGTATCGACGGCGGCGTGGACTCCTTCGCCTTCAAGCCCGGGAAGTACAACGCCAAGAAGTTGTGCCTGGAGCCGACGTCGTTCACTGTGAAGGCGGAGGGAGTGTCGAAGAACGCGCCGCCGGAGTTCCAGAAGACGAAGCTGATGACCCGGCTGACGTACACGCTGGACGAGATCGAGGGGCCCTTTGAGGTGGGCTCCGACGGCAGCATCAAGTTCGAGGAGAAGGACGGGATCGACTACGCGGCGGTGACGGTCCAGCTGCCCGGCGGCGAGCGCGTGCCGTTCCTGTTCACCGTCAAGCAGCTGGTGGCGACGGGCAAACCGGATAGCTTCAGCGGGAAGTTCCTGGTGCCCTCCTACCGAGGCTCCTCCTTCCTGGACCCAAAGGGCAGGGGAGGCTCCACCGGGTACGACAACGCCGTGGCGCTGCCCGCCGGCGGCAGGGGAGACGAGGAGGAGCTGAGCAAGGAGAACATCAAGAACGTCTCCTCCTCCACGGGCACCATCACGCTCAGCGTCACCAAGAGCAAGCCCGAGACCGGCGAAGTCATCGGCGTCTTCGAGAGCCTGCAGCCGTCCGACACCGATCTGGGTGCCAAGACTCCTAAAGATGTGAAGATCCAGGGAATCTGGTACGCCCAGCTGGAGTAGTAGAACAAACCTATCGATCGTAATCAGAAATCGCCTTCTCGCCGCACCCTCTTGTTCTTAGCCTCAACTGTACCTTTTTGAAAGAACTGGACGTAATATATTTTATTTATCTTTAATATCAAGAACAGCTACCTCAGACAATCCTATCAACACACACGAAGACTACTAACAAACAATTGGAGTCTTAAAAAGCTTTCTAAACAAATTGAGGGAAAATTCCCGGTTTAGTCCCAAATCATTTGGTTGTTTCCCGGTTCAGTCCCTGATCTTATTTGTGACCTGATTTAGTCCCATTTCTTTTTTATTTTTTACCCATTTGATCTTTCCGTCAACTAATAGTTAAAGCCCAGACTAAAAACCCTAATGCCTCTTTAGAGAAATTGATCCTCCTCCTCAAATCGTCATCTTCGGCGCTGCCTCTTACCATCCAAGATCTGCTCACGCCTCCATTCAATTCATCATCTCAATCTAGCAATCCTCCTCCACACTCCTCCACAAGCCCAAGGTAAGACTTTTATTCTCTACTCGTTTGTTTTCAATTTGATTTTTCAATCTTTAGGATTTATATTCATGAGAAACTTGAAAATTTCACGAGAATGAGAATTGGAAAAACTGAAAGCAGCAAATGAGTGACTTTTATGTTTATGTTAGTTTTTTTGTTTGTTTATTTATTTATTTTTTTATGAATGACTTTTCAATATCTCATTCTTCAATATCTCAATCCAGCAAATGAGTTATTTATTTATTTTTATGCTAGCAATGATATAGACTCTATGAAAGGAAAAATGGTTGTCTGTGAGGATGAAAGTGAAGCGGATATTTGTGCAGACAGTGATGGTTTAAACAGTCTTCATGATTCTGATGAGGATGAAGTTACAAATTATCCATTGTTTGATCCAAAGAAGGATTTTGAAAACCTAGAGTTGAAGCTTGGTTTAGTTTTTAACTCAAAAAAAGAAGCAAAATTCACAATTGAAAGTCATTGCATTAGACAAGGAAGACCTGTGAAGTTTGTAAAAAATGATAATATCCAGCTTTGGGCTAAGTGCAATGATGATAATTGCTGTTGGATGATCCATGTTGCGAAGATGACTAATGATAACTGTTGGCAAGTAAGAAATTTTGATGGATGTCACAGTCATTGTGTTCGGGATTTTAAAAACAAGTGTGTCAACTCAACATGGTTGGGAAAAACTTTTGCTAAAAAATTCAGCACAAATCCTAAATTGGGACACTTGGAGTTTAGGGAAGAGATTTCTACCATCCTGCAATCAGATTTTTCGAGGAAGACTGCCTACATGGCTAAGAGAAAGGCGCTGAAATTGGTGCAAGGTTCTGTCGAGGAGCAATTTCAGCAAATAAGGAAGTATTGTGTTGAATTGAAAAGATCTGACGTTGGGGCTACTATAGTTTTGAAGTTGACGGAGGATGATGAAGGTCCAAGGTTTCAGAGATTATATGTTTGTTTTTCAGCGTGTAAGCAAGGATTTAAGAATGCTTGTCGGCGTATCATTGGTGTTGATGGATGCTTCTTAAAGGTAGAACATGGTGGGCAATTGTTATCGGCCGTGGGGCTAGATCCAAATAATAATATATTTCCAATATGTTACGCAATGGTTGAGCGTGAAACAAAAGATAGTTGGACATGGTTTCTTCGCCTCTTAGATGAAGACATTGGTATTAGCAATGATCCACATACCTGGGCATTTATGTCAGATAAGCAAAAAGGTTTGATTCCTGCACTTGAATCATTGTTTCCTGATGTTGAACATAGATTTTGTGTGAGACATTTAGAGAGCAATATGAAACGTGATGGATTCAAGAGTGTAGCGATTAAGATCGCCTTTTGGGCTGCGGCAAAGGCAACAAGAATTGAAGAGTTTCAAGTGCACATGGCTGAGTTAAAAGACATTGATGCAAAAGCATATGGATGGTTGGTGAACAAACCTGAAAGCCAGTGGTGTAAGGCATATTTCAGCACCACTTCTAAATCAGACATCTTGTTGAACAACATGTGCGAAAGTTTTAACAGCTTTATATTAGATGCTAGGGAGAAGCCAATAATTGAGATGTTTGAGATAATACGAAATCTTTTGATGGGCAGATTTCAAAAAAATAGAGAGAGGGCTGAGAAATGGAAAGGTCGAATTTGTTCAAAGATCAGAGATGTGCTAGAAAAGATCTATGTGGAGGCTATTAGGTATTCCCCCATGAAATCAGATGAAATGCACTACCAGATAACAAGGTCAGATGATAGACGTGATCAACATTCGGTTGATCTGTTGAGTAGGTCTTGTAGTTGTAGGAAATATGATTTGACAGGCATTCCTTGCAAGCACGTTGTATGCGCCATTTGGTGCAAAAAAGATGATCCAGAGGCATATGTCCATCCTTATTACTTGGTAGAGACATATAAAAGATGTTATGCAGCACGAATAATGCCTATCAATGGACCAGACTTGTGGCCTCAATGTGATTTGACGCCCCCACTACCCCCAGTATACAAAGAAAAAGTTGGACGACCTGCAAAATTGCGAAGAAGGGAACCAGATGAACCACCCCCTTCTGAAAATAAGTTGAGAGGTGTAAAAAAATTTACAAAATGCAAATTATGCGGTGGATCAGGACACAACAAAAGGACTTGTAACCGGACTGAAAATGTCCAACACCAAGAAGCTGTACAACAAGAGCCCATGACACAACAAAGTGCTATTTTACCAAATAATAATTTGGATCCAACTAGAAAAGAAAAACTACAGGTACCAAAAATGAAAACTTATTTTATTGTATTTTTATTTTGCCTTCTTTAAGAAATCTTTGGTTCTGTGTACTTATATGTAGGTGAAAAGAGCACGGCAAGTTGGAGTTAATATTGAAGGGAATTCAGGTTCAATATCTTTGATAAATGTAAGTTTTTAAAAAATTTTAATTTAATGTTACTCATACTAGTCCAATGTATTCTCAAATGATATGGTTGATGAATATAATTGTTTTGTTTATATTGTTATAGGTTAACCAATCATTGAATATTCATACACCTGCTTTTTTTAAAGACAGTGTCAGCTTTACAACAGTCTCACGATTGCAAGCTTCTGCTGGTGTTCGAGGTAGAGTTGAACAGTCATCGTCTTTGCCAGCAAATCCCATGGTCAAGTCTAATTCTTCTCAGGAATCTTTTAAGAAGAAGTGATTTTGTTGGAAGTGATATTCCATCAAGAAGATGTGATTTTGTTATGTATCCAGTTTCAATTTTCATATTAGTTTATGTTAGTTTTTTTGGAGGTTTCAGTGGAATTGTGCCTACTTGGAAAAACAAGTGTGAGAACTAAGCTTGATGTGTTTTGTGGGAGGATTAAAATTCGATACTTCATGTATTTTCTTCATCAGCATATTTATTTTCTTCATCAGCAAACTAAGCTTGATGTGCTTTTTTTTTTGGATTGATTCGATTGTTCCGTTAATTTTAACTATTAGTTGACGGAAAGATCAAATGGGTAAAAAATAAAAAAGAAATGGGACTAAATCGGGTCACAAATAAGATCAGGGACTGAACCAGGAAACAATCAAATGATTTGGGACTAAACCGGGAATTTTCCCACAAATTGATGAAAATGTTATAGAACTAAAGACTTCAATCGGCAGCACCTCAATCTCCAGTATGGAGAGTCGAAGCAACAAATACACTTCAATGGAGACAGGGTCGCCGGCCGATTTGGAAGGCGGAGGCAAATGTGTCAGCGACCACCACCGGATTGAAGCCAGCCCACCCACACTGGTAGTGGAGGTAAAGGGGGTTGCCGTTGGCGGCCTGCGCGCAGACAAGGCGAGGGATGCGGTCGACGAGCTCGAGCTCACGGCACATCTAGAAGCTTGTAGAAGGCGTAGATGTTGCCCAGGTGGCCACCGGGGACGATGACCCAGTCGAACTGCTGGAGGATTTCGATGGCGGCCGTCTTCTGGCCCTCGAGGCGCAGGGAATTAAGGGAGTTGACGAGGTAGATGGGGAGCGCTGCGGTGACCTCACGGATGAGCCGCATTCAACCATCGAAGTCCGTGTCGATGGAGATGACGGTGGCGCCGTTGGCGATGGGCTAAACGAGCTGAGAGAGGGAAATGCGGTCAGCTGGTAGGAGGACAATGGAAGGATGCCGGCGGCAGCGCAGTAGGAAGATAGGGCTGCGGAGGTGTCCCCCGTTGAGGCGCACCCGACGCCGGCGATGGGGCGGCTGAGAGGGGACCAGCGGAGGCGATTGCTTCACCCAGAGGTCGGGCATGCCTCCGAGGTGGTCGCGACCAAGGTGATCCGCCCAGAAGAGATTAGAGTTACCCTCGAAGAGGGAGACAATGTGGTCGGGATCGATCTGGGGGAGGACGAACTCCTTCTTCGACCATACGCCAGAACCGTACGGCCAGAAAGTGCCACTGACACGGGAATCAAAAGGGCACGCCAATAGGAGCCCGGAAAGCGCTTCAAGGCGGCCAGGTCGTGGCGGACGTCGGGCAGACCGCCGGAACGGCTGCGGTAAACCACCTCGTCGAGCGAGTAGGTCTCCGGGGTGTCATCCGGAGAGTTGAAGGGCACGCACCAGGCCGAGAAGCCAGGCGGCATCTTCGCCTCGTAGCGTCGGCACACCTCGTCGCGGATGTTCTCCTCCTCAGGTCGTCGAGTCTTCAGCGGCTGCTGTTGGCTGCTTCCGCTGGACGCTTCCGCGGCGGAATATGAGATCGGAGATCTCAGTTGAGGCCACAGGAAGGGATTGCTGCGGCTCCAGAGGCGGTGCTCGATAGAATTGAAGGGCTCGATTCTCCTACTTTTGTTGATTTCGCAAAGGGGAGGGCGGCGGCGGGTGGAGGAGGAGAAAGGTAGATGGCCGAAAACGGAAGAAACCATGGACGCGATCGGGAGAGAGAGCGCGGTGGCGGCGGGTTGAGGGAAGTTTCTTTTTTTTGCCCCTTTTCTGTTAATCATAAATAGTTTATGATTTCGGCGCTTTTAAATTATTTATTTATTTTGACAAGTATGCTAAAAAAAAAATCTTGAAAATTTAATTTAGTCTTTCGACCATTTTTAAAAGGGCACATCCAATTATGCAAACAAAAAGTCTTGAAAATTTAATTTAGTTTTTCGACCATTTTAAAAAGGCACACCTAAATTTTAGAATTACCCAAAATGCATATCTCTTTCTCATTTTCAATATCAAAGTTGATATATATATATATATATATATATATAGACTTTTTTTTCGCTCTCTTCAGTTTTTTACTATCTGCTTTGCCTGTTCTCGCCTACTTATCAATTAAATTAACTACAATATACCTAAAGTCGTACATGGTATAATATATTTATCAAAAGGCACATTATCATTTTATATATATCAAAAAGTATAGGTAAGTGATGTGTAATATCTAATATAATTCTCCCGTCAATCTCCTCTGTTCAGTAATCAAGTATCGAGGCATCCGAACCACTTTTTGAATAACTTTGATTTTAAAAAAATAACTTCGATCATTTGTCTACCTCCCTCCTTCGTAACATATAAGTGCAGATCCAATTCTGTGGAGAAATCTTCCCTCTTGTGAAACCCTAGTTTAGTGACCTCGAGTGTTTCTCAAGCGGCATCAAGCATTTCGGTGCCAAAAACCAAGACTGATCACGA